>NC_053165.1:78131800-78461419 GCF_016835505.1 Polypterus senegalus
GACCGGCCGCCAGCTCACGGCTGCCAGGTTAGGATTAAGTCTTGACTTGTGCCCAGTGGTGCCAGGGATTGTTGAGAAGTTTAATAGTTAAGGAGTCACCTTGAGTCTGACTGACCCATCTTGAGAGTTGACCATTAACCACTCACAGATAAGGAGGACTTATCACAGCACTGCAATTTTGGTGCCAGTCAGGATAAGTTGGTGTGGACAGTTCCAATTAAAGTCATAGAAAAGGGCAAAGTACTGTACAATTAAAAGAAAGCTGAGAACGGACTCTGGTATAACATGGAGGGTCCACCTGGCACTATGCAGACAAGCTAAACTCGGACCATGCCCCTTCCTACCATGAGACTGCTGGAAAAGGAGTGTTGCCATGCAACTGAGTCAGATGGGTGGGGCTGAGCCAACAGCATCTGAATGGAGAGGTGAGGGGTGGAGCCTAATGCATGGTCTGGGCCTGGGTGCAAAGAGAATATAAAGAGGAAGTAAAGAAGTGGCATCTATCTATCTATCTATCTATCTATCTATCTATCTATCTATCTATCTATCTATCTATCTATCTATCTATCTATCTATCTATCTATCTATCTAATAGATAAATATGAAAGGCACTATATATCCATCTCTCAGCCAAAGTGATGTTCAAGTTTGTCACGTTATTATATAGCACCTTTAATATCCCATTTTTGACTTTGACATTTGGATCAGCAGTCACACTCTTATTTAAAGTGTCACGTACAAATGTATCATATAAGGGACGTTCCCAACAATCAGGCCTGGGGAAATGAACAGTTAAGACACTCAGTGCCCACCCTGACTTTATGCCATGGGACTTTTCCTCTAAAGGTCGTGTCATACTCCAGTGAACCTCAGGACTCCCGGCCAGTGTGGCTGTCCCCCTCACTTCACTTCCAGAGGGACGCCACCCTTTTAAGTTTAAGGAGAGTTTAGACAAGAACAGGCCAATCAGTCCCGGGCAGGTTGATGATCAGCATTTACCCGTTTTTGTCATGCAGGGGACCCTTAACTGTCCACATCAGATAGGCCCCTTCAGGTCCCCCACTGCTGCATGGGACACGGGGAGCAGCCTGAACTCGGACTCCAAGCAGAGAGGCCTTCTGGCAAAATATACAAGGTCGTGAAAAGGCAAAGCGACCGAAAAAGAGCATCCCGATGTGACTTGGCGCTGTCGATTGGAACCGACGTGTGTGATCTCACAGCCAGGAGACAAGCCGAGCAGCCTGTTTGTGGTGCTACAAACAAATGTAGACGTACCAGCTTCAATTAAGGGACGCTTCACGGATGACAAATTAACACATTAAAGCCTGTCGTGTCAGTGAGCGCTCTGCCAGCCGTGTCGCGGCATGACCAGATGAGCCGGTGGACCGCTTCCCAGATCTTTCATCTCCTTTGGAAGTCAGCTCAAACCGCCGACATGCCTGTCACATCTCCTAAAACTCGATAGGTACAAAAAGCATTTCTGAAGTCCATTAATGTAAAATGAGAGGAGGACGCTTCGGTGCTGGAAGCCACCTGAGCTGCAGCTTGAGGAGAACTCTTAGGACCACCAGAGACACACAGATAAAAACACAAGGGTATGGACGCAGGTCAGGCCAAGGGACACCAGGCAGGACGTGAGGAGAAGCCCTGTGTGACCAGGCAGCCATGAGAGGGACAATACAAGTGTCACCTTACAAAGAGTGCAACAAGAACTAAAGGTGGACCACAGACTGGTCAGAGACTGGTCGGTGGTCAGTCAGGGATTGAGATTTGGATTGGAATGAGATTGGAAATAAAAACATCAATCAGTAAGACGGAGATTTTTATATCTGTACAGCTTTAAATATCCATTAATAATGTTGTGCATTTCACATCTGTCTGCCTGTCTGACTCTATCATATAGTGCCTTTCACATCCATCTATCTATCTATCTATCTAATCCTGCCAACTATGTGATCTATCTATCTATCTATCTATCTATCTATCTATCTATCTATCTATCTATCTATCTATCTATCTATCTATCTATCTATCTATCATACAGTGCCTGTGTATCTTTCTATTTAGCACCTTTCACACCTAACTCTTCATCTGTCAATCACACAATATCTGTCATGTCACGTCCTTCTCATTTATGAATTGAAAGTAGGGTTAATGTAATTCTGAAGTTGAATACCAGGATAGAAGGCTGGAAACCCAATGATTTGGCTGTGTAGTCTTCACAATTTTTTAAATCCCAGCTGTTGTGATTTTGAAGGCTAAGACTTATTTTTGCACATTTTTTTTCTTGGCTGTACTCATAAATCAATGTAATGCTTCCCGGATAAAAAGGACTTTCAGTTTCTATCAAAAACATGAAGATCTCAGGGTGTGTCCAGACGTTGGACTGGTAGTGTGTATTAAAGTTGCTTCTTCTGGAAGCTCCCACTAACACAGAGAGGATGTGCATCATCCACAAAGGGGGAGCTTCTTTCAGGACTGGTGTTAGGGTTCAAGTCCTGTGGGGTGACAGCGCGTGTGTAGATACTGATGACTTGAACTGGTGAAATGGACAGGAACAGGGAATTGTGGAATGGCGTATGTGTGTGTGTGTGTGTGTGTGTGTGTACATGTGAAGACATGTATGTATGTGTATGTGTGTGTGTGTGTGTGTTGAGTGTAAGAAGACACACGTGTGGGTTTGCATCTTCGCCGCCAGCCTATATAAAGAGTCAGTGCCGGGAGAAAAGGAAGGAGAAACACATTAGCATAATTAGCAGCTGATTTATAAAAACCTTGCGAGGCTGCTAACTATGATTTAACTCCTCTGGATTTGACACCTCCGTGCAGGATGTGGTGAAAGGAGAGAAGCAGGGAGAAGGAGGGAGAGGCAGACACGTGAATTTTGATTTCTTCCTACGGTGTTTGTGTCTTTAATCGCCCGCCACACATCCGTCCATTTCCTTACCTTGAGAGTCCACTTCAAGGTGACGGAGACTCAGTGCTTACCTGGACAGCAGTTGGCGCAAGAGAGGAGGAGGAGGAGGTCCTGAATGGTGTGCCAGTCCGCCAGAGGGCACCCATCCAGTCACTTGGTAGTTCGGAGTCAGTGGTGCCAGTGCCTGACCTGGTAGGGAGTGCCCTGCCGGGATGCCAGTCTGCTCACACAGAGGTCGGTTTAGAGTTGTTACTTAACGGAATGTGCAGGAAATTCCACACCATAAACTGGGAGAGATGATAAACCTGCGCCCAAACGGGTTTGAATTTATATAGCACTTTTCACAGTAAACACCTTCAGAGCACTCTCGGTGGAGAGGGTGAGGGTGGCATGCAGCTCCACTCACTCGGTGGGCACCTCTTTCTGTTTGCCGCGTGGCACGCGAGTCTCACTTTTGCACCTTTGATACCCTCCGGAGCTTTTTAATCAAATCAAACGCAACTTGCGCAAGTCGCCTGCAGTTCGCAGGCCAATAAGTTAACATTTTAAACCTTTGAGTAAACGTTCAAGAGAAGAAGGAGACGTGCGCTTGACTGGACGGAATTGTCAACTTCACCTCCTGTAAAAATCGTGGCAGCCTTCATGCCAGCCAGCCAGCCAGAAGGACAGACAAGGGTGCAAACAGAACTGAAAGGCCGCTCTTCCTTAAGTCGCTCGTGAACAAAAGGGCCGTTTAGCCAAATGTAAAAATACAAAGCGCTGCTCTCCGATTTGCTCAAAGCCGCAACAGCAGGACACGTCTCGGCGGTATTTCACACCGCTGATCTATTTTGGATCCACAGCCTGCGAGCAAAACACGCGAACGAGAAGTCTAATTAAGACAGGAGTTCAGTTAAGAGCAGGGATTAGCCTCTAATTAGGAGATTAGCGGCAAAGAAAACCCGCAGCCGCCAGGCAGGTTGGAGGTTCGGGCGGTTGGCACGTTAAGCCTGCTGCCGCTTTGTCGAGCCTAAGAAAGTCCTCCCTAAAAATTCAATTACCCTAAGCCCATGAATATGGAAGTGCAGCCCCCACCCAACACACTCCCGATCTCATCCACCGGAGACGGCACAGAGCGCCATTCACATGCAGCCGACGAAGCGCAAACTCATACGCCGCAAAATGGCGCTGCGTCCAAATCGCCAAGCCCACCTAAAGAGCCAGACTGGGTCCCTAAGGCCGGGGGTCCACAAAATCAGCAGCATCTCAGCGCTAACCCAGTGAAGCAGCAGAGCTGCATATCGCCCACCCCATCGGTAACACGTGTCCATGTTCAGCAGCCCCTTCGCGTTCTTTAAGGTGGCTGGTGGTCCTGGGCATTCATTTGCCAAACAAGGAAACGCTGAGAAAGTGCAAGATAAGCCCGTCATGGTGTGCGGAGCTAACTTGTGAGATGACGACAAGAGGCTGAGTGCAAAGGCGCTATATAAACCGCTGAGGTGTGCATCTCTACGCTTTTAGTGGGCAGTGGACCCTTTAAAAACCTCCGATTCTGTCCAGACGAGATGCCACACCATTCGGTTCGTCCATCTTTAGCTCACCCTTGGCCCTCATCCTGATGTTCAGGTCTCCACTTCCTTCCAGATTCCAATCAGACCTTACATGAAGGTGAGTTTTTTGGATTCTCCCTGGACGCAGTTCCCATGAGTCTCCACCGGGGGTCCTCAGGTGTGAGAGTCTCAATGTGATGGACAGAATGTGTCTGAGGGCTCAGGAGCCTTGGGTTGGGGGGGTGGCTGGAGGGGCTGCCACTCCCAGGCTGTGCCAGGCAAGCCCATTTAATGCCCGTTAGCTTGTCTCAGCTGGCTCTGCCTGTAGGGGTCCACGGTGGTTCTTGTTGTTCTGGTGTCTTTATAGTTCTTTAACAGGGGTCTCTTGGTAGTTGTGGGACTGTCTTTTTGTGATCCGTCTGCTTCTCTTCTCGTAGGCAGACATGTCTTCTGACTGATGTTTCTGTGTCTTTGACTCTGACATTTGGTGCTAATGGTGAGACTCTTCTCTGCACATCCCAGTAAATATCTGTAGTTTTACCACCATTGGTGTGTGTGTGTGTGTGTCTGTGAGACCTCAGGTTGGATGGTGTGTGTGTGTGACTCACAATTTGCTGCCACATGTCATCGTGTTTGGCTCCATCAGCAGGTGACAAACTGAGAGATTTCATTTTCGTGATGTGTCCATATGGCACATCTGAGAAACGTCAGCTGAAGGCCGCATGAAGAATGCCGCCTGCTAACTGGGGGGTCCCATTAGTGGCACAGTGTTGGTGGAACACTGAAGTCTTCGTCTGGTACTATGGAGTCATTAATAAAGGAGCTCTGGAGAACACTGTCAGGCCTATCTTGAGTAGATCAATCCCATCACACAGAGAAACACACTCTGCAAACAAAATGCCACGCCACGCCACCTTGGACTTCCGACCACTTCTTACGACACACACTTAGATGGCAATGAATCTCCACTCAAATCCAATGCATCTGAATGTCAACTCCGTTTAAAGGGCATGCGGATGACAGCTTCCTCCTATCAGCCCCTGCACACTCCTGCTGCCTGCTGGGAATTGCAGTCCTCTTCATGTCATGGCCACGGGTTCATCCCATTAACAGGCTTATTAACTGAACAAGAAAAACAAAAAAAACGCAGCCCCCCCTCCCCAATGCAATAAGAGCCTAACAACACCAAGGACTTCACCTTTTCTGGTTTTACCGTCCACAGGAAACAACAAATATGGAGTGAGGAATAGACATGGCTACCATATCAGCGATCAGCATCACACTCTTCATCTTCACTGTGATGATGCCTCAGGCGGGTGATTTATTTCCATTCTGTGAAAGGCTCCGCCCTTTTTTCCATTTTTCCACATTTAGTGGGCGTGTCACACTGTCTGCTGAGACAAGCTGCTGCCACTCACTTTTCTAGCCCCACCCAGCCACTCAATCTGCCAACTGCCACTCAAACACCTGGCCCCGCCCATCCTGCTGCCACTCAAGCCCCTGGCCCTGCCTGTTAGGGCATTTTAAAAAACTCAAAGCAGGCCCGGTCCTGAAACTCAGAAAAAGGCCCACGGCCTGCACCGTCATAAAGAGCCTGAGGTCTGAAAATCCCAATGACCTTCAAATCTCTCGGCACAGAGAAGCAATAAACCTCAAATGTAAAGTTTATTTAAGGAAAAAGGTAAACGAGCTTTGAGATATAAAAGGAAAACCCAAGAGCCAGCAAAAAGATCAGGAGATTCAAACAATCACGGAGTCCGAATGGAAAAGTCAAAAGACCAACAATGCCAGGCAGCACAAGCTGACGCCTCAGCACCGGACGGTGGCATCTCAGGACTTTAAACAGGACACCACGGCTGTGGATCAGCTTACAAAACAGAAGACGTGGGGCGAACCAAATGAATGTAAAATGGAGGACAAAACTCACCAGTGAACAAGAAAATACTAAAAAAAAATCAGCACCAAAAGAAATACACAGTCATATAAATGACAAAATAATAAAAAAAAACAGCAGAATAAGCAAATAAAAGGAGCCCAAATTAAGCCAAGGAGGGAGCCCCGGAATAATCGGAATAATGCCCACTCAAACCCACAGCCCCTACCAGCCTGCTGCCACTCCCGGCTCCACCAAGTCTGCTGTCACTCAAGCCTTGTGACCTCCCATTCTTCTTGCCACTCAAAGCCCTAACCCCGCCCTGGCTGCTGTCACTCAGACCCCAAGATCTTCTCAGCTTCCTGCCACTCAAATCTCTAACTCCACCCAGCTTGCTGCCCCTTAAACCTCGAGCCCCATCCAGGGCGCAAACATTAAACAATGCCACCTATAACATTTAGCCCCACCCACTTGGCAGTCACTCAAGCCCCTTGCTCACCCCAGTCTCTTGGAATTCAAACCTGCTGTCACTCAAGCCTATGGGCCTCCCCAGCCTAGTGCCACTTATAACATTTAGCTCCACCCTCTTGGCTGTCACTCAAGCCCCTTTGCCCACCACAGTTTCTTGGCACTCAAACCCCTAGCCCAACTCAAGTTTGTTGCCCTCCCCAGCCTGCTGCCACTTATAACATTTAGCTCCACCCACTCTGCTGTCACTCAGGCTCCGAACCCCGCCCCAGTTTCATGGTATTCAAGCCTAAAGCCCCACCCAGTCTGCTGTCACTCAGACATCTAGCCCCACCCAAGCTGCTGCCTGTCATTCCTGCCTGTGAATATCTCATTTCTTCAAATTTTCTCTCCAACTCAATCATGGGCACATGCCAGTTTATGACACTGTAACTTGCATTTAAAAAACATTTTCAGGGTCACCCCACGTTTGTGATGTTGCTGGTCCCATGTAGCACCTTTATTTTGGGGCATATTAAGCTCCTCTGTCAGGCCCCTGATGGCACCCTGCAGTTTGCATTCTTGTACATGCAGAACTAATGGTGCTGATGGCATCGTGAGTGGATGGCTCATTGATCCATTGATCCATCGATGTCTTGATTCCAGTTCTCTTCACTCCCAGTCTGTGGATCTCGCCGGCTCTGCACCTCTGGCCCGTCGTGTGGAGTGGACCCCGCTAGACGTGTGCTGCTCCTCCTCCATATCCGTGCTTCCTCAGCCGATTCCTGCTGTCTCACCACACCACACATTTCTTAATTGGCATCATTTGACCTGAAACAATCGGCCTTGACCTGGACTCAGGAAGACGGAGACTTGCAAATACGCCAGAAGATCCAGCAGGATAAGAGCCACGCGGCAGCTTGTTAGGCTCCTTTCGCTACCTTGATGGATTTTTCTGGAGCTTTGTTTATCGCCGTGTGTGAAGTTGTCTGTTAATTATAACGTGTAACGGGACCCGTTGACCCCCAGCCCGGCCCTGAACTACGCCGGAGGGAAGATCTGAACCTTGTGGTATTTTTTTTGCACCTTTGTACTCCTGTCAATACTTGAGCCAGCACTGGGAAAATGAAACAGTAAAGGCCAAGAGGTGGCGGTCGCAAATCAGCCTACAACATGGAGACCAGCACAGCCAAGGATGGCACATTTTCAGGGCTCCCAGCTCAAGGACAGAACTGGCATAACGTCAACCCACACCATGACTCGGGGGAGGGGGTGTCTGAGTGGGCTTTCGGCTTCACTGCCGCGCGACTCTGAGAAAGACAAAACCAGCCATGCTGACCGCATCACTCAAGGGCTTCAGCTGCAGAGCCCTCCCTGGCAGCACGAGAGGAAAGGCAGGACTCAGCCAGCACCTGGCTGCCATGACGGGACTTTGACTGCACCAGTTATGAAGGTCAGCCCTGCTGGTGGCATATCTGTAAATGGTCAAACCTGATGAATCCAGTTTGGGGTGAGGGGGCACAGCCTCATTACGGCCGCATGGTATGTAAGACAGGACCCCCATCCTGAAGCAGCTCCGGTGAGATTATTGAGGAACAGCTGCCTTGTGCTCATTGGCATCAGAGCGGGCATTCGGCTTCACTGCTGTGCCAAGTTCGTTTCAGAGAAAATCAATGAAGGTTACAGCAGAACTTCACATTCTCAAAACCAGTGAGCCCATTTCAGGGTGTTAGAACCGATCCCAGTAACATGAGATTCATGGCCTGGCTCCTGAGGGGTGAATGGGCACTCGGTTTTCATTGCTGCACCAACTAACTAACCTCAAAATCCTCACAGCAGCTGAATACAATTCAGGGGCACCAGGTGCCACTGCCTGTCCTGGCAGCACGAGATGCAAGACAGGAACTAATTCTGGGATGGCTGCTGTGGGATAATTTAGGAAAAGCCGCCCTGTGCTCATCGGCCTCTGAGTGGGCAGTTGGCTTCATTGTGACGCCAGCTGCGCTTCGCAGGAAATCGGCCTCCATCAGGGTGTGCGTGTGGGATACGAGGCTGACTCTCCAAGCTCTCATCTGAGGTTCCAGTTTTCTTTTTCTACATCATCTTGTCGTAATCATTCATTTGTAATAGTGGCTCACCGTCCAGGTTCACCTAGAGTAAGTGGTACCACCCCGGGACAAGCGGGGGCGCTGCCTCTAACAGCCTTGTCTCTTTTTTCTCTCACAGCCTTGAGGAACCGCCCCTTGAGGGTTTGGAAGCAAAGGAAGCCCCGCCTCTTCCTGTCCAAATGTGGCGTCATGGTGTACATTGGTAATACAAAGTGGAAATGAGATCCTGTGATGAATTATGGAAAATGTTTTGGTGTCTTTCCAGACGATTATATTGCATATTTTATTTACAATCTTCTAAATATAAAAATCTTTTGGAAGAGAGCGAGCATAAATTTGAGGGGGTGGGGAAGGTGTGTGGGGGGCCTTTCCTAGTGGCCGATGGTCTGCAGGGAGCTGAACGGGAAGTTGGAAGGCTGTGGCTGTGTGTGTGTGAACATAAAGGGAGGGGGTGAGCCTTTGACAAGCCAGGCGAGTGGCATCTCCGGGCAGAGCCAACCAGGGGCTGTGAAGTCAGGGGGCGTGAGCAGGGGGGGGACCGTGGGAGGCACGTGGTGGAGTGTCCCCTCACTGGCATATGGTCAGAGGTTCAAGGACTACAATCCATCATTGTGAGGAGATCTGACACATGAAAAGAGAAAATGGAGATGAAGACGAAAAGAAGATATAAAGAGCAAGAAGGCAGAAGATACGAAGTAAGGAGAAGGTGCTGAACCTGAAGGACAAGGAATGGGAATGAGGAAGAGGTTAAGGGCTATGAGGAAGAATGAAGGTAGGAAAAGAGAAGAACTGAAGGAGACAACAGATGTGTATATGAAGGGCGTGCAGTGGGAAGACTATGGAGACAGCCAGCTTTGACAGTGGAAAAGGCTACCAAGAGCAGAGGACACGAGAAACCAAAAGATTAAGTGTGGAAGGACAGACAAACGACAAGTTGATGACACCAAATAGAGAGAACGTAGAGAAACATGGAGGACGACGATGATGCCAGGGAGTGAACCTAATAACAGAAGCACCTGGCACATGTCAGTTGCCCACTCGGCTTGGTGCTCTGAGGTCAGGTGCAGACCAGAGCAGGTGACACGGATTTGTGTTTTATTGCCTGATTTGAAAAAAGGTCAGAGACACAAAGGGCAATGCAAGAGTTAAATCTAGGTGGGCGGGGTTAAGGTCTGGTGAAGGGAGGGATGAATGAGAAGTCAAGTGCGGTCAGAGGAGTGGTCATGCAAGGAGGCGGGGTTGAGGCTGTTGTAGACCAAGTACTGGGCGGGCTGAAGGGAGGAGTCAGGCGTAGAGAGAGGATGAGGGTTTATGGGCGTGGTGAATAATGGAATGGGTGGAGTGGAGGGAGGGGTTGCTACAGTAGTGAAAAAAGCAAAGGACCAAAAGAAGGGAGGAGTCATTTCCATGCAGATGAGAAAATGGGTGGAGCTGAGGGAGTGAGTGTGGGTGGGGCTGTGGGCAGAGCTCATCTGACAGCAGCAGGTAGCAGTGATGATGTGAGGGATGGAGGAAAAGGAGAAGACTGAGATATCGGATGCCAGCTGGACAAGTGGACAGAGAGAGTTAAAAAGTCAGCTAAACAATGTGACAGACAAGGGTTCAAAAGCATGCAGGCACTGAAAATAAATTCAAAGAGCCAGGAAGCTGATGAAGGAGTACAGACATGTCGCAGTCCATTGTTTCCAACAGGTGACGCTGTATCACATTTTGGACCAGGCAAGTCGTTCGTTTTAGCAGATTTCATGACTGAAAAGTGAGGGGGACGGGGGGTGTAATTGTAGTATTGTGCAAGTCATAAATGGTGGTCAGATCAAAGTGCAGGGGGCTTGGAAGAGCCCCCTTGAAGATCAGGCTAAAGCCCCTGCAGCCCCTCCAGCGATGCCACTGCCTTGGGCCCCTGTTGAAATGGTGAAGACACCCTGTGTTCTTGCATGTTTATCTCTGAGGGCACCTCCAGGGGTCACAGCTTCCTTGGCACACAAAGTCACAGCCCTGCCCTGCATTAGAGGTGATTTGAGGGGCATCACGTTTACATTATGCTGCTGCCACCTGGTGGCCGATATGTCACATTCAGAATTTTGAACATTACAGTCTCATAAGAACATTGGACTGGTTGGTTTTAGGAAAGGCATGGATGGGCGGCGACCGTCCCAGCTGATAAACTATCTGATCACGTGTTTGCCAACCTTTTGTGGTCACCTCCAGTCTTAACAACAAAGAAGGAAAGCTAGAGAAGTGAAGGCCGAGTGACATGAAGACACAAAGCCCCCAGAGTATCAATATTTATCGATCCTGCCCTTCTCCAGGTGCCTTTCAGGAGAGAGACGCGCCATCTGCATCCACCACAGGCAGCCTGACGGGGAGCTGGCATGAGCGTCCATCAATTCCTCTCCCCATGTGGCGTGTGCGCCCCGTGAAGTGCTGGCGTGTTCCTGTCTCAGATTACATTAATTGGTCACGCATGATATAGAAAGGCAAACCAAAACCCTCGACGGGAAACTGCGGGGCCGCAAAAAAAAAAACGCTTTCTGTTCGATAAAGCCCACGTTTGCCAGCTGTAAACTGGGCACTCTGTTGCCATAGATACCGAGCTAAGCCAGCAAATCGAAGCGGCTACACCTTGTATCAATTGCTTTCAATTTAGCTCTCCGATGATTTGAATAATGCAAAGATGTCCAGCCAGCCATGGCTCTTGATCCAGGGGGCTGCTCCTTGTTTTGGGCGTCTGACTTCAACCGCGGAGATGGCACAGTTGGGGGCAACCGAGCCAGGCTAATGTGTAAACTTCCTCCCAGGTTAAGGTGGCACTCGAGTTAGAAAGCAGAGCAAGCTGCACTGAGGATGCCAAGTGTGTGCCACACATCACCTTCAGTTGGGGCTGTGTCACCTATTAGGAGTGGGCAAGCATCACCTCGCCACCTCTGGTATCCAAAATGACCTGACACACATCTGAAAAGTAAGGGGGGTGGCAACAATCAGACAGCCATCTACGTGACATTGAGCCACCAACTGGCCGGACTCCTTCATATGCTCACTTGATGACATGACGGTGGCAAGGATGTCATTAAATTCTTCTTGGACCCGGAAAAGCTTCTGCGTTACAAAAGACAGAGACTTGGTAAAAGTCGTGTCATGCAAAGCGCCGCAGTCTCCATTCATTTAATGGACATGCCAACCACTGATGAATGCCACCGTGTGCTGCAAGACCTCCATCAAGACCTGGCACCTCTGGGTATTGAAAAATGTGCTTGTCTTGCAGCAGATGTACTGTTACCTGGCTGGCTGGCACGGGCACTGGTCTGACTGGTCAGTCCGAAGCTTGGTGCACAATTGTGCAGGGTGTCCACAGAATGAAGACGGCCACCTGCTTGGACCTTGTCACGAGATGCTGTGGGTCATTTCTGTTGTAATGTGAGTAATGTGAGTGCTGGTGCAACCACTCGCTGTGTTGTTTGCCTTGATGATGGTCCTGGCTTCTTCAGATGGGGCAGATCTGCCCTCCAGCTCTTTTGTGGACCCTTCCTTTACTAGAGGGTCAGTGGCAGGACTGCATAGGGAGGGCAGAGGAGTGGACATTGGTGACCAGTTCCTTGCCTCTGGCAGATTTCTGGGTCTCAATAAAGAAGATCACATTACTGCAGGGGTCAGTTGTTCTCAACATTGGCAGCGCCTGTCTGGATGGCCACCATTCAGCCATGAGGTTGGTGGAGAAGACACAGATAGTGAGGGAAGGCCCTTGTTCTCTGCCTCACAGGTACCTGATGTGGATCCCACCACCCCTGTTCTTCATTGTCTGTCCAAAGTGTCTTCAGAGTTGCTGTTCTGGGTGTTTTCCGTGATGTAGGACTTCTTCACAAACCTTCTTGCCAATGACATGAATGTTGGCAGTTTATGAGGGGTACGTGGCCTTTGCTCCAAACAGGGTTTTCTAGGTGCTGAGGGATCTCGCTGGGTTGGTGGTCCAAGATGTCTTGTCGCCTTCTCTGAAGGATCTTTATGTGATGCATGAAGCTTCCTGTTCAGTTGGCCACCACAGCCTGTCTTTCATGGAGAGACCTGGAAGCCTTGGTGGCTTTAGAACACCATCTTTGTGTCTCTGTGGTCCTCACGAGGTCCCGGTGGCATTGCAGGTTGTGGCATCAGAAGTTTCAGCCCCTGATTGTCTTTTAGTGAATATACAAGAATGATACTGCAGCCCCTCATCTTAAGGTCTACCCAGTATGAATACACCCCCATGTTGATCATTGCCACTTTAAGAGAAGGCGCTCTTCATTTGTTTGAATCCCAGTAATCTGAGTGAGACTGCGCATGGAAATCACAGAGACTCCTGATTCCTGCACATCCTAAGAACTTCCAACCCGATCTTCTAAAGGCTCCAGTGATGAGGCCAGCCGCTTGGTTCTTGGCACTTTGCGGGCTTTCTCCTAGTTGGCCTTGCCTGCTGTGCCCCAGGCTGTCACACGCAGAGTTCCTGGGAGGAATCCCACCCGTGCCCCAGAAGCACGTGACAACGCCAAACAGCCAATAGGTGCGGATTTGAACCCTGCAAGCGGGAAACGCGAGGTAGTGTAGAGCTCACGCTGGCGATATATGGCGCCTTTAATGACAGGGTAGCTCATGAGAGGAGGTGGAGGTCGAGTCCTTCATGAAACAATGGTGTCCCATTTCTACCCACGCGCGTCCACGAGGCTGTGAAGATACAAGAGCGGAGCGGTGAGTGACGCGCGTGTTTTCAGCCCCTTGTCGGGTTTATTGGGCAGCTCCTTAAAAGTCGCCGTCATCTCTCGATCTCTCGAAGACCACGTCTAATGTTCTGGGGGTGCTTAGCATGGTGATAAAACATGGCCGTTACGAGAGAGCAAGAAGAGCTTCACTTTCAAAATCACTTTTAACTGATATTAATTATTAATAAACTGTTAAAAAAACCTTTTCCTCCCTTAGAATAAACATATTGCAGATCCTCGAGACAATTTTTTGGTGAACGCGCACAAATCCACAACTGTTCTAATTATTATTACTATTTACTTATTCAGCTGACGTCTTCTTTTCGAGGTGATTTGCACCAGAGAGACGCAATGGCAGCAGCAGGTGCAGTGACTTGCTCGTGGGGCGGCCGGTTGAGGTCCAGTACGCCACACCAACTATGAAGATTAAAGCGCGAATAAAAGCGTCAGAAGTGCGCTTGACTCCCTAAACTAACAGACGAACGTTGAGAGAAGGTCGAGAAGGTGGTGTCAAAAGTACACAGGCTGCAGTTTTTATTCGCACTTGTGGCGCTTCCACACTGGACGGATGTGCGCTGATTTGCCAGTGCGGATCTACAGAGACTTGAGCCCCGGACCATCGTCTCGATCATATCGTTGATTAATTGCGCAAAGCCCCTGCTGTTTTTTGCCCATTGTAACCGGTGTTGCCCCTGAACAACGTAACGTCATATATGTAACACGCGAGCAAAAAAATCCAAGGGGGAGACACGCCCACCCGCTCTTCGGTTTTATATCAGTGTTCGCGCGCTCAACAATCGGGGGGTTGGGTGTGTGTGTGTGAGGGGTTAGCGGTGGTCGCTGTCTGTGTGAATTATCGCTCAGCATAGTTTTCTGAGCTCGGGCAGCTCTCTTTATGGCGCAAGTTAAGAAGGCAAAAGTGATCAGAAAGTCTTCAGTGGAAAGCTGATGGGGTGGGACAGGTCCTTTTTACTCTGCCCTCCTAATAAGATTGATAACCCGGTGCGCCAAGTCATCATCATCATCATCGGCATTCCGTTCAAATTACGAATAGCAGCCGCCTTAAGATGGCTCTGAAAAAGCACGAGGATGCGCGAGCGTCCCAGCGGATCGCATTCTTCAAGTCTGTTAGAATAAACTGTTAAACCTTAGCGTTCACAAGGCGGTGGGAACATTTGCGGAGGATTACGGCGGCTTTTGCCATCCTGATGCCTGCCCAGCGTGTTTCCTAAGAGTCGTTGTGACTAACCCCCCTCCCCACGTGGCTCACATTGTTTTTTATGTTATTATTTTTCTATTTTTATTTATTTTATTTTTTTTCGAGCCGACCTTCCGTAGCAGCGTTAGCCGATCAGTCCATTAGGCGACATAAGCGGGCTGCCTATAGGGCGCCGTCACCTGGGGGGCGCCATTTAAGGAAGTTAAGGATCAAGAGTTGTAGGAAGTATTAAAAAAGTCTGCATTAAAGGGGCGCCATTTGTGTTTCTGAAGGCTGGAGGACCCAACCTGCTTGTGAAACTAGGATGATAAGAAGTGGGTGCTGTTAATGAAAGAAAACTTGTGAGGTAAAGCCCCCCAAAGCCTCTCTGAGTGGGCGGCCTTACTCACTGGGCGCTGTTTATGGAAGTCAGAGTGTAAGAGGGTCCAGCTGCAGACCTCCACACTCACAGCCAATTGGATTGCAGGTTTTTGTCACCTGGTTTACCTGTCTAGAGTCAGATGACTCCTCCCCCAATGCCCACCTTATCCACAGAGTAACCAGGCGTCATGAGTGACGTAAAACAGAACGCGATGACCTCCCCAATGGAGTGGAGCTCTGGGGGTCCGTAGCAGGAGTCTATTGCTCCGTACACCAAGGGGCACACACTCCTTTTAAGGTCTGCAGTAAACGGGCACTGTTTGTGCTCTTGAAGGGGTGCGCGGGCAGCCAAGGGGTAGACGTTATTGTAGTACCTGGAAGAAATGGTTTGGATGACACGGTTCCTTTTGCCAGATGGAAGTGCAGCAAAAAGACCATGGGAAGGGTGGGAGTCGCATTTTGCCAATGTAGCGCTTTACAAAGACGTCATTAGCAGAGGGCAGAGAGGTCAAAATGATCTTTTCGGCCTTGTAGGAGCTTATGGTCAGAGACACTGAAGTTCCCAAACCAGAAGGTGATGCAGGAGGTCAGAACGCTCTCGATGGTGCGCTTGTAGAGTGTGATGAGAACTGATGAGAAGCGGAGAAGCTGCTGTGCCTTCCTGGCCTTGGAGTTGGTGTTCATTGGCCAAGTAAGGTCAGCTGCCTGGGGCACACCAAGGACTTTGGTACTCTTGACCAACTCCACCGTTTGATGCCTCAATGTGTGGTGTGGACGTTGTGGGCCTTCCTGAATCAACAGTCATCTTGTTTTTCACGTTAAGAGACTGCAGTCACACCAGTCCACCAGTCGTCGTGTCTCCATTCTGTAAGGTGGCCAATGAGACCCACCATCATCAAACCTAATGATGCTGGTAGAGCTGTACACAGCCGTCCAATGAAGAGAAGTGGGCTGAATGTGCAGCCTTTGGGGGGCACCCATGCTGGATATGGTGTTTCTGATGCAAACTGTTTGGGGTCTCTCTGTCTCAAAGTCCAGGATGCAGGCGCGTACCCAACACTCCTGGTGGCTTCTGGGGGATGATGGCATTGAAAGCTGAGCCGCAGTCTGTGAACAGCATTCTGGCATAAGCGGGACAGAGTGCCAGATGAAGAGTCGGTGATGTGGCATCTACAGTGGCATGGCTCCAGGAGAGGGTTGTGTGACATGAGAAGCTTTCAAGGGGTCCGAAAATGAAGCCCATAAGGAGGATGAGGAGGACAGCCATGACTGGAATGAGGCCAGGGTCAGATTTTAGGGTGGGTTGACCACCAGAGAGGAAGAACTGAAAACAGAGGAGGTGCTACTGCCCCCAGTGCTGTGAAAGTCCTAATGGGGCAGTGGAGGCTGGAGGGCACGGGTATGGAGGGATGGCCACACTAAAACAACACGAACCTTTATACAGGTTGGACCCAGTTTAAATCCGCTCTGTGGACAGTGCCACACACTTGGGCGCTGCCCGTCTGCCCACCCATGCACACTCCACACACAGACAGCCGTTACCCCAAAGGCATAACATTGACTTGCATTGTATTTTTATCTCTCATTTCAGTTTCTAATAAAACTCCACAGCAGATGGATGGCGACAGCAGGTTTTGGGAGGATCTTTTATTTATTTATTATTATTTTATTTAATGTAAGGTTTATGGAAGATAAAAAAGCAAGTATTGATTTTTCAGGAGCAGCCATCTTCTTCTTAAAATGAATTAAAATCCCTGCTCTAGCAGCTTTCGGGAAGGCAGAATAATCCATCCGAGTGTGATGGGTATACTGCAGTGTAGGGTGCTGGCCAGCAGGGGGCGCCCCTTCTGCCCTGATGTGATAGTGGAGTGAATGTGGGGGGCAACGGGGCAGCATAGCGGTCAAGGCTGGGGACATCAAATCCTGAGGCTGTGGGTTCAAATCCTGACATGGTATGATGGGTGCCCATAGCCTTGGCATCTCCCATTTCCCAGGGCATCGATAGTCACGTACCGAGATGGACTAGAACACAGAGGGCACAGATGTGGTTCAAAAAGTAACCAGCGTATTTACTCAAAACAGTGTCCGAAAAGTGCAGTGCCAAATTCTCTTTAATGAATACATACTTCCAGAAAAACTGAGGGGGCTTCAAATGATTCAGGAGATAATTCCAATAAATAGGAAAACGATCAAGATTAAAAGCCAAGTCAGAATCGTCTGCTCTCTCCCCCTCAATCCTGTCTCCTCGGCTCACCCCTGCCAGCGAGTGCGGGAAGCCATCTTTGGCACTTGACCCCCTCCCACCATCCTTTGGCATATGTGGGGATCTTGTGAACCCAGCTCCCTCGTCCCACCATTAGACGACTATCAGAGCAATCAGCCGCTCGTCATCCTAACAAAGCTCACCAGGAGTGACCTGATCCTGAAGTGGCGTAGCCCCTCGCGGGTCATCCCGGACCCTTCACTTCTTTTCCTCCTCACTGGCTCAGTCCCAGCCCCGTTATTCTCCCTCTTTTCCTCTCCATTTTAATTTTAGCTGCACCCTTTCTCAGCCTTACATTCTTTCTTCATTTCCGTCCTCTCCCTTTTCTTCTCGACTCAGACCCGTTTAATAGCCCACGAGTGCAGGGGCACCACATGATCTGCGGGCACTCTGTGTACGTAACGTGCACTTGGCTAATTCCCTCATTAAGTGGCCCCTGCACACCTGCACTCTTTTTATAAAACCCACCATGGACCCCCTCAGCAGCGATGTGAAGGATGGAGATCAGATAACAGAAAGCTTTTTCTGGTGGTTTGTTGCTACTAAATGTGCTGTGACAAATATGGGGGCAATTACTTTTTCACACGTGTGCTAGGGTTGTTCTTTGGCTTATGATACTCCCAGGGATGCACTTGGGCACATCATCAGTGGCATTACCTGGGATCTTCGGGTGCTTCTGCTCTTTTGGAACTTCAGACACCTTCATCCAGGTGACCCAGCCAGGGGTGGTCAGCTGCCAGCCTGTGCCCGTGTAACGTGTGTCAACGACCAACTCATTCTTGGTCCTTTTCTGCTGCCCCTGTGGTGGTCCTGGTGGCTCCCATTGTTTGCATGTCGATTGTCTAAGAGACTGTAGGCCTTACACGAGGATGGAGCTGCAGAACGTCTACTGGGCCACAACGTGCTCTCCACTGCTGTCCGCTGCACTCCACCAACAAGACGCCATACTTGCTTCATTTCCTCTCATTTCTCCTACCAGGGGGCCGTTAGCTCCAGCTGGACTACCTGCTTTGATGATTGTGATGAGAGCACTAGTTCTGGACGGAGGGTGGTCTCTAAGACGTCAAGCTGCTTCTTCAGGTCTGCCCTCATTTGCCAGTCATGTGCCATTCCAGTGAGTTTCCCTCTTGTGCCGCTGCTTTAAGTAGATCTGTGCACCGCCGTGGACGCCCATGAACTTCACCACACATCGGCAAGCCCCTTCACCTGCCTGGGCTCCAATTGGAAAAACAAATTCAACCAACTGGATCTCAAATGTAGCAAGTTGCCTTTGGATAAACACGGAAGCCCAATGCTAACCCTAAACCTAATTAGGCCCTTATGGAAGGATAAGAGGAATCCCGACGTGTGACGGTGAAGGGCTGGAGAAGGTCTGGGGCCCAGATGTGCAGATACGTCTTGGTGCCCACAAAGCAAACCCTCAGCTATGGGTGACATGAAGGAGTATTCTCGTTAGCCTTGATCGGAGAAAAACTCAACGAGAAGGAAACCTCAGACAAGAAAACCAATTCAAAAGATGGACTTACTGGGCCATCAGCACATAACGACAGGACCACTCGCTTCCACTTTGATGAATGCACTCACAATGTGTTTAGCACGAGGAGCCACCCTGTGTTGCACCCGATGCTGGTACAATCAGCGCCACTCACCTGGTAACCCAAATGGACGTGGTGGCCGCGTGGCAGTTAATGCTGTAATTTGTCCCCCAGGCCACCGAGGGGCAGTGTGGCTTAGACCTGTGAGGGAAGTGGAGAGAGCAGCCCATCTGGTGCTCCCAGGCCTAGTAGGAGAAGTGTTCAGGTGACCCTGGTGCCACTAGGTGGAGCTCCTCATGTGCACAAGGAGGCTTTGGTAAGAAAACTCAGAAGGTGTTTCTGGCCACAGGTGTCAAAGCATCTTTAGATCAGAATGGTGGGGAGAGCTTGGAGATGAGGGAGCCAGTGACGAGGGTGCAACAGGCATTAGGCCAGTGAAGGTAATAGTGGGTGAGCAGAGCTGAAGGGGGCAGTAAGCTTGGGCTTTCATATCTGACACCTTGTACTCTTTCTTTGTCCTCCCCCTTTGTTTATTACTCAGATTCATTGTCTTTTACTACTCTGGTCTTGGCGGCTGTTATTTGGGTCCAGAGAGGGCTCATGAGCGCCCCCTAAAGTCCACAGTGGGTAAGTGAACTGATCCCAAAGCCCAGCTCTTGATGGGGTGCAGCTCTGCCTCCAGAATTCTGTGTACAACTAGTGAGTCTTCAGACCCGAGCATTGATCTTTCCAAAGCATCCCTGGGGGTCTTTTCTTTGTGTCCTTCCTTACGAGATGCAAACGGAGCGACTTGTTGAACCGTCTGAAGTATAATTTCCTGATGCCGCAGACACCATTAGAAACAAATTAAGACCCCCTTTAATCAATTAGAAAGTCACCGTCACCAACGAGGAACGTGTGATTTGCGACTTAATGGAGCAGACGCCTTCATTTGTTACCATTAGAAGCACACTTGCCAGAACTTCATTACAGTTTGGCTCTTGCCAGGCCTCAGCTTTCCAAAGATTCCTTTGTGTTTTTGAAGGAATTTTTGGGTTTTCTACAATTTTAACACGGCAACACACAAGATGGGGGTAAAAAGAGTTTAACAGGCTTAAGAATAAACGAGAACCTGAGCGAGGGCTTCACTGGCCATTTACAGTGAAAGGCCTCACCTCAGGCAGCCAGAAGCCAAACTCAAGAGGCATTGCTGCCGAAGGGCCGTAGCCCACTCCTCATTGTAGACCCTCTTTAAGGCAGACGTACCCGCAGGTTTTTGTGCGTCAACTGCTCATTTCAGCATCTCTGCTGGGTTCAAGCCCCTCTGAGGCGTCTCCCATGGCAGGTTGGAATCTAACTCAGCGTTGGCTCACATACATGTCTGCTGTATCGCCATCATCCTAACTGACCAAGTGCCCATGGGTTCACTTAAAACTCAATGATCCCTGTCAGCTGATTGGCACCCCTGAAGGACCCCTTATCTACTATCAATACTGCCACCTGGTGGCACCCTTAGTTTTCAAATCCCTTTGAAGGAGCATAGCAGGCTCTACAAGTGCTTGAACACTCTCAAATAAGAGCGCCCCCTGCTGGCTAAGAGATCACATTAGTGGCTGGCGGACCCCCACCGTGAATTTAAAAGATGCCTTAACTAACTGAGGCTAACGTTAGACAGACACTATATAAAATGAGATTTCAAAGCCCTGGCATTGTGCCCTCTTGTTTCCAGTAGTGGGAGCCTCTGGACGTCGACAGACATTATTTGAATCTTGAGATCCTCCCGGTGGTCCCCTGCATTCTAATGAGCCAGTGACACATAGAGGTCTACCACCCTGGGCCAGTGACATTGTAGCGAAATGTTGTAAATGTCTGACCTACAGGCGTAGGGCACCCCGTAGGCTGGCATGCTCCCAATTGCTGTGCTCCTGGCAGAGAAACAGTAGATTGTGCTTGTGTTGAGAATAGTGCCCGGTCTCAGTGGCTACCCCAACCAGACGCTCTGCCCGCAGCTTAGCCTCAGGGTAGATTACGGCGAATGTAGAAGGCCCAGTGGGGATCTGCTGAAAGCGGAGGGCAAATCGCTGCCAGGGAGCTTCATTAGCCAGAGAGGAGCTGAGGATCTGCTTGTTCGGCCGTTATGTCGGTCATCTGGGACGCCAGGCCGGCCGTAATGAATCTTTGATCTGAGAGTCCTCTGACTGCAGGGATGCCCCGAGGTTGGCCAGAGTCCCACGGCTGCAGCACTGGGCTGCTGTGCATTCTCTCTGCGCTCCCCTCTCATGGCAATGTGGATGCCGCTCATTAGATTTGTGTTCACCTAGTAAGCCCACCTCCCCCAAAGCCCCGCCCGGCAGCTGGCAGCTCCCCAGTGCCCCTTCATCTCTCACATGCCCCTTGTGTGTTTGGACATATGCTGCACAAGCTGCTGGAAGCTGAAGGGTCGAGTTGGGCCAGCTGTCTGAGCGCCGGGAAGCTGAAGACCCCCGGCTGGGATAATCGCTGCCAGAATGCCAAGCCGACGCCACCCCGCTGCCCCTGATGTAATCCAGTCAAGAGCAGGCGCCGCTGACCTTCCCAGGCACCATCTAAAGTGGGGAAGCCACACTTGAGGAGAGAAGGGCTACACAAAGATAAGCCCAGGAAAGGACAGCCTCATTGCATATAGCGCCTTTCACAGACAGCATTATGGCAAAGCACTTTGTAAAAAAATAAATCCGTGTGAAAATAGCTAAGTAGAAAAAGATTGTCTTCTGTTGTTCCTCTTCCTCAGCGAAGTGTGCACTTGTGACGTAAGACAACGTGCCACCAGACTGAAGGAGCCACCTGCCTACCTGGGTTCAAGTCACCACCATTGGAATGAAAAATGGGACAAGTAGAAGGCGGAAAGACAAAATGAGATTTGGAGTCTCGAGGGGCAGCTCACACACTCAGGGCCATAAGAGGACAGAAGAGACGCTTCTGCAATCCACTGGGGGGCAGCAGAGCAGAAGGGGGCACTGAGTGGCCAGAAAGGGCAGGCCTGCCAAGCTCACGCCTCCAGGGGGCACAGCACAAACTGGGAGCGGGCATCCTGACCTTAGAGTAGTGGAAAGCAGAAGAGGCTTTCAGGGCATTGGCAGGGATGTGGGCATTTGTGCCAGTCGGTGTGTAGAGGAATTGGTAGAGTGAAATAAAATTAACAAAAAAGCATTGTTAGTGTTATTAAGGCTACTTTTTGAAATTCCTGTTATTAAAATTAATACATTCAATTATTATTATCATGAAATTATTAAAGCAATGGTTGATGCTACTTTTTATATGCTATTCATATTAGCATATATATTGCCTTGAAATTTTCATTACTTATATAATTATTAGTATTTGCATCAATATATTAAATTATTAGATTTTTCAACCTTGAGGATGATGATGATGATGATGATGATTATTATTTTTATTATTATTATATTGTAACTTTTCCAACCTTCTGTATTCAAGTCAGGGTTGTAGTAGACAGGCAGGCAGAAATCTAGATAAAATGTTGGCTTATTGATGGGTATTATTATTATTATTATTATTATTATTATATAACCTACACCAAACCACTTTTCCCCGTGGTGTGCCTATATTCTTCTCAACCTGGAAATGTAATTATTCACACAACCAGCAGAGGGTGCCACTCTTTGTGTTTTGCAGACTTCTACAGTTCATCTGACAATGCAATTACCCCACATTGCCATTTGAGGGCACCGTTGTGTGTTTTGTCAGATCCCACAAATGTAATGACTTACTACACATCACCACCGGAGGGCCCCGTGTCGTGAGGTTTGTAAACTTGCACAGCTCCCTCGACTGTGTAATCCCTTCACATGACCAGCTCTGTTTTGTTTTTTTTGGTTTTTAATTTTCACAATTCACCTGAGAGTGTAATCACAGCATTTGAGGGTGCAACTCTGTGTTTTGTGAAATCCCGCAAGTGTAATTACTCCACATCAGCACTGAAGAAGGCCACTCAGTGTGCTCCATAAATGTACACGGTTTGCTTGATTTTTTAGTTTCTTAATTTTCTTTGTAAAATCTTACAAGTGCAATTACTCCATACCACCACTAGGGGAGCCCCGACTCTTTGTGCTTTGCTATCTCTCACCAGTCACCTCACAGCTGTGTTAAAACAGACAAGAGAACAATCGTGAAGAGAAATTAGGGAAAATCATCCCGTATGATGCGATAGCAAATTGCAAGAACAAAAGCAGTAAACATACAGGACTTAGTCAACGCTGACTGACTGACTAACAGAGTGAATGTTTGGGTTTTTATAGGTGGAGGACAGGAAGGGGTGGGACCTCAGATGGAAATGAAATCTGCGGGAGGGCGTGATGGAGAAGCGGACGTGGGCGGAGCCTTAACTGGTTTTTCCTTCTGGTGGTCTGAGAACGAGGGAACAAAAAGGTATTAGTACCGTTCATCAACCCCTGACTTTGTATTTTATTCCCAGTTAAGCCCTTAGACTGCCTCCCATGCCCATGTGTGTGACTCACTCCGTGTAATTACTCCACATCACCAATGGAGGACACCACTCAATGCGTTTCATAAATTCACACGATGCCCTAGTGTTGTATTTACTGAATCTCACCACTGGAGGGTGGCACTCTATATTTTCTAAAATTACCACACAGGAGCCGAAGCTGCCAGGTTAGGCCCCAGTCTGCCTCTAGCCTGACTGGTCTAACTGGATGTGAGAGGACTTTATTTCTTTATGTTAGCGTCTTATTGTTTTAATGCGTCTCCATGCAGAATGTCAGGATCAAACCCGCGTTGGCAGAGCCTCCTGGCAGCGGCAGCTGATCTGCCCGTCATGCCTCCCTTGTATTCTGATTTTCTTACTTCACCATGAGCAGTGGTCCTCACTAAGCTCATTGTCCTGTTGTTTCGTTGCTTTGTTGAGTTACCTTTTTTATTATTTTATATCTGACAGCCCGCTCAGTTGTTCGGTGTTATTATTATTCTTTTTATTCTTATTTTTTTGCACCTTTTCTAGCAATCGCTGACTTGTAGACCGATGGGCATGTGGCTCTCGCTCATCCCTGTTGTGTCCGCCTGACTTTTCTGTGGGCAGTTGACTTCCTGACCCTTGCTGCCCCTGAACTGCCCCTGCCATCCTTCTGTGCCCGGTGTCCGACTGCTGATCCATGGTGGGGTCTCAGAGTGGGCCGCCCTCAGTCCTTATCAGCTGCCTGCCCCCCTTCGGTTGCCCCCCTTTCCTCCCACTTATTTGTCTTCCCACTCCTTGTCACCTACTGTATGTCTCTGGGTGATTGCTGAATGCTGCCCGCCTGCTGCCCGCTTCCATTCCACTGTTACTGGCTATCGATGCCAATCTCCAAATCTATTTATTTTTTAAACTCCAAGAAGAAGCCCGTCTGAAGTGCAGTTCGATTTGGTCGTAACGTTATTTTCTTTCTTTTAATTCTCTGTCTTTGTCTGTCTTTTGCTCTGTCTGTGTCTGTCAATTCACATGAGCTCGCTAATGCTTTCCTGGCATCGCCATTAAAGAGCCAACTCTCGGTGCATCGTTCGCATAGACAAAAACGAATAAAGGCTCAATTACATCTTTTTGTCTTTTTTGCCTTATTGGTGTCTGATATTTCCAAGCGTCTGGAAAATAGATGGCTTCAGCATTAAGTGCTGTCGTTCCCGCTCACTCGCTCGCTCACACGGCACTCCATGCCCGTTTGCTTCTCGCCACTCGTCTCTCACAATCCCGCCGTCTACGCTGCTAACCTCTTTCAGAGGGTTTTCTTCTGCTAATTGTTTCCTTGTCTGCTGCCAGTGTCATTGCTGCCATCTTATCACATTTTCATCCACTTACGGTTTCTACGCTGATCAGGACCCCCGGCTTCCTATACAAGCAAAGACACTCTGTGACCCCTTTAATTGACCCTCTTTATTAGCTGACATTTTAAAGTCAAACATTAAACTTTAGACTTTTATTTTGCTCTCTTCTTCTCTCAGCTCTTCCTTTTATTAGTTGTCCTCTAGTCTGGGGTGTCATGTTTCAGCTCAGGGTTTGCCTTGAGGTTTGCTGGGCTTTTAGAAACATTTTTTAAAATTATGGCCATGGATGGCGTACAGAGGTCAACTCACTTCAAATAAAACCCACTTGGCAGTCACTTGACGGTCGTCACGGCGATGAATAGCAGGGCACAGCCTAGGGGTGGGGATGAAAAGGGGGAGGGGACTTAGTCCAGAGGCGGGACTTGATCTAGAGACGGGGCTTAACATTGGGATGGGGCTCATCCTGGGGCAGTGCTTTGTCTAGGGGCGGGGCTTGGTATAGTGGTGTGGCTCATCCTAGGGGCAGGGCTTTGTCTAGGGGTGAGGGTCATCCTATGGGTGGGGCTTGGTATAGGGTTGGGGGGTCATCCTTGGGGGGAGGGCTTGGTCTGGGGTGGGGCTCATCTTAACAGAAGGACCTAGTCTAAGAGTGGGGCCCATCCTAGGGACAGTGCTTTGTCTAGGGTGTGGCTCATCCTAGGGGCAGGGTTTGGTCTAGGGGTGGGGCTCATCCTAGGGACAGGGCTTGGTCTAGGGGTGGGGGTCATCCTAGGGGTGGGGCTTGGCATAGGGGTGTGGCTCATCCTAGGGGCAGGGCTTGGTCTAGGGGTGGGGCTCATCCTAGGGGTAGGGCTTGGTCTAGGGGTGGGCTCATCCTAGGGGTAGGGCCTGGTTTAGGGTTGGGAACTAGACCTAGGAGTCGAGGCTCAGTCTATTGGCAGGTTATAACACAGTGGTGTCCTTTGACTTTTCTTGTCCATCCCCATGCTGAGTATTTGCTAATGCTCCTAATTCCTTCCATTATTTTCCATGTGACATACGTTAAGCTTACTGGCCTGTAGTTGCCTGGATCAAACCGATCACCATTTTTATGCTGTGACATAATGTTTGCTCAAATCCAGTCTTTAGAAATTTTTGGAAAATATGCGGCAAAGGTTTATGTCGGACCTCTGTGACCTCTTCATGCGCTCTGTAATTAATATTATCTGGTCCTGGTGAATTGTTCAACTTCAGCCTATTTAATCTAAACAGCTCTTCTCCCTCTGCAATTCTCAGGTCTCCCACTGTACTACTAACTCTATATTATCTTTGGAAGATTATCGATTTCTGCACGCGTATAAATGTGAATAAAGTGCCAGTTCAAAGCTTTTGCTATTTCATCGCCCGTATATTCTCACTCACTTTTGTATTCCAAATAAACTTCACCTTCTCCTTGGCCATTCGTCTACTACTAAAATATTGAAAGAAGATCTTTGGGTCATCTTTCGCCTTTTCTACAATGCGTATGTAGGAAGCCGGATTTTCAAATGAGCTCTAAACTGAACTGGCAGCCATTGTAAGGACTCCAGGACGGGGGTTATGTGGTTGGACTTTGTAGTTTTTGTGAGGAGCCTCGTAGAACTGAGGTCTCCATAAAGAAAGATCTGAACAGCCTTTGGGGTAATCAGCCCTGCTAAAAATCCATGCATGGATCCATTTCTTAGTAGCCTTCATATTTAGAGGCCATCTCAAACTTTCCCATATTTTTAAGCTGGGATAAACCGGATTTAGCTAACGCTGGGTTTGAAAGGACAGGCTGCTGTTAAATGTAACACCCGAGTTGTGTGCCAACTCAGTTAAACCAGCGCTGGGTATACTGAGTTAAAAAGTGACCAGAACTCATTGGGGTCTTCACCGGATTAAGATAGCACAGTGATTAGTCGGCATTGCCCCTCACTAGGGGGCGGCCTCACCCTCAGCAGACCCCCTTCTTCCATTCCTCTGTTCTTCGCCATAATTTCCTCAAGTCCTCCTCTCCTCGTATTCCCCTTTGAAACGTGGCATTTCGGGGGGCACGCTCGATTGCTTTTCCACCCTGCAGTCATTTATTTTTTAATTCAATGTTGGCCACAGAGAGAGAGCAGCTTGCGGGTCTGACCGACAGACCCCCGCCAACGTCCCCCCAAATCTTCAAATGAAATTAGAGAGACTCTGCGCTAGGAAGTTTAATAAAGGCGGCCGAGGAAGCGCGCGCCGTATCGAGCATTGAGGATGCAACAGAAGAGCCGAGCGGGCCGCGGTTATGAAAACAAATAAAATAAAATAAAGCCGACTCATCAATTACGGGCCGGGCTCCGCGTGCTCCCCGTGCCCTGATGCGATATGCGCGTGTGCCTCTACAGAGCAGGGCACCTAATGTGATAGACCAGGCTGCAAAGTCATTTTTCACCGAGCGTGGCGAATGAAAAAGCTGATAAAAGCCGGAGAGGGAGCCGGGCGCTGGTGCCGAGCAATTACAGGGTTCAGCGGTTTAACTCCAGGTACCCCCACCGCGCCAAACACTCGGGGGGGAATGGAAATGACGGCAGACGCTAATAAGGCTCACCGAACAGCTTGAAACTTGGAGAACTGGCAGGCCGGCCCGGAGGAAGTCAAGTCTGGATGATCGCACGAGGGGCAGGAGACACGCGAAATGTGAACCCCCACCCAGAGGGGCTACGCTGGGTTGTGGCAGGAGCCCCCAAATTTAATGAAGATGTAGATCAAATATTTGATCTTTGCTAACCAAAGAAGTGTCGCTCCTCCTAGGTTGGCCCACCGTGTCCCCTTGACCCCCCGTGATAAGCCAGTCACATGCACAGCGACATCCCAAGTGGGCAGCCACCTGTTGGAATGGTACGGCGGGCAACATAAAGGCTATCAGATCGAGAAGAGCGAGAAGATTGACGCGATTTGAGGTGAGCTGTTCGGGAAAGGTCAGCGACAGCTTTGTTGGTTCAACGTGAAGTGAAAGTGAGAGTGAAAGTGAAGCCAAGCCGTTCCCTGATCTCCACCGGACCCCCCACCGGACGCACTCAGCACACACTGAAACCAAACTACAGGCTGATGCCAGGGGGTGGCACGGTGAGCTGCTGGTTTTCTGTGCACACTTTCTATGGAATTCAAGAGCCTAAAGTTTCTGAGAAATGAATTCCTGCGTTTATCTCTAGTAGGATTGACTCCTGCAATGCGGTGTTCACTGGATGTTCAAACTGGTCTTTATTCAGCCTCCAGTTAATCCAAAATGCTGCTGCAAGAATTATTACAAGAACAAGAAAATAGTTCTGGAGTCGTTACACTGGCGCCCAGTTAAGTTTAGGGCCGATTTCAAAATCCTCCTTTAACATATAAAGCCTTAAATGGACAAAGTCTGACTTACAAACCTGAGCGCACATTAAGATCTCAAGATGGTGGTCTGCTTGTGACTCCAAAGATTAATAAAATAGCAGGGGGAGGTCGAGCTTTTAGCTACAGGACCCCCTAAACTGTGGAGTGGTCTGCCAGCTACTATAAGAGATGCCCCTTCGGTCTCAGCCTTCAGACTCTCGACTTCAGTTTAGCACACCCTGACTAGAGCTGCTGATTAGCTGCCATTAGCCCTAAAACAGAAGTAACATCCATCCATCCATTTTAACTACAGGGTCACGGGGTCTGCTGGAGCCAGTCCAGCCAACACAGGGCACAAGGCAGGAACCAATCCCGGGCAGGGCACCAACCCACCGCAGGGCACACACACACACACCAAGCACACACTAGGGACAATTTAGGATCGCCAATCCACCAGACCTGCATGTCTTTGGACTGTGGGAGGAAACCCACGCAGACGCGGGTGAGAATATGCCAACTCCACGCAGGGAGAACCTGGGAAGCGAACCCTTAAGGGTCTCCATACTACGAGGCAGCAGCGCTACCCACTGTGCCACCGTGCTGCTCCATAAGTAACACGACTGTTATAATTTGTTACTCGCCTTCACCTATTCTGTTTCTCTTCTGGGTACTTGAATGTGCCACTTGGTGCCCACGGCCCACTTGCCAAGTTGTTTTGCCAGCCTAAGGTAAAGTCACCTGTGATGGAGGATCGCAGAAATCGTGAGGTAGAGGGGTCCTGTCATCAGATTGGCGCTATTTCAGCTGTGGAATGGCCAAATGGGGGAGGCAGCTTGATGGCTGGGGTCTCCAGGACTCTAAACAAATCCAGATCATATTATGGGATGTCATCTACTGTTAAATTCTACTCCATATTTGTAAAAGTTTTATTTTTATACTGTATTAAGGATTTGTTCTGTTCTTTGTATTCTATTGTATTGACCCCCCCTTTCTTTTTGACACCCACTGCACGCCCATCCCACCTGGTAAGGGGTCTCTCTTTGAGTTGCCTTTCCCGAGGTTTCTTCCATTTTTTCCCTACTGGGGTTTTCTTTCCTTGTCTTCTCAGAGAGTCGAGGCTGGGGGGCCGTCAAGAGGCCAGGACTGTTAAAGCCCATTGCGGCACTTCTTGTGTGATTTTGGGCGACACAAAAAATAAATTGTATTGTATTGCAAAGTTTGAAATTGCAGAAGAGGGCAGGGCGCACCTCAATGTCCTGGATTAATCGCCCCCCAAGGCCGCGTCCACTTTGGCCCCCCGAATGATCCTCTGTCTCTAATTGGCCCTCTCTCTCTAACCCCTTCACCACCTAATAGCTTAATAGATTGACTGTATTGGCACAGCAATGGCCGCCGTTGCATCAACTAGGTGGGTGCTGTATGTTGGTGGTGGGCGAGGTGGCTCACCTCTGTCTGTGTAAAGCACTTTGAGTCGATTACCACGATTTTGGTTAAATGTGCGGCTCAACAAGACCTTTACTTGGAAGGGCGGCGGGTGGAAAGCAATTCAGCTTACTGCTTGTGACCCTCGGATTTCTGGTTCAGCGATGTGCTTTGATGACACAGCAGACCGTCTCTGTCTCTCTCTCTCGATGTCTTTGGTGTCCTGATGTTTAAACCGGTCAACTCCATTCTTCCGAAGGTGTGTCTCGTCCAGAGCTGCTGGGTGTCACAGCCGAGGTTCTTACGTTCATTTCAGGTTCTTTATATCTCAATTATGTGTTTTGTTCTATTCCATGTGTTTTGTGGGTGGTCCGGCGGGGAGGGGGCATCACCTGCCAATCACCACCAGGATCCACCACCCCTAGGGTCTTCCACATCTCCTTGCTGCCCGTTGTGAATGCGCTCCGGTATTGGTGAGCTCTGACGTCTTTCGCTGCGGATTATTGGGCCTTCTGCTCCGTTCCTTGGATTCTCTCGGAGTTGTCCGCTTGTTTCAGCCAACTCGCTTTTTGTTACCGAGCATTAGGCGAAATCAATCTTTCTTTTCTTGTCTTGGTCGAGATTCTGTTCTTGCTCACGTTCCACCTGAGGTTTGGCGGTCTACCCCACCCCTAGTGGACATTGTTGGAAGTCCTTGGCTTGCTCAGATTACCAGGAGACCTGCTGGTTAGGGTTAGGGTTAGGGTTTCTATGTTCTTCTCCTTAGGTGGGTCATCTTGGCGCTGAAGAGCCCCCTCGTGTCTCGACTTGACGCTCTGAAGGTTCAGCCTCCGCAGCCTCACCTTCTCCTTGGCTCACTCGCTTCTGTTTCAGCTCCATCCCCTCCTGAAGTCCCCCGTTGAGCCTGCAGTGGGCGCCATACGCTATACACATAAGTGCCAGGTGTTTAACATGGCGCGGGGTGGGAGTGTCGAAGAATGCAATCAGACTTGGGAGGTGTGGGGGGGAACCGCCTTGGACTTTACGGAGCAGAGAATGGAGGGTGGGATCAGCGTAACTGGTGGACTTCAGGCTCTGCAGCCCCCCTCGTATTCTGCGTCCTTCCCCTCCGCCCTGGGAGCTGCGGTTAGAGGTCACTGAGTAGCCATTCTCGGCGGTCTCGCGCTGCTGCGATGTGAAAGATGAAATCTTAATCCTGATAAAATCCATGAGGTTTTAGTGATGGCTGTTGGATGGAGAGCGGCTGGCACCTGGCTGATTGATTTCTCTTTTATTTGGAGTGTTTATTGATGTCTAAAATGAAGATTGCACTGATTAGGAGAGTTCTCGTGCTCCAAAGAAAATAGCAACAGATAACCCTTTCCCGGCCACCTGCCGCGCTCGGCCCGTCTCGCCACCCTGGTGGGTTTCACTCGCCCCGTCGACGGCTTTCTCAATATTGAATTTGCAGCGAGTTCTCGAAACCCTCTTATTAAATTCATCACATCCCCTCCATCGGCTTTTCCCGACTCGATTGGATTTCTCCGGCTCTTTGATTTACGGCTCCTCGCTGGCAAATTGGAAGACGCCCCCTGCTGGTGAGACCATGGGCCGGCACGGTCAATCAGTCCGTTAATCAATATTGTATAAGCGGCCTTTTGTGAAGCAATTGACCTGCCCTCAGGGGTTTTGGGGGGGTTTAGGGGCAGTGTCAGGTGTGGTGGGGGGCACACGTGAGGTTACTGATAAAGACGAGTCTCGTGGAAAAGGAACTTCCAGGGGGAAAAGGAGGCCATCTGTGCAGTGAGCAGAAGATTGCTTTAAAGAAGTCGGCGCCGACCGAGGGGGCTTTTGTTCAAATCCTAATGCTGTTTGCTTACATTACGGCCCGCCGGATGCCTGCTGTTAGATAAGATGAGTGAGATGCGGCGGTGGAAGGCGACGTCAGGTCCTAAAGCGCAGAGCCACCACGGCTCACTACTGCGTTTTTCATTTTCTGGGTGTCAAAACATAAAGTATATTATTCATTCTGGGGGGTCTCGAGCCCAGTTCATCGCCAATGTTTTTTTGGTCTGTCCAATACTCACATTAAAAATAATTTGGATTCTCCCGGGACCCCACGCCTGCAGTTCTGAGGGTCTCTATGACTGTCTGTGGCTTGCGATTGCCAGGCGTGACCTTGGGATTCGATTTTCACACTTTATTGATCGTTTTTTGCGGACATGACGGTACATTTAATGGCTCTGAAGGAGGATGATTCTTATTTTGAGGGCAGCTTTTTACAAACACTTCAGTCTGAAACTTTCAAATATTTTAACATTTGGTTTTTCCACAACACCTTTTTATTTTCCATGGGTGCCGGCATTTTGTGGTTTAAGCTGAGTACCACTGGCAGCCCTGGCACCATACAGGACCACCAGAGGTCATGATCTGTGATGTCACAGGACATAAAGGTCAGCTCAAGGACCTTCTGGTCATTCAAGTTCTGGACACAAATCTTTAACGGAGAGCACATGTTATTGATCGAGGGCTTTGGTTTATTTCTGTGACTCTGCAATGGCCAGTGTGGTCTGCTGGGCTGGTAAGATCACATCAGGAGATGCCCACCAAGCCAACACACTAATTGAGAGGGCCAGATCTCTAATGGGACACCTTCTGGGCCTGCTGGAGGTGGTAACGGAATCAAGGCAAAACTGGCGGCCATTATGAACAATGCTGCACATCCTCCTTCTGTGACACACCAGCATTGAAGATGTTGTGGTTCTGGCACCACAAAAAAAAAAAAAACACACAGATGAGTCCTGCAAAGAGTATGGCCGGACCCAAAAACAGGCCTCACCGCAAGGCAGCCTGACCCTAGGAAACTGGGAGGCTTCAGGCCTGCTTTGGTGTCAAAATGGAAAAAGGCTTTTAAAGTTCAAAATGTCTAAAGTATCCGGAGTATCATGAGACACGTCCCCCCAGAATGTTTATGAAAAGAGGATTCATTAATAAAAACTTGCAAAAAAAAACAAAATATCCATAAACTTATTTACAAAAGGAGGCAAAAGGACATCCTTAAGAAGGCCGTCCAAGGTAACCCAGTCCTGAAATGTTGAGCAGAAGAAGAAAAATCCAAAAAAGTAAAAAAGATAATAAAAAAACAGTAACAAGTAAAAAGAGGAAAACTCAGCAACACCAGCGCATACAATGGGACTACAGTACCCATGAGCCTCTAGAGCACTGGGAGCTGTCACTCAACGGAGACTGGCAGGAGACCCCGCCTCTTGAAGAACCACCCACAAAAAACATTGACTCATGGGAACCAAACAATTAACAAAATGGAGAATAAAGAATACAAAATGACAGCATTTAAAGAATAAAAGAAAATAAGAATATTAACATAAACATAAAAAATATAGAGTTGAAAATGAAGGAAAAGCACATGTAAAAAGCACACTATCCCCTTGAGACAAATAAAGTAACATCTATCTATCTATCTATCTATCTATCTATCTATCTATCTATCTATTATATAGTGCCTTTCACTCTATCTATCTATCTATCTATCTATCTATCTATCTATCTATCTATCTATCTATCTATCTATCATTCATATAGTGCCTTTCCTATGTATCTCTCCCCTGACTGTTTCTCATTAAAGTCCCCCTCCGTCCTTTCTGTGGATGACGGTGTGTCGTGTGACTTCATTACTGTCACAGTGTAAAGGTCAAAGTCATGCAGTTCCCGGGTTGCCTGAGTTTCTTCTCATGTGATCGTCCCTGAGTTTAATTGTATCTTTTATTTGCATGTTCTGTTCTGTCCGTTTGACTTTGACGTATCGGCTCAGTTTAGTTGTTATTTCCTGGCTTTCGCTTCTCGTTTTCAGTCTTGACTAACTTGATTCTTGCTCTCCCTGTTTTCAACATGGTAGTTTATTTGCCACAACTGTCTCCTGATCCCATTAGGTCAAAATGAAACATAATTAAAGTAAAGTCAGTTTAATTTAATGACCTGACCTGATGATGATGGGGAGCCTTGAGACGACTCCAGCACAGCTTTGTATGGGATGTCATCAGACAGCAGGAATGGCCGTCCGCGGGTCACATGTGCTCCAGGTGTGACTAAAGGGAGACTCAGACAGAGAGTTCATGGACGTCCCAAGGATTTCCTTCCCACCAAAGTCACCATAAACGTGTGCTTTTGAAGGGCCGCTCCTCTCCATTCCTCAATGGTGACAGAAGGCTTCATGTAATCAGAGAGATTCTTCTTTTCTTATTCATTCACATTCCAAGCCAAATTGTTCCAATGTGGAATGGGTGGAAAATTTGTGAATCTGCACTGGATGGGGTAGCCAGTAGCCTGCGCTGCTTGCCGTTGTATTTCAATGATAGATCAACTCTTCTGTATGACAGCTGAAATGCTTTGTCTTTTTGTTTTTAAACTAAATGTGTTTTTGAGAAAGCCCACATTGCCAAGCAGTTCTGCTGTGGACCATCCTGTGAAACGAGTGAGGGGCTCTTGGCAGCCTTCGATTGATGTGCCTCCTGTTTTTACTCGATTGACTGTCAGAGGCTCACAATATGAAGTGCAGCCAGTCATTGTGTGGGAGAAGGGAGTGCGTGAAGCATCAATCAGGGCGACTGATCAGAAAGACGGATGAAAACTGAAAGGAGAGTTCAAGGACAACTGTGGAAAGAGCAGAGAGCAAAAAAAAAAAAAGGAGGGGCTTTAGACCACCATTTGTACCCCCAGCTAAGCCACAGCAAGTAACAAATGGGGGCTGCACTGGAAACCACAGTCAGGCAAAAGCTGTGAAAATCAACTCTTGTTGGCATTGAGATCAATACTCAAGAAACTGTCGTTAAATGAAAGGAGAAATGGCAGTTAATGAAATCAGCAGGGGCGTCGAAAAGAGATGGAAATCAAGAGCAGCCAGGCAGAGGCATCGGCTTTCATTTACGAGGTGCCTTTCATAGCTATCTATCTATTATATAGTGCCTATCACGTCTGTCTGTCTATCTATCTATCTATCTATCTATCTATCTATCTATCTATTATATAGTGCCTTTAACGTCTATCTATCTATCTATCTATCTATCTATCTATCTATCTATCTATCTATCTATAGTGCCTTTAACATCTATCTATCTATCTATCTATCTATCTATCTATCTATCTATCTATCTATCTATCTATCTATCTATTATATTGTGTTTTGCATTAAAATGCCCTTTTTATCTATTTGTCTGTCTATATTGTGCCTGCCACCTCTACCTGTCTCTCAACCTATTGTAATATGACTGCAGAAATTGCCTTAAGGAAGTTTGTGTTCCCCTGTTTATCTGATAGAGGGCAAAGATTAAATAAATAAATGAATAAATAAATAAATAAATAAATATTGTAAAAACATAAACTCAAATAAAGCTTTTCTGGAAGGGGTCAGTCTATTCTTATTCAAAGTAATGCTGAGGACAATGGAATCCATTTTTTACGGGCTGCAGATTCAAATGAATTCTGACTTGCGGTGACGGAGTTTCTTTTATAGTAGCAGGCCAGATGAGGCGGGGATTGAGAGCGAAGCAGAAATGACGTCAGGCTTCTTCTGGGACTTCCGTCGCTCTGAGGGCATAAATGTAGAGCATGTAAGGACTGGGCAGCATCCTCTTGTCATTTTGCTCGTTTAGACCAGACTTTGTAGTGAAATCACCAAAGGCACATTTTTTACTGACAATAATATATACTAGATATTAAAGGCACCTTTACATCAATCTATCATATAGCTCTTTTCCTTCCCATCATCTATCTATCTATCTATCTATCTATCTATCTATCTATCTATCTATCTATCTATCTATCTCTGCCTGTCGGTTAAGGTGGGGGCGTTTAATTACTTTCTTTCTTTCTTTCTTTCTTTCTTTCTTTCTTTCTTTCTTTCTTTTGGCTCAGAGGCTGTCTTTACTCGTCGGCTTTGGGTTCAAATGAGTTCATTTCTGAGACTCTCTGCCGCCCGCCCCCCCACTTCACACCGGCCGCCTCTCCCACGGTGCCGGCTGCGGCGCGCTGCCAAGGCGAGGCGGCGGAGCGGCATCTGCATTCCCGGCCCGGCGTCTTCTTTATTTATCCGCTCCTCGAGTCAAACACATCTTCTCACATCTTCTCACTCCCGCACTTCAGATCAGCAGTTAGAGATCTAATGATGGTCGCTGCCTCCTGCATATTAATGTACAAAGCCGTCCGCACACGCGCGCGTACATACACACACGGACATTCACACACGCGAGCGCGCGCTCACGAGAGCTCACATGCACACACTCGAACACCCCTCTTTGTTTCCAAGGTAACCACGGTCCCACCGAGTTGATTTGTTGCCATTTGACTGTGTGGAGCCTCGACAAGTTGCAGCGGGGTCTGCGCGGAAAGGGCACTGCGGATGTAAAATTAACTCGGAGCTGCAGAGCGAGCGCGTCCACTGTGGGCTGACGCTGAGCCTGCAGGTAAATCCTATCTGCTGTTGCTGCTGCTGTTGTTTTTTTCTTTTTTAATTTTTTTTTTCTTAATTGATTTTTGTTGTAAAGGTTATAATCTTTCACGTCTTTGTTTTTGTATCTTTCTGTAACAAATTTAACAGCAAGCATAACATGTCTGCTGTACAGCAGGGAGGGTAAAACATCCCCACATGAAGTCGCTCTCACCGTAAAAGTCCAAATCAGGACGGAATGGAGAAGCCAAGCAGATGTGGACCCACCAGTGATTGAGGTGAGGACTGGAAGGGGTGGTGTGTGTGGGGGTCTGGGGATAAGTGAGGGTGTGTGGGTGACAAGGGGGCAATGATGGTAATGTAAATATCACTGAGGCCTGTTGACCACCTAAAGACGCACCTTGGCACCACTGAGTGCTTATTGTTAGCTTCATCAGCAGGGGACACCACTACAGTGAAGGGGTCATTGATTCAGTGAGTTCTCAAAAGTGACACCCACTGGGCACACCAAGCATACCCAGACTGGCACTGGCTTTGTATATAATTCTGTTTATTTATTCATTAATTTCATTTGTTTTTCTGTACTGCCAGGTTTGTGTTGAAGCTGAAAATAAAGGAAATGTTGCTGAGTTCACTCATCTTCATGTTTTATTACACTTTTCACAGCAATCCTCACCCTAGAACACGTCAAGGCACTTAACTGCGAGGAGTACTCCTGAATGGAGACGTGAGATTAGAGTCAGCGGTGGGATTTGCAGCTGTGATTTTAACAGGCTGAGCTTGGTGCCCTCCTGTTCTTTATCAGGTGTTAACTCGTTAGAAGGTGGCATTCAGGCAGAGATAGATAGATAGATAGATAGATAGATAGATAGATAGATAGATAGATAGATAGATAGATAGATAGATAGATAGTGTAATTGGCAGGATTAGATAGATAGATAGATAGATAGATAGATAGATAGATAGATAGATAGATAGATAGATAGATAGATAGATAGATAGTGTAGTTGGCAGGATTAGATAGATAGATTACTTCCTGTACCTGCTTCCTCAGTTGGTTTGCCCAGTTGATTTCATACAAGGGACGCTATTGGTGGATGACTGAGAAGCTAACCAATCAGAGCACACAGTTAAGTTCCTGCCTGCTGAATGCAGTGTTAACCAGGAAGTCTCGTCTCGCTCATTCAGCATCAACGTGTTTCTCTGTGTAAAGAGTTGTGCTCTTTTGTGTTTATCTTTGTGTTTAGTCAAGCCCTTCATTATGGCTCCAAAACGATCTGCTGCTGCTTCAGGGGCCGTGCCCAAGCGCAAAAGGAAGATGTTAACGATTGCCGAAAAGGTAAACGTTTTGGATTTGTTGAAGGCTACGATTCATTTTATTTAAAAAGTAGGAAAGGAATATAAGATCTACGGCCGCAGTGTCCTTTTAACCAGGGTGCAAAACAAGTTGTAAGTGGATGTAATAAGGCAGTAGTCTGGATGGAATCTGCTTTAGGGATTTGGATTGAAGAAGAACAACGGCAGTGCTACACAATCGCCTGAAGTGGCTCCTTTAGCAGTAAAATTAAACTCATTGTTATCGGACAAGTCATCATGTCATTGTTGGTGAGTAACCATAATTAATTTTCTACTTACAGTACTTAGTACATAATACGTACGTTTAGTGTCACTGTACACACATTTACTGTATACTATTTTTGTTGCATTGTACGTATTTATTGCTGGTGGCCTGTCTATCATAATGGCTGTAACATCTGTGATATCAGAGACACTCAATATCTTTAAAATAATATTTAGGTTTTACTGTATATAAACAGTGTGTTTATATACATAATTTCAATGAATCTTACCTAATATCTAAGAGAATACAAAGGGATTATGCTGTATAACTCTGCGGGGAATATTTATAAACAGTGTGGGAGAGTTTATAAGGGCTTAAAATATATAAAATAACCATAGAAACATATGGTTTCTACTTCATGATTTTCACCTATCGCGGGGGGTCTGGAACGCAACCCCGCGATTGAGGAGGGATTACTGTAGATAGATAGATAGATAGATAGATAGATAGATAGATAGATAGATAGATAGATAGATAGATAGATAGATAGATAGATAGATAGATAGATAGTGTAGTTGGCAGGATTAGATAGATAGATAGTATCACACACGTGTGCATGGGAGGCAGCTGAAGGGCTTAGAGAGGTCTGATGATACATCTGCTCAGGGGGGCGCGGGGTACGCTAATGCTCTTTCTGAGTTCTCTGCAGGTCTTTCCCGGGAAATCCCACCAGAAGCCGACACCTTGAAGCGGGACACATCACTTCCGGTTCCGGCACCGAAGACGACATCACTTCTGCCCTCCGTCCTAAAAGGCCTCCTGCCTTTGCTCTGGCAGGCAGTTCTGTTTTGGACTCTGTTGAGTAAACTTGACTCTGAATGAATCAATTACGTTTGCAGCCAGGAAACCGGATTAAACGGGTGGCTGCCCCAAACCTTGCCATGCCTCAAGTCTCTTCTTTCTACAATAGATAGATAGATAGATAGATAGATAGATAGATAGATAGATAGATAGATAGATAGATAGATAGATAGATAGATAGATAGATAGATAGATAGATAGATAGATAGATAGATAGATAGATAGATAGATAGATAGATAGATAGATAGATAGATAGATAGATAGATCGATCCACTCCAGAGGTCTCCTCCTGCAGCTCAGGGTCTCCCATCTTGTATTTATAACTGACGTCCCCCTGGGTCACATGTAGCGCTTTGCACTTTTCTTTGTTCAACGCCATTTTCCGAGTGTCCGTCCAGTTCTGAAACTTGTCCAGATCTTCCTGGATTGTTGCTGCTGCCTCCTCAGTCTCTGCCATTCCTTCAAATGTCAGTGTCCTCTGTGGATTTCACAAGTTTACTGTCTACACCAGAATGAAGTACATTAACAAAACTCCGAAGAAGTAGCCAGGGTCCAAGGACAGACTCCCGAGGGTCAACACTGATGATGCCCTCACTCCATTACAGTTAACAACATCGCAATGATGCTGAGGATTAAAAGACAATAAGAATGTGAAATAATGCATTGCAAATTTAAATACATGTTAATGAAGAATGAAAGCAAAGAGGATAGAAGTGAATTTACAGGTATCTGCCAGATGAATGAGCTGAACTGCCCGTACATCACTAAGCCATCGGTCAAGTAGATTACCTGGGCATAACGTGTCGCTCAGAGTTGGCACACTTCACTGCACTTTTTTGAAGAATATCAACAACATGCTGGTCAAGTCTAAGACTGAACAGCCGCTCGTGGAGAAGGAGCCAAATCAGCCCAAAGGGACCTGGACATGCAGACTGGTGACATCATCACGCTTCCTTAATAAAAGCTGGCAGCCCGAGGCTCTCGCCATTCGGTCTTTGGGATGCTGGAGACAGAACCTGCACGGCTGTCGGTGTGTCTGGTGACAATTTCCTCTCCTCTCTTTCAATTAAGACTCGAGATGTGGGAAGTCGTTTTGGGTTTTGGTCGCTGGCACCTTTTGATCTTTCGGCTGTATGCTTGTTCTCTTTTCATTTCTTTGCTTCATCTCCTTATCCAGTTCAGCTCCTAAAACTCGGTCTTAGTCCCACAACTTCTCTTCTCAGCCGTAACACCGACAGTTTCCTAAGGGCGCTCCTGGCACTAGTGGCCCACTCTGACTTTGGGGGGCCAGTCGGCTGCTGACCCCAGAACCTCAGGACTGGGTCGTGACTCCTTGTGCTCCCCGCCCTGGACGTACGGTAGTCGAGGCTCATTGGGCGTCGGGCACCAAAACAGACATGTTGGCGCAGCCCTAATTTTCCTCCCCTGCAGCAGGAAATGATTGTTGATTCTGCTAAATTATACAAAACACATTAAAAACGCATTAGAGAGCGCCTTGTTTGAAGAAACGAAGCGGCAGACACAATGAAGCCAAGCTATCTGCTCTGCTCAAATCCCACAGGGCTGCGCGCCTTAAAACCAAGAATGAATTTACAAGTCTATGAAGGACATACATAAAGTTAAAATGCATTTTCTCATTAAAGAATTTAATACTTCATTTATCAATTCCACGGCAAGGGCTTTAGGAAAAAGAAGAAGAAGAAGAAGCCTTAATGAAGAAGCCCGGAATGTCAGAAGACGTGTTTTTTGATATCCGGAAGTGTTCGGGATTCGCGTGTCTTACGGTTTTATTGTCGGAATTTGTGGTCATGTGACAAATCACAAGTGGCCGGGCTGCTCAGGCTGATGGCACCCCCTGGTGGCAGCGGTTGGAAGGACAGCCTGAAATTCCTCGCGACCTCTGGGCTTTGACACAGAGTGTAATGGCACAAGGGGGACAGTCACTTAACAGCACAGTCACAAAGTACCCACCGAATGCCCACCGAGTGCTAGAGACTGGAGCTTCGACTCAGAGGGCATGTCATGACCGACGTTGTGGGCATTATGTGATGTCACGGGTGTTATGTGACCCTCATCACGCCTGCTGCGAGCTGCAGTTAGACCCCATCTTGGGCATTCTGGAAGTGGGTGACGCTCGGTGCCCCAGAGTCATTTCACAGAAAACTGGAAAACGTGCTTGTGCCCACCACAGAGCGGCAAACCACCGAGCCTCGACTCCTGCCGTCTCCTTTTCCTGATTTAATGTTATTCTCATCTAAGGAGCCTCAGCCTGATCTTGTTAAGTGCGCAGCGAGTGCTCCACTGGCGCCAGGCGACTTCCTCCTTATTAAATCTCAACTCCGCTTTGCTAAATAAACACTTTATGTATCAATAGTTTGATGCATGTGTGTGAGCTGGGATGGCGGATTGTGGCTTGAGGCTCTGGGTGGCCCCACCTCTCACTCTGTAGAGGTGGCACCGCCAGTTCTCGATAAACCGCAGTCTTTATTATAGAGGTGTGCCAGGGTGGCATCAAGTGCAAGGGATGTAGCATCGGCTGTGCTGAGGGGGGAGGGGGGGGCCTTCAGACTAGAAGAGGACCGGGCAGTCAGAAAGAATTCCACATAATGTGGTGCCAGCACGTCACCACACGAGTGCCACCGAGACATTTTAGAATCTTTAAGTGAGGCATTAAAGGTTGGATTGAGGGCGCCAGCTCGTCGGCCGCTACCAGTCTGGACGTGCAGTGGTGGATTGGCTGCCTCGCAGGGAGGAGATCAGGGGTTCACATCCCGGGTCCTCCATGTGTAGACAGCGCTTTGACACTTCTCCTCATATGTTCTTGAGATCCAGCGAGCAGAGTTGGGGACGATGACGAGTGATGTCACTTCTGGGTTTTGCTCCCCTTAGTCTGCGAGCTTTCAATGGGAGGGGGGGTTCCTTTTGCTAAATGGCTGCCCATGTTGAATGATGAGACCGAAGAGAGTCCCAGTGGAGGGGGCCCAGCCTGGACACAATGCCAGCTTATCACAGGGCACGTCTGCTCACATCAGTGTCACCAGCGCATGTCGCCAACACGTCTTTGGGATGCGCACAAAAAATCCAAAACAATTCACCCATCCGTTTTCTATATCCTGAGTAGGGAGGCGGTGGAGGTGGAGCCTATCCCAACCACCACTGGGTGCAAGGCAGGACAGTTTCAGGATGGGGTGCCAGTCTATACACACACACACACACACTGAGGTCAGCCCACCCAACCTCCAGGCTTTTGGTCTGCTGGATGAAACCCCCACAGGGAGAACATGCCAACTCCACAAGCCCCTGCACTCAGGCATCATTTGAGCAGGGCTGGTCATATGTTGTCCCTGTGGGTGGCATAAGGGCAATGCCCACCTAATCCTCCTTAGTCCTCCAGTGATCTTCGGCTCCACATCATCCAGGTCTCCGATCACAGATGCTAAAACTTGCCAAGAGCAAGGGGCAGAGGAGCGCCCAGTGTCTGCCAATTTAAAGCTAAGATTTATCCTTCCCTGCGATGGGCTGGCGCCATGCCCGGGGTTTGCTTCCTGCCTTGCACCCTGTGTTGGCCGGGATTGGCTCCGGCAGACACATCTGGCCATGTGTTAGGATATAGTGGGTTGGGTAATGGATGGTTGGATGGATTTATCCCTCCATCGGTCCGGTCCTTCCCTTCTGCCCTCCATTCGCCATCAGCACCACACGACCTAACAATCGGCCAGCTAATCGTCGCTTTTCTCGGATTCTCCGGAGGGCTCAAGTCATTTCAAAGTTCTACCCTTGTTATTTTATTGTCTGTTATGCAGAAAAATAATTATATCTCTTCAGCCTTTCAAAAAAAAAAACAAGAAAAAAAAAATGGTGTCACTCTTCCCTAATGATATCATTAGTGAAGTAAGGCAGGATCTGATGACAGGAATGGCGGCTTCGTCTCGCGTGCCTCGGGTGCGCAGGCAGACGGCAGAACTAATGGGATGATGTCCTCCATTTGAAGGCCCGTGTCACTCGGCCGCCTCTTGTTTTTCTTGCTTCTGTTCTTACTCCCGGGAAACACAAAGCGTGCGGGCTCGAGACCCCGCTATCATTAAACGGATTTCCAAATTCAAATCCGTGCCCTTCAGAAGGCAGCCCGGCGGCGAATTCGATCGACTCCGCCAAACGGATCCTCCAACCGCTCGCCTGCGTTCCGCCGCCGCTCCTTTGGATCGTCTTTGGTTGATTTGCATGCGCACCTGAAATTGGATCGATAATTCAATCCGTCCATGTCGGATGGGGTGGGGGGGGGTCTCGTAAGAAAAAGAAAGCGTCGCGCTGGTGACCCGTGGGAGGTCTGCCCTGGCACGTGAGAGACACGTGCACGCGCTGAGCACTGAGTGTGCCCAGCTACACCCGAGTCGTGCCCCCTGGGTGTCGGGGTCAGGCCGAGTCGCCGCCCTGTCATACCCCCGTACTGCCTTTGCGTCATCATTTAGTTGTGCTGGTGGCTCCAGACCTGCAGATGGCGCTCGACGTCGAGAAGACGGCGCTCAGAACGGACCTTTTTAAATTCATCGGCGCTGCCGTCCCGCTCCTTTATACTCATTTTAACGGCTTGTGTTCACCACTGCGGCGGGCAGATGTTTTCAATGTCATTTGAAATGAATTGTTTGTCATTTGTCCCCATCGCTCTCCACTCAATCACCCACAGCGACGACAGGCTGACCAATTCATTTCAAGTCAAACCTCCTAGGACCCTTCGCTCGGTGCTCTGTAGAAGCCCCCCATTGGCAGCAGTGCCTGGCCTTGCACATCTTTTTGGTCACTATGGGTGACTGCGTGTAGACTGATGGGAAGAAATGTCACATTTATCCGTGTGTGTAGCCCCCCCAACGCCGTTTAGCTTATTTCAGTTATTTGTTAAATGAATTTATGGGAATCCATGAACTTTGATGCGTCACTGAATGTGAGGGCCACTGCACCCTCGACGGATTCCGTCATCGTGGCTTTCTTCTTGTCACTGTCACTGTGGCTGCTTTGTCACACCAAGTCCTTCAGTTATTTATATTTATTTATTTTCTTTCTTTTTGCTTCACCAGCAACCTGTAAAAGACACAAAAGAAAACAGAAGAGACCCGGGCGGCCCTGAGTAAAGAGCACAGCAAAGCGCCGAGGCCGCCAGCGCTGACGAGACGCACTCTCTGAAGGGACCCTTGTTCGGAAAAGTCTGGAAAAAAAAAGCAAAAAAAAACAGAACAATCACAATATGAAGCAAACAATTTCAACAGCTTATAAAATAAATGTAGATTACTGAGTGGGCTCGAGATGTCCCAAGACAGCACAGCTGGCATCTGGTCGCTTCGCTTTACTGCCATATTCCACTCCACACTTGTTTTCAGTCAAAGCTGCCCTTCATTTTAGCATCCTGTGGGCGTTAAAATATTCTGAAAAGCAACTCTTCAGAAGCGGTGTGTGTGCGCGCGGCGGCACATCAAAGGAAACGGAAAGTCCAGGAGGCGTGAAGGCGGCCAGGCCAAGTGGTTCAGGCAGTTGAGTGCCGAAAGACGTGAGGTGGCGCGTCAATCGACCTCCTGCGGGACCTTCACCCTTCCCTGAGGAATAGAGAGTATGGGATGGGGTGCATCACGGTGAAAGGCGCTATATGACATCACGAGGGCCGATCCCACCACGGTCTCCTTGACTCTGAAGGCCAATATTGGGAGAGGGTGAGGCTTCTTGAACTTTTTCTCTGTCAGTCACCTTGGGAGGTGCCAGCTTTGGATGGGGTCACACTGGCATGCACTCCTGGCCACCGAGATAACTCAGGTGTACTTTTGGGAGAGTGCGCAGGTCCAGAGTGACCTATGGGGTGTTCTGGGGGTCCACAGTCACCCTCAAGACATGGAGCTTCTTCTTGCTTCATTCACGTCAAAGGGTTCATTGTGCACTTGGAAGGGTAAGCTGTGGTGCCATAGGCAAAGGGGCATGAAAGGGGCGTTCTTCTGTAAATCTTTGAACCCAAAAAAGACCAAGAAGACCTCAAGACAAAGGGTTTATTATCAGGGAGGGACCATTTCATGGAAATCACACAAAAAGGAAGAAGAAAAGTCTCCTGAATATCCCTCAAGCACTCCCTCCTCGGTTGGCTCCCTACTGGACCTTCTTCTTTGCTTCCTCTCACTTTGGAGCTCCAAGCTCCCTAATCTAATAACCAGAAGGGGCTTTGAATACGTGGCCAGTGACTCCATCTTGGGAATCCCTTTCTGGGCTGTGTCCATGTTCTCCTAGAGCTCCCCCTAGTGGCCCCAGGTGTTTCTGCACTGCCGTGTTCTGGCCACTCCAGCCCAAATGCACTGCACTGCCCTCTGGTGGATTTCTGTCATTTCTTCAAGTGACAACCCTGTCTCAAAATGGGTGTCTTGTTATGGGATATCAGGTCACCTTGAGCACTGAGGAGACTTCCTGACACACACGGCCACTGCAATTGGGGACTCTGCATGAAAGCTGCAAATGTAAAAAGAGAAAGAGAAACAGCCTGCAATCATGTCGAAGCAGCAGGGGGCTGACCCATCACCGCGTGATGTCAAGCTGCAATTAAAACGCGATTAAAACACCACGTTTCAGCTGGCGCCCCTTGTTCAAAGGATGAGCTCAGATTTGCACAGGGAAGAAAATGAGGACTACATGGGTTGGCTACACTTTTTAGTTTATATAGCGCCTTTACCAGTAGGCTGTCTTGAAAAGCAAACTGGGCCTTTAATGAAGAAGGCATCATCCTGCTCATTAAGACTCATCACAGTTTGTCAGGGACCCCTTGGCAAAATGAACTTCTACCAGACATGTCTATTGATGGGCAGTGCCAGGTGATGGGTGGGCGCTTGCCAGCCATGATAGAAAGCTACACACATTAAGTCTGACCTACATGTGTGCTGATGGCTCAGATTAGCCATACATGAGAAGAAAAGAGAAGAGAAGAGAAGAGAAGACTTCATTTCTGGTCAGTTCACAACCAAGCAGAAGCACCTGTTACAGTATAGTGGTGGTGGGGGTTGTCAATATTTAATATTTGAGATATGGTGAGGCAGGGTGTCAAAACACAGAAACAGTGCTGGATTGGACATAGGGCTTTCATATATGTCCTCCTTTAACCTAAGAAAGAAAGAAAGAAAGAAAGAAATGTGAAAAGTTACAAGTAGTACTCAATGTGAAAGACACTAAATAATGGTGACAGAGATAAATTATTTCATATTTAGTGACAGAAGTTTACACACAAAATGACACTTCCATTCATTGAGTTTTATTGGTGGAGCCCCCCAGGAGGTGGGACCACCGTGACATCACTTCTTATAACCACACCCACTGGCTATTTAAAGCCAGAACAGAGTGCACTTAGGTCAGGAGATCATTGTACTTATTTGGAGTTAAGATAGATAGATAGATAGATAGATAGATAGATAGATAGATAGATAGATAGATAGATACAAATGAAAGGCACTATATAATAGATAGATAGATAGATTGAAAGGCACTATATAATAGATAGATAGATAGATAGATAGATTGAAAGGCACTATATAATAGATAGATAGAGTGAAAGGCACTATATAATAGATAGATAGATAGATTGATAGATAGATAGAGTGAAAGGCACTATATAATAAATAGATAGATAGATAGATAGATAGATAGATAGATAGATAGATAGATTGAAAGGCACTATATAATAGATAGATAGATAGATAGATAGAGTGAAAGGCACTATATAATAGATAGATAGATAGATAGATAGATAAGGCACTATATAATAGATAGATAGATAATGTTGGATTATATCTGCATATCAAGTGTTTTAATTTCAGATCCGTTAGCCGGTAGTGAAAGTGGAGAGCGAGTTTGTGTCCAGGAGGCTGCGATGGATGCGCTCAACAATGGACCCTGACACGACTTTTTCATTCAGCTGTGAGTCTGGATTACGACTGAAGAAAAATGCTTACTTGGAATAAATCTCTGTACTGTTTATACAGAAGGTAAAATTGGAATGTGGAGGCTCATTGATCTTTCATGCTCATATTTGTTTTCGATAGAAACACTTGTGTCCCCGGGGGGCCGGTGACTTTGCCCGACTGACTCTTTAACCCTGTGTAAGAAGATTTCCCGAATGCCTTGCGCCTTTCTTTCTCCTCTTTTTGGACTCTCATCTAACTTTGGTCTTCTCTGTCCCTGCCATTCACATGTGTGTCAATCAGGTTGTCGCTGCTCCTTTCCCAGCTAAGGGCTCGGCGAGTTTCCAAAGATGACTTTGGGCCCAGGAGATCTGACACTCACGTTGCAGAGAACTCAGGATGGTGGATCACAGAACTGCAGACAGGATGGCACAGAGATCCCGGTCCAAGTTTGGCACCCTGATCCCTCAGACACTTCTGGCTGACTCCGAGGCTGATGGAGAGAAGTACAAACTATTACAACCTCTAAAGTTTTGTGTATTGTGAGTCCCTCCGCTCAGCCTCCCACAGCCCCGTCTTTGTTTGACTCTGTTTGGGCCTAATGGCTGGTCTTTGGCTGCATTGCTTGAATTTCCAACTCATTTAATGGCCTTCAGCGTGGAGACAGAGCTTGTTTAGGCAGTCGGCCCTTCCACACTGGAGGCCAGCCTGACTGTAACACCTGCAGGTAAAAAGGAGAGAACATAAGAACACAATGTCTGCTTTCCTCTCCACTTGAACATCCACTTTCCCTGCTTTTAAAGTGAGACAGGCTCGTGTGAGTCGTTCTAATGGCAGCAAATGCTTTTACACGGCGGACAGAAGCAAACAGCAAATGTGCCTAAAAAGCTCACAAAGGCGTACGTGGGAAGCCTTAATGCCTTAGTGCCTTGAAGTAAGTGCTTCGGCGCACACCTAACTTTGGGAATGCACCCATTGGCGACTCCTACGCTTTTCAAAGCTGATTTTTGGGGGTCTCACAGCCTCAGTAGATCTTTAAGCTATTTAAAGCAAAGGCCAATTAAAGGAAAGTCAAAAATAAAAAGTTCAGCACGGCCCCCTTACTCCAGACAGACTGTGACAGAAGTGAATGCTTTAAGGACTTGGCGGCCTCCCACCCGGATGAAATGAATAAAATATTTAAAAAATAAAATAAAATAGACCCAAAAAATGAGAAAGAGAGAATGTTCTCCTCCTGAGTACATGTACCTGACGTATGCACATCGGTAGCAGCATGGTGGCGAGCAGCCCAGCGTCACACCCCCAGAGTCCTGGGTTCAAATCCGAAATCTGATGGGAGTTTTCATGTTCTCTCCGTGTCTCAGTTTACGCTTTCTCTGGTAGTTTGGATTCTTCCCACATTAAAATGACATACACAGTAACTGGCCTATGTGTACACTAGGGGGTGCCCCTATACCCAGAATAGTGCCAACAACTGACCAAAGTCTCACAGTCTGTTTCATAGCTAACCTTATATCTCCTGGTAACAAAAAAAATGGCAGACATGCCCTAAACAGGACTGTTGGACCAAGAGACCACCCAGAGGGACAAGCATGGGTTCAATACAAAAATGTCAAAAAGGTACCAATGAAATACTCCAAAGGGTCATAGCAAAGCCTAAAGAATGGATGGATAAAGGGAATAAGTAACAAAGAGAAAAGCACAGAAGAGACCTGCAGCTGCCCTGCTGTAGCTATAGTGGTGGGCATCCAGTTAGGGTGCCCCCCAACTTGCCATCCTTTTAATCCACTTTAAAATGCTCCCTTTTAAGTCTTTGCCTCCAACTCACCAGCCAACTATTTGCGCTAAATGATGTGCCTCTGCTTTGAGACCACCTGAGCCTCACTCCGGGGTCACCTCTGTCCAAGCCCATGATTCACTTCCAGAGACCTCCTTGGACATCAGGCCTTGGTTTGATGTCCTGACATGCAGTGCGAGTCGTCAGTTCTTCTAAGCACAGGCACATGGGTGGGCTTTTCCAAACGATGTCCGACCAGCTCAGTTTGCCTCAGGTGGACTCCCATCGCGTTCTCGAAACACCTCAAGGAGAACCGAAGCACCTGTAGGATTAAGAGATGTCAGGTTTTGACACGTCTTCGATTTGTCAGTACGGGCGATGAGTGCAGATTGATGGGCGAAAATGTCAGATCTGTAGCCCAGCAAAGCGGGCAGAGTTTCGGGGGGTCGGAATACTTTCTGAAGCCACGGTGTCTATAGTAGAGTTCATAGCCCATCCATCTATGATATAGCGCCTTTCGCATTCCTCTGTCCATCTCCTGAGCCACCGTAATCCAGCTGAAGACCCTGGTGATTGAGAGCTTATCCCAGAAGCACTGGGCACATCCCTGGACGGGGTGGCAGTCCATTCTCCCTGTGCCCGCTCACTCACTCCCACCAAGGGGCTTTCCTGGCATCGGGTTTAACCAAAATCCACACACACATCGATTCACTTGAAGGCTTAAACTCATTTCTTTGGTGTTTTACTGGCAGGACGTGGACAACAAACCAGTCCATGGCACACGCACACAATTTAGGGTGCAGGAGTGCAGCAGGTAGAGGGTGCCAGGCGAGCCTCTTAGACTCAGGTTAAGCCTACTCAGCTCTCCACGGGTTCCAATCTTCAAGACACAGAGTGAAAGATGTCCACCAAGGGGACAGTTTTGGGGTACACGACTTAAACACAAAACCCGATTGAACGACCATTTTAGGAAACTTCCCTTCCATTCCGTAGTTAAAGTGATCCGCTTACAAAAGCCAAAAATAATTGAAAACTGATATTAAACATCATTAAATATTCCTACGGGCTTAGATGATGACAATGCCACCCCAGACCAACAGAGGGTGCCAAGCAGTAACGGCATCTCTTCTTTGCCCTCTGCAGAACGGAAGATTGCCATACCACGATCTATGACGTGACTTCCAGGGCCGGCCCATGTGTGTCTGACTCTTCCTCCCAGAAATCACCATAAACGAAACCTCCGCCATCTTGGGGCAGTCGCAACCGGAATGACGGGGCTATGATGTGTTTTCTTGAGCGCCATCTGCGTGCTTTACAATATACGGGGTTTGCCTTTGGGGGCCCCGGGTTACAAAGGTCAGCAGAGGGAGCGGGTGGGGGGGGGTGGTCTCAGGTGTTTGGGGTCTCAACATCCTGTTGATGTTTTTTTTTTTTTTTTCCAAAGCCTTCACCCTGCTCCGAGAGTCGAGCGCCGCACACAAATCAATGTGGACTTTGTATGGAGGGAAATCTCTTGATCCTCGTAAGCCCCCCTCCTTACCGACGCGGCGAGGCCTGAATCCTTTTTGTATTTACCAGGATTTGACGCCCCGCTTTTAACGAGTGTTTTGGTAGTGAAACTGCTGACGACCGTCTGGAAAATGGGGGTCTCACCGCCTCACCGTAAAACCCCTCAGAGTCGGCAATTCAAAGAGCTGTCAGAGGACTTCGGTTTAAACACACGAGGAGCTGCACTGCCGCCGAAGCACACACATCAAAGCCGGCGGCATCGGCAGAACTTCACTTGCTGTTCCCCAGAAGACTGAAGAGGGAAGTCCGGCGTTTAACACGACTAGGGGGGCAATTAACGAAAAAGAGAGGCTGGGGTGACGACCCTCCCTGATCTCACCTCCGTTCACTTCACCGTGCGATTTCTTAGGTGACTTCTGGCCTTAAAATTCCCAAACCCATTTGTGGAGTGTTGAAACCTAATGGAGGGGTCCTGAAAGGTGCTAGAAGTTGGTGTCCCGGGGGGCTCTCCCTGACAGGCAGATGAAGCTCAACATGGCCATCTATGAGCCGCATTACAGATCTACAAATACGAACACCTGCGGTGAGCTGGCGCCCTGCCCAGGGTTTGTTTCCTGCCTTGCGCCCTGTGTTGGCTGTGATTGGCTCCAGCAGACCCCCGTGACCCTGTACTTAGGATGGATAATGGATGGATGGATGGATATACAAACACTCTACCCTGAACATTCATGTGGATGGATGGCTCTTCAGCAAACCTGAAATGCTGGCATCATTCTGAAGACCCACTTGGGCACCTTTGTTTTCGAAGACTGGGGTGATGACCGCCACCCATGCAGCCCCGTCAACCTGTGCCTGATCTCACTTCACAGGGCTAATGTGTGATCCTTTAGGTAACTTCCATGAAGATACCTGGCAAGAAAATTCAGCGTCACCACCGACGACCGGAGTGGCATTGCGTACTTTGGCATTAAGGAAGTCATGCGGTTCCTTTTAGGGCCACTCACTAGTAATCACAGAAGTTGACTCCATTCCTCCGTCTCTCACACCCAGGGCCAGTTACTCTTTGTAATCTTTATGAAGTTCCACTGATAACCAGTAGGGGTCGCTGCTTTGAAGTGCCCACCAGACTCCCGTGGGAGTGAAGCTTCAATTCATACAAGCCGGCATGGAGACGACGGGACACTTGACACCGAAACGCCAGTAAGTTTGTCTTTCCTCTCCAAACCATCTTATATGAAAAAAAGTTCGGAAAAATATAAGAAGGAAAAAATTGTAGTGGAATCCTGAAGAGAGCCATTTAGCGCTCAGACTGTCTGTACGGACAAGAGGGCAGCGGGCGACTTTCTGAGAAAATGTCTGAGCGAGAGCTGGCCGCCGCGGACCAGGCGCTCACGCCAGGCAGCTAAAGTGCATTCGCGGCAAATAAAAGCGCAAGTGCGGCAGGAGAAGACAATCCAGAGAGGCGACAAACCTCCTCAGCTCCACTACAGTGGGCTTTGTTCCATCTTTATCGCATGAAGAGCCCCCCCGACAGCCCGCACAAAAGAAGTTTTCACATCCAGCCGTTGAGAGGGTCTCCGCGCACCCGCCTGCTGTTAAGGACTGAAGTGACTCTCGAGGGCTTTAAGTTCCCGTTATTGATTTTAAATGAAGTTCAACGCTTCTTGGGAGCCTTGAGTTAGCTGGCGACCCCGTGGGTGATGAACTGGCGTCCTGTTCGGTTTGGACGCCGCCTTGCGCTCGCGCTGCCGGAATAGGCGCCGTCGCCCCACAGCACTGAGCAGAAGCAGCGGTTTACAAAAATCGATGGATTCTTCAGATCTCCGAAGAGGGGATGGCGGCTGACGCGCTCTTGATGTGGGGGTGCGCTTACTTCATCGACGAGGACCAATACCAGTACTGCATTCGGAGCCCCTCATAGGGAAAAGGAATTTTCTGGATTTGTCTTTAAACTGCTGCCCCAGACCATAATAGTAAGGGGGTGGGGGTGGGGCAACTGTAACACTGAGCTGGAGGGGGGTGGGGGCTTAGCCCAACTAAATGACCCCATGGAGCCGAACCTGTTTTTAAACTACACAGATTTAAGATCCTTTAAAAGAATATCAGAAATTTTATAGCGCCCTTCAGTTCCACTAAGTTGTAATGTATTAAATGTTAGGAACTAACAAGGAAAGTGACCCCTGGGCTGAAGGATTCAAAAATGAGGAAAGTGAGGAAGCAGGTGGGTGTGGCTTCTGATCGTATTGCTAACTCCAACAGAGTCCAACTGCAGACCACCAGAGCGCTGCTCTGTTGGGGGTGTAGGGAGCCTACACTTATACAGCATGTTGCCACCTCAGTGTCCCAAATTAGGACCCGAGTGCAGCTGTGCCATGGGTGACACCTCAGCACCACACTAGTTTGAATGGAATGGAGGAGCCAATCAAATTGCACACATCTGACACAACATTCCCAGTCATTTGCTTCTACGGATAAACATGCCCATTTTTTTAAAAACTTCACACTTGTTTGCTGTAAGTCATCCTTATGCTATAATTAAGGTTAGGCTTGTGGGAGGGGTTATCTGACTCATGAATAATGATGACTATTACGTGGGCGTGTCCCGTAGTGGGCGTGTCAGAACAGTGCTGCACGGCGTAGCCACACCCTCTCTGAGTTTGTGACGGACATTTTGATTCACTTTACTGAGTCGATTCTCTCAGCCTGTCTGTCTAAGTGAATCAGTTCTTTTGACTCATTTGTTTGATTCATTTATTGGAGGCTGGTGCTTATGTAACGTCCAGGGTGGCATCCCCTGGGGTGAAGGGGTCCCACACTTGTATATTGTGCATGGCATCACAAAAATATATCATTTGTAAGACCGTAGGGGTTGCTGTTGCCCCTATAAACCCAACAGACAGACGCACAGCACACAGGTTAGAAGCACCGAGAAGATATTGATTCAAGTGTCTTCTTGTATAGTGCCCTAAGCACCATAACCACCAATAAACAAGCAAATACAGAAAATAATCCGTATTCTGTTCTCCTCCACACTGCCCAGCAAGCGTTTTTCCCCACATTTAAGTGTCTTCATGACCCACCAAGGGAAGGGTCTCTCAGGGTGAATTAAGCACAATCATTAGAACCACAATCCAATGAGCAAGCCACTTGCAGCTAACCTGACCCACTAACATTATACAGGATAGTGACCCACCGATGGCAGTCCGTGCCCCCCCAGTGTTGAGTAATGCAATTCTAATGGGGACGCATCCAATGAATGATCAATGACAGAGCTCTCAGTCACCGGTGATGATTAAGTCCTAACTAGAATATGTCACGAATCAGACCAACGGCACTTTCACGTGTCACACCAACAAGACCAACGGCCTCCCACCCGAACTTCTGCACTCCTGTTTCTCTCCACTAACTTAATGTGTTTGTCCTTGTGAATTGGTTTCCAAGATTCACTGCAAAGAATCATTCAGACTGAGTGAATGGTTTGTGACCGCCCTATCACTACCGCCTAAATCCTGTGACATCACCATGCAGTCCAGCGGCGCTCCGGGGGTCTGAAGCCAGGGCCTTTCTCAGACCTTTCAGGTTGGCTTGTGCTCAATTTGAGTGATGAGACCCCTGCACGAGGACATCATGGGTCTGCCTGTACCACACGTTTCCAAATATTCTGACAGCGTAGGTGACATCAAACGATGAGAACACCGAAGAGAGTCAAACGGCTCAAGTGCGGAGATGCAGACATCTCAGAGACTCCTCGAGGAAAGATCACAGAGCCGACCGAGGAGCACCTCAGTTAAAGAGCTATGAAACCTCTTTTATGTTACCAGTACATCGTTTGAAACCGCTGTGCAAATTAAAAGGAATCACAAAGGATGACAGTCTTTACTGTCACGAATTTTATTGATTTTATTAAGAGAATAATGAAAAAAAAAAAACATTTACCAAAATTACTGAGTAAGAGAGGACAATACTGACATAACCCGCGGCGTGGCGGATCAGCGTAAAGTGACTGTAAAGATCCCCTTTGTGGTCGTGAGTAACAGCCTGGCTGGGGTGACAGACGGAAGGAAGGACTCAGCACTCCAGCCCCGTTGGCGGTGGCGGACCCTTAAACTGACCGTATGTTAGTGAATTAAATGAGGAGATGGATGAGAATGCCTCATCTTTAAAACACAGAAAAACCAGAGATGTTAATTATTGGAGGGAGTGACGCTGATCGCAACGATATTCTGTCATCATTTAACTCAGTTGGAATCACCATTCATTTTACTGAACCAGCCACGTTATCTCTGACTCTGACATGTCATTTAATGCACATGTTACAAAACTGTCCAAAACATGTGTCTTCCATTTTAAAAATGTTGGGAAATTAAGACGTTTTCTAAATAAACAGGATTCTGAGAAATGAATCCCTGCATTTATTTCTAATAGGATTGACTTCTGCAGTGCGGTGTTCACTGGATGTTCAAACTGTACTTCATAAGGCTTCAAATTAATCCAAAATGCTGCTGCAAGAACAAGAAAATATGAGCACATAACCCCAGTCCTCACATCCTTACACCTGCTCCCGGTTAAGTTTAGGGAAGATTTCAAAATCCTCCTTTTAACATGTAAAGCCTTAAAATGGCCGAGGTCCGGCTTACTTATCTGAACGTATCATGAGTTACATTAAGATCTCAAGATGCCGGTCTGCTTAGGATCCCAAGGATTAATAAAATAACTGTGGGAGGTCGAGCTTTTAGTTACAGGACCCCCTAAACTGTGGACTGGTCTGCCTGCTACTATAAGAGATGCCCCTTCGGTCTCAGCTTTCAGACTCTCGACTTCAGTTTAGCATACCCTGACTAGAGCTGCTGATTAACTGTCATTAGCACTAAAACAGAAGTAACACGACAGTTAGACTTTGTTACTCACCCTCACCTACTCTGATTCTCTTCTCGGTACTCGCATGTTGCACTTGGTGCCAACTGCCCACCTGCCAGGTTGTCTGCCTGCCTAAGGTAAAGTCATCTCTGTTAGAGGAGCACTGGTATCGGCGGGTAGAGGGGTCCTTTCATCAGGTTGACTGGCCCATCTATGGAATTGTAGCGAGTTCCTCTTAAGGTGAATGAGGAGCCCGACACACACAAAAATATCCTACTCTTAGGAAAAATACTTCTATTAGGACGAGAACGAGAACGAGGCCAAAACTTAGCCCCAATTTGATCCCCTCAGCTGGCGATATCCTTTATGAGTTTATTAAAGGAAATAAACACCCAAACAATTAAATTATTTAAACAAGCAAGAAAGTATATTATAATTCAAGTAAAACTATCAACAAACCTTAAGCAATCCTCCCCAAAAACGTAAGAACTAAATAACACTAATTAACATGGCCTCCCTCCTTGGACCCTTCTGTAATACACCCCCCAGAAAATGCCAAAACAGAAAAGAAAGAAAGAAAGAAAGAAAGAAAGAAAGAAAATGAAAAGGAAAAGGATATATCACCTATCTACTGACAGCACAAATAGATTCACTGCACAGACATATACTGTATATATTGTGTGGCCGACGCCCAGGAGGACGAGAGGAGGGCTTCTGCCTCCACCAGACCGTGAGGGGCGTCCATCCTGGTTATGCAGGAGGCCTCGGGTAGGGAGCTTGGAAGCCCAGCCCTGTAGGGACCCGTGGCCACCGCCAGGCGGCGCCCCAGTGCCTATTTATCCTGGGAGCCCGGCACTTCCGCCACACCAGGAAGTGCCGGGGAAGACGACCGGGAACACCCGGACGGCTTCCGGGTGCGCAGCCGGCACTTCTGCCACACAGGGGTGTGGCCAACTCTAATTGCCGGGAAGCAGCTGGAACCCATCCGGGTTCCCATAAGAGGGGCCGCCTCCCTCCAGTCATTGGTGGATGTCGGGAGGTAGCGAGACAGAGCTGGGGAGAGGACTGGAGGCGGCCAGGAAGAGAAGGCAGAGACTGTGAGCCCTGGACTTTGGGGGAATCGGTGCAAGAGGCACTGGGGTTGATGCACTACAAACTTGTAAATATTGTAAATAAACGGTGTGTTGGGTGAACTTAAGATGTCCGTCTGTGTGTGTCTGGGCCAGCTTTCACAATTGTCACACACGTGCGATTAGGGGGCCGCGTAAGGACTCAAACTGTAGCGTGAAGTCACATGCCAGAAGGGAATGGCGGGGTACTAACCTCTCTCTGTTTATTCCTGCAGAAAGAAAGAAAGACGCACTGCCGCCATGAATCTGCCACGACTCCCTGACCACGCAATACCACTTCCGTCTTCCTTCTGTCGATCTCTGATGACATCAGCACTCCCAGCGTCCATCTCGGTTCCTTCCCAGCATTCCTCTCTCTGTCTACTTCCGGTCCTTCTCCATAAAGCCTCCCCAATCCGCCATTTTGACAGTCTGTTGTACATGGAAACTGCTACACGGACTAATTGTTTTTGCATATTTCTTAGAGTATACGGGGCCGGAAAACCCCAAACCTTGACAACTTGTGTGTCTTTCTTTTACATCCATCCATCCATTTTCTAACCCGCTGAATCCGAACACAGGGTCACGAGGGTCTGCTGGAGCCAATCCCAGCCAACACAGGGCACAAGGCAGGAACCAATCCTGGGCAGGGTGCCAACCCACCACAGGATACATACAAGCACACACCAGGGCCAAGTTAGAATCACCAATCCACCTAACCTGTATGTCTTTGGACTGTGGGAGGAAACCGGAGCACCCGGAGGAAACCCTTTCTTTTACAATATATACAAATATATACAAATATATACAAATATAAATTATGCACACATATTCCCCACACGTTCCCCAGTCTCTTTTATAATAACTTTGGTTTAAGTCTATAATCCAAACGGCCTGGGAAGTCCGCTGATAACCCCAGCGAACAAGTCAAAATATGTTCCACTGTACTGTACATCTGTATGTAAAAGATGCGATCGCACCGGCCTGGCGACGACTCTTTTGTTGAAAGTCGAAGCCCGTCACACCCGGGTGTATTAGCGTTAACGACCGTCCATGGCAGACGCCCGTATCAAAAATGTAAAGAAAAGCCGTGTGCTCCAAGGATCCCTTTTTGGTTAGTCTGCACTCCTTTTCCGTGAGCCCAACCGTCCTTGTTACGGCGTCTTATTTGCTGTACCGCTTAGCTTCCGGATTACATTCGCCTTCCCAGCTCCTTCTTTAAACAAACTTTCTTCTCTCCTTTCAACTCCGCACCTCCTTGCCTTTTAAAATCGGTCCCCCTCACGTCACACCAAAGTGCGTTTTGGCAAGGACCCGCAGGCCTGGTTTGGCCCCCTGCTGCCGTTAAAGAGACCATCACTTAAGACAATATTCCTTGCTAAAGGGAGCAAGCGGCAGAAACAGTTGAAAGCACACAAAAACATGTGACAGCCTTTACATAGTGGCCAGTAAGGGGAGGCGGCTTGATGGCTGAGGTCACCAGGACTCTGAACAAATCAGAATCCTCTTATGTGATGTCATCCACTGTTGAATTCTGCCCTGTACTTGTAATATTTCTATTGTCCTGTTCTATTGTATTGAGGATTTATTTCCTCTTTTTTTTTTGACACCCACTACACGCCCAACCTGTCTGGACTGGGGTCTCTCTCGCAGTCTGTTTTTATTTCCTTGTCTTCTTAGAGAGCCAAGGTTGGGGGGCTGTTAAAAGGCAGGGCCTGTTAAAGCCCATTGTGGCCCTTCTTGTGCGATGTTGGGCTCTACCAACATGAATTGCATTGTACCGTTAGTGCCTTCATGGTTGAACCCGCTGCCTCCTCCTTTGGCCCTCCCCGAGTCTGGAGGTACACGTCACCAGTTCCACCTCGCGCCAAATCTTCAAACTGCCCCCACGCTTTAATAAATAAAGTCCCACTTCTAAGGGGACGGAAGCTCAGCCCGCTTTTACTTTCCCTTCTTTGCTCCGAGACTCGCTGGCTGAGCGGACTTTCAGGAAACATGTGAGTCAGCCACGTCTGAAGGGACCTCTTTGTGCGAGGGATTCTGTGTTGAACAGTGAAAGCAGGTTGCCCACCCCCAGTCCCCCACAAGTGGGCTTGAACTTGAAATCAATATTAAAAAAAAAAACTTGAAATCGATAAAACGAGAGTCCGCCCAGAACACATCCACCGTAGGACGAGTCAGTTCTGCTTCACGGAGCTCGTGTGCCAAGCGGAGATGGTGCGGTTTTCCTGCTGCCGCTGAAGACTCAGCTGCCTGCTCGCTTGCCGGGGTTCAAACTCGAGAGTGAAGGCTACTGGGAGATGCCAGGTGTGAAGAGCACAAGAGGAGGCGGAATACAAAACGAGGAGACCCGAGGCGAAGCGAGCCCTGTGAAGATGCTGGGTCGGGCCTAGCGAGACGTCTCCCGCTTTGTGATCAGAGGATCCTCCTCCTCTAAATGCCTGCCAAGAGAACGGATCGGGTGATTTGGAAGGAACAAATCGTTGCATCTTCTCGTAAAACGCTGTCTTGCCAGTTCGGAGCGAAGGGTGCGCGCCTCCGAATTCTCGTAAGCCTTTGTGTTTGCGGCTGCAGAATGGAACTCGGCGTTTGCTTACTGAAGACTCGCTCAGGCAGACATTTGCCGAGACTCGATAAGAAGAGAGGAGATGAGCGGGAGTCTCGTGGGAGAGCCAAAAAGGAGCAGCTGGGCACCACACAGGGCACAAAGCGCTGCCAGAGTCTCTTTGGGAAAGCAGCAAACAAAGAAACAAATAAATACGGTGAAGAAGGCTCACATCTGTAAACTGCCCAGGGCGGCTTCTCTCTCCATCCCCTCCACAGAACTCTGAGTTTCTTACTTCAGACGAGACGCCTCATACTTTTAGTTTTCTTTTCTCCACATAGTTGAGCCCAGCACATAAAACAAACTTTTACCGGTGCCATGTTGTCTCATCCACTTGTGATCAGAATGAAGAAGAAGAAGAAGAAGAAGAAGAAGAAGAGGCAGCAGCCATAGTTAGTGGGTGAGGGGGCAATGGCACAAAGACTGTCGTTTTCCTTTTTGGATTCGCAGCCTTCTTTGAAACAAGAACTGTAAGGTGAGAAGAACGGAACATCCATCCACTTAATTCATGGATCCATTTGGTTCCTCAAAAGCATCAGATGCTGACCTGAACTCACTCAGACACCACAAAGAAGTCAGACCTGAATGGGACGACCAAAGGGGGCCTTCCAGGACTCTCTTAGGTTGAAGAGGTCGCCATGAATGTAGAGCCTGCGGTGGACCCTCAATGAGAGAAGATGTGCACACCACACAGGAGAGAGTCACCTGACCTGCCGTGTCCTCTTGCCGCCCCTGTCCCCGAGTTCTTTAATTGCAGCCTCATGATGTCACCAGAACATCTCCTCCATATGCTGGTCTAAAATGCTATGCCAATCCTCAGGAATCCCACCGAAATCCACAGGGCACAATATGGAAGACAAGAAGACACACACTGAAGACGTGTGCTAAAAACAGACAAGGAAGGCGTCAGATAAACCACAGGTAACCTACTGGACACCTGCGGATAACTCCTTGTGACTCCCTCTTTATCACCTGGCATCCTGGTGACTCGTGACACTCGTGGCGCCATCTCCACCTCCCTTAGCTCCCTCCAAACTTGCTTGATCTGCCCTCTGACACGGTGCCTCCCGTACCTCCCAGGAGGGATTTGGGGACATAACGTTCAGGTCTAAATAACAGAAGAGCATAATGGGGACAATGTGGTCATTGTCACTAGGACACAGGACACTAAAATGACAAAACAACCAGTGACAAGTAGATCAATGCAAAGCCTTCCAAGGTCCTGTTCGTGGCCTTTCATTTTTAGCCCATCTGTATTCCCCCAGGCTAGCTGGCCAGTCAGTTCCTGCTTATCTGATACATGGACTCGCTGAAACATAATTACATGAAAATGAAAGTCTAAAGACCATTGTGCAAAATACCGTACACCTTCAGCTTTCTCTCCACTTCACTACTTTTATGGAAGAGTTTCAAGAAGCAACGCGGAGGCCCACTTTGAAGTGAAGTGTCATGTCAAGTAGAAATAGCTCCTGATATTAAACTGGACGTGCTGTCACAAAAGTGACAAAAAGACATCAGCCATCATGTTATATGCTCTGGCTGCAAATGAGTAAATTACTGCGAAATGTTCACAGGTCAGAGTCCAAAACAGAACTGCCGTTGATAGTAAAATTCTTTACACAAATTTATTTACACAAAGAACGATAGACACTTGGAATAAGCGACCAAGTAGTGTGGTAGACAGTAAGACGTTAGGGACTTTCAAAACTCGACTTGATGTTTTCTTGGAGGAGACAAGTGGATAGGACTGGCGAGCTTTGTTCAGCTGAATGGCCTGTTCTCGTCTCGAGTGTTCTAATGTTCTAATGTTCTAAAAGATGGCAGCTGTATTTGCCAAAATCGGAAGTGACATCTTCAGAGGTGCAGAAACTGGAAATGAGGTCACCAAAGGCACTGGAACTGGAAGTGACATCTTCAGAGGCCCGAGAACCAAAAGTGACATCATCAAAGGCACTGGAACCAGAAGTGAAGTCTCCAGAGGCCCCTGAACAGGAAGTGACATCATCGAAGGCTCCAGAACCGGAAGTGACATCATCAAAGGCGCTGGAACCGGAAGTGACATCTTCAGAGGCACCAGAAGTGACATCTTCAGAGGCCCGAGAAACAGAAGTGACATCATTAAAGGCGCTAGAACCAGAAGTGACGTCTCCAGAGGCTCCTGAACTGGAAGGGACATCATCGAAGGTGCCAGAACCAGAAGTGACGTCTCCAGAGGCCCCTGAACAGGAAGTGACATCATCGAAGGCTCCAGAACCGGAAGTGACATCATCGAAGATGCCAGAACTGTTTGCGATTTCCCGAGTATGATCTGTAAGGGACTGAGAAAGAAACAAAGTCAGTGCAACTCGTTTTCCCCTGGTCTGGCATGGAATTACTATTATTCAGGCCCTTTAGCTGTGTCCTACTCACACGTGTGTGACAGGGCGGAGGTTTGAAAGCTTTAAGGAAAGAAAGGACGAGGTGCCATCTGCCCAAAAATTAAAAAGAGGAGAGTCGGCACACAAAAACCCGAGTGGGGAGGGCAAAGGCAGCCTTTTGATTCATCTCAAGGTGGACTTGATCTTTGTAGCCACGCAGGGTGCCAAGGTGAACAAAATGAAAAAGAAGGTAGAAGAAGGTCAGGAGGCCACCGGGGAGACTCAAAGCCCCTCAGACTGAACATTCTTCTTCTTCTTCTTCTTTTAAAGTGTGGCAGCGCAGTGCTGGAGCTGGAGGTGGACAGTCGATGATTGCAATTTTCAGGCCATTCATGAGCACAGTAGCTGACCTGAGGAGCGCACAGAATGTCTAATCCTCACACAAATGCGGCCCCCTTTCACAATTGACTTGCAAATAAAATCTTTTTTATCTGCAACAAGTAAATCGAGAAAAGAAAAAAAGAAAGGCACCCAAAGTGGAGAGATTTGAAGTGACACCAGGTGTTACGGTCACACCGTCCACTGCTGAACGGCTGAGGGGGACAACTCTGGTCAGTCTTCTGTTTGACCTGCAGCACGGAGGAAACTTTCAGGTAAATGACCCTGTGAAATACGCCAAGAAATGAACAAAAATAACAAAACACGTGAGCATCAGGACGACATGAAATACGCTCAGATCACCGACTGCACTTCTGTGCTCAGACAACAAAAAGGCCCAGCAAAGACGTCTTGTCCTGAAGACGCTGAGGAGCTCTGAGGTGGGAACTTCTACCGCTGCCCCATTGAAAGTACCCAGACCAGAGGCATCATGCTGTGGTTTGGTAACCTGACTTGCCAGGATCCGAGTCTCCCTCAAAGGGCTAACTATTCAGTTCTGAAACTCAGGCCATTCACGATCAGTGGGGCTGAACTTCCTACCATCCAGTCCACCAGATGTCTGAGGAGACCTGAATCCTTCATCTTGAATGACAGCCACCCACCTCACCTACTCATGTCACTTCTGGGAATCCTCACCACTCATGCCACCCACCTAAGGGACAAGAAGAGCTTCGTCCCCCAGGCCATGAGGTCACTGGACTCCCAGGAATCTGATCGTGTGTGCTGTACACACCTGCTGGTTTATCTGCAATTGGACTGTACATTGCACTTCATCAGCTCTTATCTTATTTACTTTGTTTACATTTTTAATTTGTTTACCTATTTATTCATCTAATTTCTTGTTTTTTATTTATGTAATTATTTATTATTTTAATGTATCTATTTACTATTTAATCTATCTAATAATTAATTTACTTATCTTTATTTATTTATTCCTTTGTCTACTCTTTTTTATTGACTGTATTCATTTATACATCAACAGTGGCATAATAATGTCCCCAAGCTCTCGCGGTGACCATGAAGATCTCTAATCTAAATAACTGAGGGTGTCGCTGGCTCCCCTTGGTGGACACAATGTGCAGCTGTACGGATATCGCGGCGCGTCCAACATGAGGGTCACCTGGGGGAAGAGCCGGTCCAAGGCATAAGTGAATTAAACAAATGGTTGGGGTCCCACAGCCACAAGGTGGCCCCCCAACCTGCTTTGAAATTGGGAAAGATGGGGAGCGGAAAGTTGAGAAATGAGGACTAAGCATGTAAATCAACCTATGGGGTGCACTCAGTTTATCCCCCCATTAATCGAATGCAGACCCACCCTGACCTACCCTGAAACCTCCAGTCATTAATCCTGCAAATTTCACCAAGGCACAGAAATTCACACTTCCATCACGTTCAACACTCCAAGTGAGAACCCCCAACCCACCTTTCTTCAGTTATGCTCATTACTCCACTGGGGACCCCCCCACCTTTCTTCGAGACACTCATTACTCCAATGGGGACCCCCCCACTTTGCTTTGATACACTCATTACTCCACTGGGGACCCCCCCCACCTTGCTTTGATACTCTCATTACTCCACTGGGGACCCCCCCACCTTTCTTTCAAACACTCATTGCTCCAATGTGACCCCCCCCCACACACTTTTCCTAGTGTCACCTCTTCCTTTGTGAGACCTTCTTGTGTACCACCAAACTTTATTCAGCTTGGGGTCTCACCAACTATTAAACCAGCCCTGCCTGAGGGGGTGGGGGGTCCTTGGTGTTCCAATCACATATTTTGTGTGTGCCACCCCAAACACTCTGATTTTGATACCCTAGGTGCTCCCCTACAATCACTTGCCTAAATGGGAGGGCCAGCCCAGGGCTCTGAATCCACTGTGGGGTGTTGCCCACCCGCCCGGACCCTGCAACCTCAGATGTGACCCAGAACCCTAAACAGTGAGGGGCAGCAGGCGTAACAAGCTGCTTTGATTACTGGGGAACAAGAAGTTGGTGCCCGGGCCAATGTGAACGCATTTGTCTCCCACCGCCTGAGTGGCACGTCTTGCTTTCCTTGTCATTTAGAGGCAATTAAAGGCTCTTCAGTCGCTCGATATTCTCCTGCACGGCCATCCCCAGCGCGTCTCATCTCATTAGGCCGCCGTTTCAGAACAAGCTTTCCAAACAAAGGAAAGACGTGAAGTGCATAAAGTGCTGGCCAGCACGTGTTTATTGTCAGAAACCCACCACCTCCCCCCATCTGGGGGGGCACCACCTCGGCACAGATTCCAATGCGTCGTCTCCTTGACCTGCACAGCTCAACGACAGCATGGCCACGCTGAGGCATCGGAGCAGAGTGAGAAATAACGCTGCAGTGGGCCGCCCTTTGTGTCAGCGTAACAAACCCATCGGGGCGGCGAGGTGTAAAGGATGGAGAAAGGGGGCTGCAGCTCTGAACACGGGGTCTGGTCCACCCTGAAGTGGTGGTCAAACCAGAGAATCGTGAGCACAGGTGACAGCTTTGGCCTTTCATCCAGACACTCACTCCACGAAGCGGCGATCCATCAGCACACAACATCGAGATGACGCATTTGCATCCCTCAGTGACAAATGTCCCCGCAAAGCGACTGCAGTGGCTCCATCTTTCATGTGAAGTGACGGGTGGGAGCACTTTAGCGGAAAGGTGGCACTTTACGCGTTATAAATGTGTAACAAGTCATCTATTCATGATTAATAAGCAGCCCATTGTCTGGCTGATCATTGTTAGTCAGCGAGGCCCCCTAGTGGATGAAGAGTTACGCCATGAAACAACAAGGCGGTGGCTTTGTGTGAGTGAATGAGAGATCAAAGGCGCTATATTCAATCAAAACCGAGTAATCCCTATTAGTGGCACTTTGTGTGACATTGATCTTGACCTGCCACTGTAGAAAAAAATTTAAAATTCTGTTCTGTGTGTGTGGAGAGTCAAGAGATGGTGTCCAATATGAAAGGTGCTATATTCAGTCACTGGTCCCCTCTGTGACACTGACCCTTACCTCCCTGTGCTGATACTGCAGAAAATACATAAAGAACTAAATTAATACAATTGGAGTTGAGAGATGGCGTCCAGTGTGAAAGATGACCGAGGATTGCCTGAGGATGTCAAATTACATGACTGTGACGACTTTCCTGCACTGTTTCACGTTTCAAACGCATCTCAAGCTCACCCCTTTATCCCCCCCGACACCTGACAAAGCTGGCGACCGTGCCGAGGTTCACAGGTACGGCAGGTTCAGCCACCATCTTACCTCCCATTGTATTGTGAATCATAAATCTCGAGACGTCAGACAGACGAGCCCCTCTTCTCTTTGTGAGGTCCAAAGCCCTCGTCGTCGTTGCCTTCTGGGTATTGCATTTCTGGGTGGGCACTGATTGGTCATTCGCTCTCATGCACGCAAACCCCACCCCCTACGACTGACAACTACTTCAAACCTGCTTGATCTCATCGTGGTGAGTCGCAGACTGGCTCGACGGAGTCACGGGGGCTGTCACACTGCGTGGCGACCACCGGCACCGACTCGCTAAGATTACGTTCACAAAGTCCGGGACTGAAAATCTCTGGGAAAAGATGTGAAACGGGGCGTGGCCTCAATCTGCCAGGGCTCCCCAAAACTGAAATGACGACACTCTGTCTACATAAGGCTGGTGTCAAGAGGGGGCGCTATATAGGGTCATAGGATTAATGTCTACCACCAACTCCAATGACAACATACAAAGAATGGAGCCCAAAGTGTTTTATAACATGTCAAAGAAAATGTTACAAGAAAAGAGAAAAATAAAGTAATAATAATAATGAATAAGTAACAAAAATAAGTAAATAATAAATAAATCCATAAGAACGTATAAAACAGACACATAAAACAGTGGAAGAGTAGCATATTGTAAATCTCTGAAGATCAGGCCAGTGCTGAGGTTTGATGGCTGAGAGAACAAAGAAAAAAAAAGACAAAATCTAGGGGTCCGTGGGGGGTCAAAAGACTTCCCAGCCCCCAGTAGACATTCCACCTAACGCCAATGTGTTTAATCCATTCCTCGTGGTCTACAGGAGTCGCCCCGGAGGATTCGATGCAGTGGGTCTCGTGGACAGCTGGGGTGCCCGCCTTCATTCCAGTGCCACAGGTGGCTGCCCGGTGCTTCAGTCAGGAGGTGCTGGCACTTGAACCACAAAAGAAAGCTTCCTTCAGCCGGAAGGACCCAAAGTGAGTCCTTTCACCCATTACATTCACCATTCTGATATGGAAACAATGGCACATCACATATGAAGTACTGGGGGGCAATGCCCACTCTGAATGGTGCTAACAATTAATGATTAAGTCTCTGCCACCAAATCTTGGTGTGTCACCGAGTTTGTCCTGTCACCTGCCAGTGATTACATTGTGCAGGTACAGAAGCTTTGATACCTCACTGTAAACGTGAAGAACTTGGAGGCAGTGCCCACTGTGCATGGCACTATATAAGATCATGGGGCCCAGCAAGCGATGGATCCACTTAACCAGCCTGCATCCTCTCAACGTGTGAAATGTTTAGGAAGGGTTTCATTATGAAAGGTGCTATATAGAAAAACAAAACCACAAACGGGTCGCTCTGCATAGGGGCACAGCTGGCTCGAAGCATAACCCAAGTAGTACCAAACGTCATTTCGTAAGGGGGTTAAATCTCGTCAATTTCAGCTCAGGATCTAATAGGAGGGCGAGGAGGGAGGGAAGTGGGGGGTTTGTTCTCTCTTACATGTCGCTTTCTGGCCGATTGCAACCAACTCTGCCCAGGGACGCAATGGACCCGTGAGATGGCAGGGGGTTCTACAAGCAGAAATAAGGACTCTGTTTAATCCACCCGTACAGCACAACTGCATCGTGTTCGTCCGAAATAAGAACATAAGAAATGTAACAAACGAGGTGAGACCACCAAGCTGGCCGTTCGCCGTGAAAGGCGCTATATAACACTGAACGGAGCTGCAATGCTAAAGGGGATCACGAAAACTTGCATTTGACTTTCAAGTGCGTTGGCACGTTCGCGATTCAAGCGCGCCGCCCAATGCCCCCTTTAATTGTTTGTCACAGTTTATTAGCACGGCGATAATCAGGGCTTCATCCGCGGTGCCAGTTTAGCGCTCCAGCCCGTCCTCACCTGATAAGAAGTCGTTTTAATTACATCTTCGCTTTCCCATAAAGCCGCCACTCGATTCCTTTTTTTTCCCAAAGAGGCGCTGAGAGACCAAAATCACAAGAGCAGAAAGTGTCATTAGCGTCAAGCCTCACATATCGGCCATTTATTAGTCGTTTATTTGTGGCTAAGCAGCGCTTAACTGAGTCACTGATATCCACTTATTACGCCACTCGCAGGTACTTTGGATTCTCAGCCCCAAACAAGCCTTTTCGACAGTTAATTGGCAATTAATGGAGGATTTGCCGCCCCTGAACTCAAGTGACTGCCATTCTGCTTCTAATAAGGGCTTACTGATGGACGATTGCACTTTTTATTCGGGTACTTAATTATCAGGAATTACGGACTTATTAGGCAGAAGTAAATCAAAATAACGGAAGAGCGACGGGCGTGTCGGCGGAGCGTGAGAACTGAGCTCGTGGGGTCGGTGCGCGGCTTTGAGGGGGGCTGTGAACTGTGCAGGGAGAAGAAGAGAAGAAGAATTGGGGTCCACGGGAAACCCCGTTTAGGGCTACACAAAGCCTCGGGTCCGCGCTGCCCTCCGCTCTGGGTTAGGGCGCACATGTGACAAGCACGGTGGCGTTGGGATTCGGGGGGTTTAAGCCCCTGATCGTTTCGTCCATCATGTATAAGCTACGGACCCTGGTGGATTTTATCTCAAAGCGCGCGACACCCCGAAGGAGGAAAACTCTAGAACGCACGGGAAACGCAAAGAGGGGGCTCTAAGACCCTAATAACTGCAAATAACACTGTAAAAAAATAGCTGTGGTTGCCAGAGTGTTACCGTAAAAAAGAAGGTGACAACATTTTCTGGTCTACGGTAAAACTTTGTATAGTAAATAACTGTTTTATCGCACATTTTAATAGAAGTGAATGTTTGATATGTACGCACTGTAATTAATTTGCCAGTAGGAAATACTGTCAGGTTCAAACACCAGTACACAGATTGCAACAGTAAAGTAACAACAACCAATAGCAAACAAGTATCCTTTAATTATACACAGTGAAAAGAGTTCAATGTTTAGGAACGTTATGGCACGTCGTCTGGTGGAGAAGTAAAGTTTGTTTTTGCGGTGTGCCAACTTATCAAATAAAACCCACCAGAAATCGGCGTCTATCGCCTCAGAAAACCTTCAGCACGCAGGGAGTCACAAGTCACAAGTCACAAGTCTGCTAACTTTCAGTATTTTTCCCTGCCATTCAAAGTGGGCGGGTCACTAATACACTGAAAGGGGCGTGCCCTTATGCAAATTTCGTAACTTCGGTGTTGCTGAAACCGCGTTTTACACTTTACAGTTGTTCACCTTCGCTGTTTAACAGTTTTACAAAGTTAACAGTGCATCAGTAAACGGTACGTAGCATAATAATAATAATAATAATAAAGCATACTTTGAAGGCAGAAAAATACTTGGCTGTAAAAAATAATGAAATGCATTGTTTAAGATATAAAGGTAATTTTCAGCAGATCCTTTTTTTCAGAAAAGCTATTTTACTTTCACCGCTTACAGTATTTTTACCGTTAAATTTACTGACATTTTGTACAGTGTGGAAACTCCCCAGCCCAGAGCCTCGCACACGCCTATAACATCGAGTCCATAGTTGGTCAGCTCCTGAAAATGATCACCGGTGTTAACAGAAGCCCTGCCTCACTATTCTATAGGAACCCGGGTTCAAGTCTCGAGTGCTGCTGGTTTTCCGGCACATTCTTTATGCCTCGGGCTCCTCCTGCACAGTCACAGCTTCTGCTGTTCTGCTCAGTATTAGTGTCAGGGCTTCACGATTATCAGCGTCATCCACATGTGAGACTTTATTGCTCATCAGCCTCAATGGAGGTGCCCAGTCCATTCAGCTTCAGTCCTAACACGATAAAATGTGCGTAAACGGCCATCACGGGCATTGGTGCCCATGACAGACTCTCTCTAAATCTCAGGAAATCACTTGGCCCAGAAATAACGGAAATTAATGCAATTTTCCAGCATAGTGTTGAGTAAGGGAAGGTGCTATATAAAGCCAGAGGCGTCGACCCCCAAGACCACTGGCCTATCATGGGTGACTCGTTTCTTGTGCCAGTAATGAAAAGGGCATTACTGTGTCTCCACCGTAAGCCCTGCTGTCCCTCCATGTGTCCCTCCACACTGTAATGTCATTTCACACAGTGAGACTAACGTGTGACTTGGCACTGGTGCCCATAAGTGGATGAGCAAGATGGCGAGAGGGGAGGTGGCATTAATTACTCCATTAAACAGATTCCTCTTAACGACTCCATCTCTGTTCATAAAAACGCACACTCCGCTCATAATGAAGTATTTTATTAGGCCTTGTTAGTTAACGTCCATAACAGTCAAACAACAGGACTGGGGCGGGCGGGGGGCATCATGGTGTCTGACCTTGTCCTCCTCCAGCAGCACTGATTGTGACAAACGTCCTCCTGGAAAGGAGACCAAGACAGCAGAACATGGGGCACATCAGGGGCGCGGCCATTGGAAGGGACAAGAGGTGAAAGACGCTATACTAAGGAAAGGGTCGCCCAACCTTACTGAATGATCATCTGCCATCCGGTGCCAGTCCGCTCTGGAAACTAGAAATGGAGGATTTATAGAAACTGGACACTCTTGACAAGAAGTCACAGAAAATAAAAATAAATGAAGGATGAAAGCAGGAGGACGCAGCGAAGCCCACAGTTTTGAAAATGAGTTCCATCCACCATCTGTCTCTGATGTCATCACATGTCACATGGAGGCCACGCCCCTTAGCAACAGGTCACCGTGCCATAGTAACCTTTATCCAAAATGGCAATGCCGCTAAAAAGCAAAAACTGGCATCACATGAAACTTCAAAGCAAAACCAAAACTAAATAGACATCCCTTAAACCAAAAAAAAGCTTATTTTCAAAATCATAAACTTTCAAAGATTAGAAAAAAGAAAAACAACAAACATCCTAAAGATAATTACATGGTCGAAGGAGGTGAAGAATACCATGCCGAATGAACTGACGGTGCCATCAGAACTCAGGTAGGGGGCCTCTGAAAGGAAGACCACCGAGTGCCAAGACCTGGTCCAACAAAAAAGGGGCAGAGGGGGGCAGGCCGGGCTCTTCCCAGTCCAGTTGGTGGCAGGGGCTTCCTGGTGCAGTTTGTGTGGTAAACCCTCGCCACTCTAGGACTGGCAGAAAGACAAAGGAAGATGGCAGCTCAAAGGTTGGGGAGACTAGCAGAGAGAGAGAGAGAGCGCCGCTTGTTGGATTTCAAATAAGTGAGAGGGGCTGATGTACCAGCCAGGAGAAGATGGGCAGGGAGCAGACATCACTGCCAGCACCACCAGCTGGGGGACATTATGGTGCGGGCTCAAAACATCTGATGAAAGGTGGAAGCCATCTGAAGGCATCTTCTCCAGGTTGAAAGGTCACACAGTCAGAAGAATGTGACAGAAGGGCATAAGTCGGTCAGGGGCCAATAAATCAATCAATCAATCAATCGGTCAGGGTTATCTTTATGTGACCCATTGACTTAATCAATCTCCCAAACACCAAAATCAACCAATTACAGTCATGTGAAAAAGTAAGTACCCCATATAGTGGACGTGTCAAGCATTGATCTTCATTTACAGTACATGGTGTCTATAGATAAAGGTGACATAACAACATCCAGGCTACGTTTACATGTTGTAGTCCATCGCATCATTCAAATAAGCATACGTCCGAATTTCACACGGGGAAAAAGTAAGTGCACCCCACTGGATATCACAACCTCAAATACCTTAAATCTCATTAGAACCTCATTAGGGAGGGTCACAGAGGAACCCATCTTATTTAAACCTCCGATGTATTGTTTGGTTTGTACATTATTGTTGAAGTTCCCATGTTGAGATGGAAAGAGCAGGTCTTCAGAAAGAAGGTTCTGGATGCTTATGAGTCTCAGGAGATTTCCAAACCACGGGAAGTCAATCATGCCACTGTCCAGAAGATCAGATTTCAGACTTCTCCAGGCCAGGCCACCCCAGCAAGTCCATCCTTAAAGCTGAACCCGAGATGCCAAAAGAAGTTTCTAGTCCCAGAATTTCATTCAGGAGACCTCCAGGTAAAGGGGTTACACAAATGAGATCTACATGGATGGTGTACCAGGAGGAAACCATAGAGATTAAGACTAAACTCTGCCCACAAACATTGAGTCAAAGACCAGGACTGCTGGAGCAGATGAGGCAAACATGGAGCTCTCTTGCTGGAGTACCAGGAGAGATGTTTTGTGGACCAGGAGAACCTGATGGCAGCTGTAAAGCATGATGGTGGGAATGTCATGGCCTGGGGCTGCTTTGCTGCATTAGGACTTGGGCAGCTCGCTGTTCCTCATTGCACCAGAGGGGGCTTCAGGATAATGTGAGACCATCTGTCAGGAGTATTGATGCTGAACCAAAAGTGGACCTTGCAACATGACGATGACCCTAAAAGCAGCAGTAATTCCACCAAGGAAGGGCTGAAAAGGGCTCTGGAATGGACAAGTCAAAGCCGGGATCTGCTCTGGGGGGATTTGCAAAGGGCAGTACATGCCAGAGACCCCTCAACCATCACACAACTGCACTGAGGAGATGCTAGTCCATGTCAAAGACTGCCAGGCAGATCTAGGAAATGCCAACTTGAGGGGCAATGCCAGCTATTAGAGCTACAGGTGCACCGGGTGATGTTGGTTTGAACGCTTTATTCTGTCTGCAGTTCAGCCACAGGGGGCGCTCATTCAGCAGTGAGCAGCAGTGTGGACGGTTCACCTGGGTGATGTCTCATGAAACGTCTTCATAGCTGCGCATGGCAGATAGGTGGAGATCAGCCCACCATGACTGCTGCCCCCCTGGGAGTTCAGAGGGTCTCTTATATAGCGCCTTTCACAGAGATGTGTCTTTGTGGTGTTTGGTCTGTGGAGCTGCTCTCTGGGTAGCATCTGATGAATACACGCGGCAGGGCTGAGGGTGAATCTGTCGCTGCCTCCTCCCATAATTTTATTAAACGTTAGGAAGATGACACATACCACAGAGGAATATTATAAATAATAAAAGTTCTGTCAGAAGGTGTTTTTGTGATGCAATTGCGCTGCTTGAGAGATGACACACGTTCTGTGCCATATCGATCTAAACGCTGTGTGGGCCGCCCGAGTCCTTATCACAATATGAAGTGTTCTTCGTAATATGGAGATGGCAGCCTCTCTCTTTGCTCTTGTAAGTGTCTCCCTTTAAGTGGATGGCGGCTCCAAAGGCAGACACACAAGGCTTATCTCTAATCCTTCAGGCGTCGTCAGCTTTTTGTTTGTTTGTTATTTTTTGCTTGCTTTACAATATCTTGCAAGAACGCCTTTCTGCCAGTTTGCCATCGATAGCTTGATGACATTCAGCACCTCTGCGATGCCAACATTTGGCCTTTTTTTAACTATTAACTGCCTGTCTCAGTCTCCTTGGAGTTCAGATCCTGCCGACTACGCTATCTACTCTTAATATCATCTGTACTGTGTGGATGTTAGGAGGTCGCTGTTGCCCCTTTAACCTCAACAGACAGACGCACAGGACGCCGGGTAAAGGCAATGAGAAGTGTTTTTAATTCTTTTCTTCTCCAAAAAGTGTCTTCAAGCACCACAGCCACAATAAACAGACAATTAAACAAGCACAGTTCTCAGGAATTATAATTCTCACTCCTCCACACCTCCCATCAAGTGTTGTCCACCTCCTCCCGACTCCTTCATATAGTCCTTCTCAATGGAGAACTTGAGTTTTCTGTCAGCCCGGAAGTACTTCGGGGCTCCCGTCTTCCGGGACTTTGGAGTACTTCCGGGTTATGCAGACAGTAAAAACTCCCAGGTTCCCCTTCAGCGTCTCCTGGCGGCACCCATGATACCCAGTAGGGCTGTGGAACCGAACTCCAGATCTCATGGTGCCCTGCGGGAGTCCAGGGCACTGCTATGCTGCAGGGAAGTTGCCATCTAGTGTCTTGGGGGAGACATTGTCCCAGAGTACCGTAGCTGCCTTCCCCCATCCTTCCATTCTTTGGACGCCCCGGTCATTCATAACTGGACTACAGCTTTGGTGAAAGCTGTTGTGACCACCTGTTAGAAAAACCTCAATGCACAAAAAGGAGAACAGGCTTTAAAACACACACACACACAACTACTTGCATTCAGGTCTGACCAAGGCAGCCTAGCCCCAAACTCCAAGACTGTATAGGCCCACAAACAGAGCTCAGGTGTTTAAATATCAGATGTGCAAATCATATTAAAAGGAAAAAGGCAAAACCTCTGACCTAAGACAACAAATAGAAGATCCTTTACAACGAAACATTCATTTGAAAAGCAAAAATCCAGAATTTGAAAAAGTGTGAAGGTCTCCAGCTCCACTGTACACCTCCAGCCCATTTCACTTTCACCTTCTGCCCGGACCCCAAACCTCCAGCTCTTCTTCAAAACAGAAACTCTCCACCCTGAAGCTTCAGCTCCTCCCAAATCTCCAGCCCCACCTTAACCCTCCAGCTCCTCCCCAGACCGCCAGCCCCGCCTTAACCCTCCAGCTCCTCCCTAAATCTCCAGCCCCACCTTAACCCTCCAGCTCCTCCCCAGACCTCCAGCCCCGCCTTAACCTTCCTGCTCCTCCCCAAACCTCCAGCCCCGCCCCAGACCCCAAGCCACTCACTGCCCTGCCCTGCCCTGTCCTTCAGGCAGCATTGTGATGTGCTCAGAGAGATTGTGAAGACTACCAAGTGTTGACCACAGCCTGCGTGAGTCCAAATGTCGGCCCAGACTCGGCTCTGTAACGGCAAACAGTTGAATTCCTAGTGGTCTGTAAGACAAAATGGACACTAATTGATTTTTTTCTGCACTCGGGCATTTGCAACATGTGGGACGCTGGCACAAAATGTACGAGAATGGAGCAAATCAGCTAGGGGATGTCCACATTGTTATGGACACAATGGTGTGGCTGAGGATTACTGTGAACAGCATAAAGCCAGGCAACGATAACACAGCAAGGACAAGTGAAAGGTCAAACAATCAGAATCCAGAAGGACAGAGGTATTAGCAGTAAGCAACACGGCATCACCAAATGGTGACCATAGACATAAAAATAAAAGGTACAGAAGAAAATGGAGGCATCGAATAAGAGGGCCAAGAGAGGATCAAGCTTCTTTTGCTTTACAGACCACCCTTCTTTATGAGAAGCCCACTCAAATCTGCCACCCGCCCCCCAGGATACCTGAACCTGTAGCCACACTGACTCCATGATGAGAGCTGGCTGAAGATTACTAGGCTTCCTTCTTAGCACACCCCTCATGGCAGAGGCCGACTTTTGACCCACCACTTGGGCAATTGTGGTAGGCGATGGGCCATCGATTTTGAGACCCTGAGACCAAACTACAGACGGTCGACTCCTCTGAATTTTTCTTCGCCCTCCTAATGGCGTTGCTGTCTCGGACGCTTTACCTTCTGATTGTCTGTTTCCATTCACACCCATCTTACCTTACATTTGGGGCAGACCCTCAATCAAAAACAGACTGAATGACGGACCCTCGGCTGAGCTGCGACTGGCTGGCTGCCTGCCAGGTGGCATTAAAGCATCAGCTGTTTAGGCCACTTTATGCCAAGGCCTCCAGCTGTGCAGTGAGCGCCGACCTGCCCCTCACATCCTCTTTTAAACAGCATGGTACCCATCAGGACACGGCGGCCACTGCCTTCCAGACCCCGTTCAGCACCTGGGGCCCGCGCTTTGGGGGCTCAAAGGTCAGGGCTGACAGGCCATCTTCTCCCACCTGGCCGCTCATCTATGTTTTATTAGCAAATCATCAGTCTGAGAGCCCCGAGGCGAGGAGGTCTCTGACGCCTAAGGAAGCCGCAGATTCATTACTGACACTCAGAAAGCCTTGAAAACCGCTCTGGCCACTGCTAATCGTTACATCCCACCATGAAGCTTTAAATCAGCCTTTAATTTATAAATTGGCTTTCCTGGCCGCCGCTGTCCTTTTGCATTACCCAGAAAGTACAAACAAGAGGTTTAAAGAATGCAGTGAGAGAACAACAAAGGAAGAAAGAAGGAGAAGAAGAAGAATCTGGGATGGGATAAAAAATAAAGGCAGCTGGGCAGGAAGATGGAAAGACGCCAGCAGGAGGCGCTGGCACAAATGGAAATTCAGCAGGTGTCAAAAACACTCAAGGGGCCGGCAAGTAAAATATAAAATTAAGAGGGGATCGGGGTCAGGGTGTAAGGCTTCGTCGTTAGTTTGGGGGACCACCACACTACGTAAAGTCAAAGTTATTCATTTTCAGACATATATAGCGCCCTGCTGGCACCCCACTCATTAACAGCACAAAGCCGCCCAATATCTGTGGATCTGAAATAAGTGTCAGTGTAGATGTGCCGTAATGTTAACAGCAAACTGGAAGGTGTTAGGTGTCATATAGCGCCCCACCGGCCCAATAATCCACCCCATGTCTGTACAAGGGCTGCAACGGCAAATAGCAATTGGTTCAAATTATAGTGTCTTTAATGACCCTGTGCCTTAACCAGAAAGCAGGCTGGAGGGGCACAAGAAACACAGTCGAGAACAGAGCAGGGGACAAAGCTTAGAGGACAGGAAATCAAACATCAAACCGATAACGAAAAATAAAGTCAAACTACACCAGAAAAGTTCACTAAGCAGGCACACGAAAAGAAACAGGCTGCTAAGAAATGAATCCAGTTTGGTCACACTAAGTGACATGATGACGAGTGGCTTCTGGGTAGCAAAGGACTATCCAGTCACATCATGGAAACAGCAGCACAAAAAGGCAACTCCTGTGAGAAAACAATGACGTTAATCAACCTGTACATAAAATGATTACCAAACATAAAAAATATATTTATTTGTTATGTATCGAACCCTTGATAAAAAAAAGTAGTAAGAAGAAGTGTAAGAAGCTTGGAAGAGGTGAGGCCTCTTCTGATAACTGCTGTGATTCTGTCACCGAAAGGTTAAAAAAAAAAAAAGATATGGACCACGAAAAGCGAAACCCGGAAAAACTGAATAGGCCTCACCTCAGGCGGCCTGGCCTCAAAGTCAAAAGGCAGGCCCTGAAAAATGGGGTGAAGGCTTTAAAACTTTCATAAATACTACATGTCAACAAACACAGTGAAAGGAAACCCGTAAAAGCCTCTGGTCAAAGGAAAAAGACACACTGCCTATAAAATGTAAATATTTATCATTGAAGATTAATCTATCTATCTATCTATCTATCTATCTATCTATCTATCTATCTATCTATCTATCTATCTATCTATCTATCTATCTATTATATAGTGCCTTTCATATCTATCTATCTATCTATCTATCTATCTATCTATCTATCTATCTATCTATCTATCTATCTATCTATCTATCTGTCTTATATAGTGCCTTTCCTATTTCTCTAACAGCTGCTTCATTTAGGTAGCAGTGGGTGTGGCTTTCCCCAGCTGAAGCATTAGATGACCCCGCCCCCTTAGACGTCTCATGAAAGGGACAGGGCAGAGAACAAAGAAAACTAATAGACAATTGTAACAATACACAAAATTACAAAAAAAAAATTAATAAATTGCACAGTATTAATGAATATCATAATATTAGATAAATACAACAAATCCAAATCAAGAATAGAATTCATAACATAATATGGAATAATAATAATACATGAAAGACAGCAAAACAATTCAATACACAGTATTGAATCAGGGCTGAAATATTCTAATGCCTACAATTGTGAAGCTGGGATTCAAGGATATCTTGCACCAGAAGCATGGGCTGTGCCAGTGCCAGGTAATTTTGCACCCTAGGCCAAGCTTATTAGTGCACCAAGTGAATGTTCGGTAGCTGACCCATGAAGCTGAGCCCCACCCAATGCCTACTTTGCCTTAATGTTGGCACCAGCCCTGGGCATGGGGTAAGAATTGTGGTGGGTTTTGGCATTAATATCTCTATAGTCCACATAAAATATGCAGGTGCCATGAGATTTTGGGGTTAACCCCACGGGAAATGCTCAGGCCGAGGAAGAGGGCTTAGGATGGCATCTGTCTGCCTCTACTAGTAAGGTGAGACCCTTTAGGCTCTGTGACGCCAGGGACCTCAACAATGGTGTGGATCTGATGAGGCACCACATTCGTATGACCAGGTCAGATTATCCAGACCACAGGCCACCTCCTCAACAGGGTTGACATCCATAATAAAAGCATGATGTGAGTTCATAGTCTTTATAAAAGAATGATTGATTGATTGATTGATTGAGTGAATGAGTGGTTGGTTGTCACCAGGTGTGACGCCAGCTCTTTTTCTCTCCTTTGCTCCTATGCACTGGGCCGCTGGCACACTTTATGTGACAATGCCTGTACATCCCTGCGGACCAAGAGCCGACATTAGTGAACAAATGGACCTGCAACAGGATCAGTCATAAAGGGCGAGGTGTACAGCTGACATGAGTCGGTCCCCAGATTGGCAACAGATGAGTGAGTTCCTGTGCCTGGCGTGGCGCCCGCACCATGTGCGGAGCCAGGTGGTTCACTGCAGATGGAGCAGGACGTTCTGATCTGTTGATGTGAGGAGCGGCGATGTCCGCTGCTGCCCAGTGAGGCCTTGACTGCACTCTGCCTGCCCGACTAATTGACTCTAAATGGCCCACTACAGTAGCTCCTTCAGTAGACGGCGGAGCCCCCAGTAAGCAGGGCAGCTGGAGGTCACGCCGCTCTGCTGAACTTGTGAACCGGTGCTTCAATGGCTTAACGTTACGGCACTGCCGGGGCTTTGTCAGCTCTGTTTTTATGTGAATGTACTTGAGCCACGTTAGCATCTGCACAAGTCAATAGTGAATGGCAGGCGTCTTTGAGCGCACAAACATCTGAAGCTCTCCATTCAGCTTCCCGCTTCCATTGAGGGGCGACACGTGGCTCAGAAAGGAGGGCGGCGTCACCTCCATAAGCAAGTCCTGGAGCTGCAGGGTGCGTTTTAGGTGACTCGTTATTGAAATGGGAAGCTCACTGGGAGTGTTCGCGTGCATCACCTGGTGTGCTAACAGAAGTTCAGGCTGCACCAGGACACGGGGGTCAAGACCAGGGTGATATTAGGGGGTCTGTTGTGAGGTCCAGTTAAAGTTCATCTCCAGGGTCCACACTGAGTGCTCCTCTGACTGGTGGACTGATGATGAACGAGTCTTACTTTTAGACAGTGAGGCCCCCTAGTGGCCAAGGGATGACATCTTTTATCAGTGGCCTGTAAAAGTTTGATGTGGTCCGTCTGTCCATCCATTTGCTGAATGCACATTACCCTCATTTTATAGGCCGCATCAGGAGATGCGCCCTCTGACCGTGTTTTTAACCCTCAAGCAGCACCACCTGAAGGCGTCACTCTCCTCTTGGCTCCACCCTCTTTGACTGTGTCTCTCTTCCAGACCCTGTCCCCTCTGAGAGTGTCACTCTTCTTGGCTCCATCACTACTTTCTCTCTGTCTCTCTTCCATGCTCTGAACCCTCTGACTGTGTTTCTCTCTCAGGCTCCACCCCTTGCACATCTCTCTCTCTCCTCTTGGTCTCTGTCCCCTCTGACAAAGTTTCTCTTTAAGGCTCCTCCTCCTGATGGGAGCTCTTTCTTCTTGTCTCCACCCCCTCAGACTGTGTTCCTGTCCCAGGCTCCGCCCCTCCTAATGTGTTTCTCGTTCATACGTTCCACCCCCTGATGGTGTCTCCCCTCTTGGCTCCACCCTCCTCTGACTGAGTTTCTTTTTTTGGCTCCACCTTCTGACAGCAACTCTCTCCTCTTGGTCCTGGCCCCCCTCTGACTGTGTTTCTCTTTCACATGTTCTACCCCTGATGGCGTCCACCATCTTGGCCCCATCCCCCTGACTATGTGTCTCTATTAGGCTCCACCCACTGACAGTGTCTCAACTCTTATTGGCCATGCCCCATCTGAATGTGTTTCTCTCTCTCAGGCACCAGCGTTGATGTAATATCTCTCCTATTGTCCCTGCCCTCTCTCACTGTGTTTCTTTCTCAGGCTCCTCCCCCTTTGACTATGCTTCTCATTCATAAGTTCCACCTCTTGATGTTGCCTCTCCTCTTGGCTCCACCCCCTCTGACTGAGTTTCTTTCTCTGGCTCCACCTTCTTACAGCATTTCTCAACTCGCTGCCCCCTGACTGAGTTTTACTTTTAGGCTCCTCCTCCTGATTGGAGCTCTTTCTTCTTGTCTCCACCCCCCCACCCCCCCCAAGACTGTGTTCATCTCCCAGACTCTGCCCCTTCTAATGTGTTTCTCATTCATAAGTTCCACCCCCTGATGGTGTCTCTCCTCTTGGTCTCTGCCCTCTCAGACTAAATTTCTCTTTTAGGCTCCTCCTCCTGATGGGCGCTCTTTCTTCTTGTCCCCACCCCCTCAGATTGTGTTCCTCTCCCAGACTCCGCCCCTTCTAATGTGTTCCTTATTCATAAGTTCCACCCCCTGATGGTGTCTCTCCTCTTGGCTCCACCCCATGGCTGATTTTGTTTATTTTTCAGGCCCCGCCCCTATGACGCGCTCTCTCTCTCACATGGGTGTGGCCCCCCACCATAATGTTCAGTCCATTAAGGCGGCTGATGTTGCTCAGGCTGACTTGAACTCTGTTGAGTGAATCGCGTCTTTTTGTATTTTGTTGGTTTCTGTTCTTATTTCTGATGCAGTTAACATTTTAACAAAAACCTGAAAAACTGGAATGGTGAGACATTGAAGACCTCACTCTCCCAGTTTACTGAAAGAGCTTACTTGGTGGACAGAGTTTTCATTCTAACATTATGTCTGCTGTTCATGAACTTAGTATTCACAAAAATATGCCAGAAATATACCAGCTTTGAAAAATATACATGATGGAAATTTTGCACACCAGACAGTTTTTTGAAACGTGCTCCAAAAATATTGCAGTGGGCAACCCTGGCACAGAGCTACACAGAGCGAAGATGAAAACTGAAGAAGGAGGGAAAAGGAAGGACCAACATGGAGGAGGTGGCACATCACCACCTGCCCGTCCTTTACCAACGCTGCCTGCCTGCTGCCCACTGCCAAAGCTAACTTTAAAATGGCCTGTCACGGCAGCTGTGGGAGTGACGGTGTGCCATTGTTAAATTAGTGCCAATCTGCAGTTGGCTCATATTGACAATACAAGTCGCTAACAATATTATGAGATATTGCAAAAGAAAAAGAACAATATTAAAGCCAAACTCAGAAGTCAAGATGGCGTCTGAAGCTCCTGGCTGGACTGTCATCTGTCAATTGATTTGGATTCATTTTGCTTTATTTTAGTGCCAGGTGACACTCAGCAGGGACAGCAGGCAAAGGTTTGTCACCTCAGCAACTTGCATTCCAGGGCACAATCAAAGTGATCATGAAACTCTGTCGTATATAGCGCCTTTGCCATGGCACTGTACAGGCAGTGTGCTGACCTCTCCCTGGATAACAACTCGCTCAAATGAGGAGGAACAGAAATTCACTGTGTAGTGTGACGACTGAGCCACCAGGGGGCCACACTGTCTGTTCAAAGGACAAACATACAGGAAGGAGAGAAAAAGAGAGGCGGGGGTTTTACACCATTATAGTGGTCCCTACGTCACAAATGGGGACTCCTGCAAACACAATTGGACCAGGCAGGAGGGGACACCCGAATGACCACTGTCACCTGTTCTGTTGCCCAGTCAAAAATAGAGATAATTCTGCAGTGTTCTTAAATTTGGGGGCTGCTGTCTCTTCAGTCTGGCATCCTGGGTGGGTCTGTGCGGAGTTTAGGAAACAAGTGGACTTCACGAAATTAATCCTACAGCTTGAAACATCACAAGGCGAGAAGAGTCACATAGTGAGTCAGTCTTGGGGACAGAGCAGTTCCACTGTATATAGTGCCTTTCCAGTGGAGCTCATCCCAGCACACTTGAGCATCCGAGTGCATTGATTTTCTTATTTCTGTAGGATTGGTCCTGCAAGATGACATAAGCTGCTCTGGACCCCTTAGGACGTCAATGAAATGGGAAATGATCAATTGAATTTTAGATATAATATACAGTATATAAAGCGCCTTTTGCATGGCACAACATCCAGTGGCACTTTAGAGAATGAGGGCACTCGTTCACTGAGGAGCACAAGCTGAGATGAGCTGATTTTCGTTTCCATGGTGAATCAATGATGGGGGCCGTAACAGCTTCACTGTATATAGTGCCTTTTGAAGGGGGCACATCTCAGGATGCATTTAGTTTATTTTGTCGATGTGAGTACCACAGGACGAGAGGAGCTGCTTAGGGACCCTTAGAAAGTCAATGGTGGGGGCTGACCTGTTTAATTGTATATAGCGCCTTACAAAGGGAGACACCGTATCAAATGAGCACACCATGGTGAGGTGATTCAGATATGGGGGTCTGTTAAATCTGATAGATTCTGCAGAGAGCGCCATCCCAAGACAAGCTAGTGCCACTGCACAGTTAGTCTCCATCTCTGTAAAGGGAGGCAGGACATGGGCCGAGCCAATGAGGCGGATTGATGGGTTTTGATTTTATAAAGCGCCTTTGACAGGGAATGCCAGCTCAAGGGGCTGCAGATGTAATTCTTCATCTTTAAAAGTGAGCGCTAGCGGGTGACGTGTCTCGCCATAGTGAGTGAGTGGGTGATGGGAGTTGGCCTATCATCATCATCATCATCATCATCACTTCCGTTGTGTTTTGCTCTGACTGACCAGACCACCTTACCAGTATCATAGAATTCCCAGACACTACCAGTCCAGTCTTTCATATAATCCTTCCCCGGTGTGCCTGCCCCTCTGTCAGACTCGCTGGCTCTGTGCGGAGGTCTCCTGGTATTCCTGAGGTCCTAGTGAGGTCCTTCCTCTGGTCTGACTGCACATGGCACCTTCTACAGTAAACACCATTCCAGGGTCCTTCAGTACTGGTGGTCTCTTATTTGCTTATCCCTGCAACATGAGTCCTGGCCGGCAAAGTGGTGACACCTGACCCCCTCCATCTTGGGTAGGGTATGAAGTGACCCACAGAGGAAAGCCACATGGAGCTCATGGTGTTTTAGTGCATCCCTTTGACCACCAGGGGGCCATGTGTGCTCCTACATCAAAGTCTCATGAGTCATCCCACCCAGGTTATCCACCTTTGACTTTCTTCTCGCTGATTGTAGTCGGTTTGCTTTGGTTTGCCAGTGACGGACACTTCATAGCTCAGAACGACTCCTGCCAGTGCCGGAATTCAACTTTTATTTTTTTCCCACTTTGTTCTGAATATTTTATTCATACACCGCATATGTCATGTAGGACACAGTGGTGGGCTTCAAACACAGCGACTGCAACTTCAAACCAACTTCCTTCAGATAGAGTGAGAGCCGAGTGGCCTCGTCACCCGCTGTGCCAGCCTTCTCAGCAACCAAGGTGATGCCCATGAGAGAAGTCAGAGGGCAGCGGGGGAGAAGTGGGGATGGTAACATCGGGCAGAACCTGCTTGAGGGGGCACGTTGGGTGCCAGGCTGTCAACGTGAAGATGTCCTGCAGTCCCACAAAAGGCTTCCCATGCAAGTCAAATTAGTGTACATGTCTGTTATGTACAACATTATGCAGCATCCTGGGCATGTGCAAGAAATGGCAGACACGCTGTACACGTGGGCAAGGGAACAGAAAGAGCAAATCAGCCATGAAGTGAAAACAGCATGATGGCAGGAGGAGCGCAGAATGGCACAAACCTCACGGTGGGACGGCCACAAAAAAAACAGAGAGGAGCTACGGGGCAGATAGGAGGACAGAAGGGTAGGCACTATGATAGGAGGACAAGAGTTGAGACACTATGTAGGCACTACATGAGGGCAGTGGCACACACATGCACTTAGGGGGCATCTTCTGGGCTCTGTCCAGGACGAGAGAGGATCCTGACACCTCCTCCCTCTAACATCGACACATCCCTGACTAGCGTCTCCATCCGGGATCAAGATGCCCCGCCCCTTGATTACAATATGCACTGGCACTGTAGACTGGCAACGGGCGTTCATTGAGAGATCCAACCAGCACAGAGATAGAGCTCCTCTGCCCAGTGTGGATTGTTCTGGATAGAGAGAAGAAGAAGCCGTGGCCATAGTTATTGTTAATCATTTCATTTTATGTTAAAAAAGGGGACTGCCAGGTTGGTACCACAACTCTTGAACCCAAGTCCAACCCAGATAGATAGGAAAAGGCACAATATAAGGGTACAGATAGATATGAAAGGCACTGTGTATGGACAGGTAGATCTGATGGGCACCATGTAATGACACGAGGATAAATGTGAAAGGCACTATATCATAAATACATTGGCACAGAGAGGGATGAACAAATGGAGTGATGTGTCAATAGAGTTAGATAGATAGATAGATAGATAGATAGATAGATAGATAGATAGATAGATAGATAGATAGATAGATAGATAGATAGATGTGAAAGGCACTATATGATTGTCAATGGTTTACCAGCAAGTACATCCCCAAATCCCTGAATATGTACAACATGTGCCAGTCTTCCCCAGATGGTGCCAGGTGCTCTTTCTGGTCCTGGTCACCACTCACCTGCTTCCATTCTCCACTCCACCACCACCTCCACCCGTTCATTCCCTCTTTGCCCATTTCATGGACACCTTCACCTCCGGTTCTCATCTCGCCACTCCTGGCTGTCTTTTTGAAGGAATAACCCTGAATCTTCCCACTTGTGTCAGGAGCAGCCACTCATATTGGTCAGCCTGGCTTTTGCGCCCTCTGGTGGCTCCAGGTGGTGAGTATCAGAACTTCTCCAAGACTTTCGGCCATTCTCTGAAATAAGAGTCCCTGGGTGTGCATCGTTGAAAGGGCTCCTAGTATCTTCCTCACTGTGTGGTGCCAGCCCCTCGCTGTAAGACTGGCGTCACCATGTCCTAGTTGAAGTCCCAGATACACCCTGACTCGGATGTCCTTTCATTTGGATTCTGGTTGGCCCCGTGTTTGGTGTTCTTGTCGCTGTTCATAACTCGTCCCTGTCACCAAACTCGGACTGTCATTGCTCCTCTCCTGGTTTCTAAAGGCTGGCACCATTCTGGCTCTTCTTCCAAAGAGAACAATGTGCTGTCACTCATGTTGGTCAAACAAAGCACAGTGCTGCTGGGTGGGTAACCTCACCTGGTAATGGGCTTTCATATGGCGCCTTCACTAAGCCTAAGATTCCCTCTAATTGGCTTTCAAAGGCGACTTTTGATGAGAAGAGTCGTGTGCCAGTGTGCACACACAGGCAGTAACAGAACAGATTGTTGTCAGGCGGCGCGGGCGCTACTGCCTGGTGCTTTCCTTACTAAATGGAGTTCTTGCCGTCTTCTCTTTGCCTTGGCGGCTGTGCCAGCCTTCTGCGTTATCTTTATTCATGTCATTCTAATTAATCTCTCCTGTGGGGGTGTAGCAACAATGAGATTTGACTTCAGCTTGCCTTGTGCCTACAGCAACGTCTCTGCCCTCAAGTGTCACTCTCTGGGGCAGATGAATCCTTAGCAGCCTGCCCACTTGGCACCTGCCTCAGCAGAAAAAAAACACCATGACACAGGCTCCTGGTCCTTTGCACCCCTACTGTCATGGAAGTGCCAACAGCCCATGGCTACAGGTGGTCACCTCCCAGACTAGACTTCGATTCTCCTCCTGATAGAAAGGCAAATGGCTGAAGGGCACAGTCTCTGCCAGTCAGTGCCCACTGAATCCAGTTCAGGATTTTAGGAGCTGGAGCCTGTTATTACTGGCTTGGGCGAAAGGTAGGAGCTAGCCCTTGATGAGTGCCCGTCTGTCACCTGGCACACTCACTCACTCATTATGATCACTGATTACCCAACTCACAAATCTACGGAAGGGAAACTGAAGTGCCAGGAGACAAATGACAGACAGACAGTAACTGGGGTGGGATTTGAACCCAAGACGCTGGAGCTGCCACACAGCACCACTACACACCGTACCAGCGTTGGGTGAAACTTCTGATGATGAATTATGAAATGAAGAAGAGGCACATCTTGGGCATGGGAAGTGCTGGGGTGTCCATCAAGGACTCAATGGAGATACATAGGCCAGTAGAGGGCAGCAGAGGGCAGCATACTCATCTGGTTTATCTGAGCATTTGGGGGGTTGTTGGATTAGGGCCATGAGGTCACATGACTTCAGGGTGCTGGGACCCTCTTCAGGTTTCTGAGCCAGGGTGTAATAATGCCCAGGTGTTGACAGATGGACTTATTGCTTAAATCTGAAGAAGCCACGTGCAGGAGGGTAGAGTGACGGGAGGTGGGACTGGACGATGTTTAATGGCAGATAGACAGATGGACAAAGCCCCAGGATTCCTGGCATTTACTTTCTAGACTGTTCTGCTGCCCACACCTCCTGTTGATGTTACATCCCTAAAACTCAAGTTTAAGAGGAACAAATCCGGGCCGGGAGCCCAAATGACCGCAGGGACCACTCACTCTGGGTCAATTCTGCACATGCAATGGGAATGTAAGATGAAGATTGAGGCACCAGAAGAAAGAACAAGAAAGACATAGGAAGAACATGCAGGCTCCACACAGACAGCCAGAGATATGGATTTAAACCCAAGACCCCCACCGTGAACCCCCACACTGCCATGTGAGTCTCCCATCAGTTTCTGTTAAATGTTTTGTGGCTGTAGTCCTTGAACCCAAGTTGTGTGTGGCTGTGACCGGTCATTTTGTAATCCTTTTTATTAATAGCTGCCACCTCTTTATCAGTGTCCTTTAGGGATCCAAATATGACATGACAACGCAGAAAGAAAGAAAGAAAGAAAGAAAGAAAGAAAGAAAGAAAGAAAGAAAGAAAAAGGAAAAGAAAGAAAAAGCTCTGTCCTCCTGAAGACACCCACGGTCTTTCATTTTGGATGTCCCCCAGAATCCCCCGTGCTGTGCCATCTGGCAGGGTGTGAAGACTGACCGCCCAGACTTGAATCAGACTGAGAGCGGGTGGGATTACGCCAAGGAAAAAAAAAAAGCAAATGAAAAATTGACTGACCTTAAGTTACTAAAAGAAAAAAAAAAGAAAAACACATTCTTCACCTCCCACCACGTCAGGCCCACCGTCTTGTGCTTTTAGTTTCCAAGATGTAACCCGTTGTGGTGCAGGGGCTTTAGCTGAGAAGAAAGAGCAGGGGAGCAAACTTGACAGGACAACTGACCAACCACAGACAAGGACACAGCTGGGGGAAAAACATCAATCCATCAACCTCGTCATCTATCTATCTATCTATCTATCTATCTATCTATCTATCTATCTATCTGTCTATCTAGTATACAGTGCCTTTCAATTCTATCTATCTATCTATCTATCTATCTATCTATCTATCTATCTATCTATTATATAGTGCCTTTCAATTCTATCTATCTATCTATCTATCTATCTATCTATCTATCTATCTATCTATCTATCTATCTATCTATTTTTGTTCCTTTGGTTATTTATATTTATCATTACTCGTGTAATTTGTACTTATGCTGTCTGAGTATCTTCATGAATGAAACCCTAAGGGGCAGGGCCACTGTGATGTCACTCGGTGGGACTGCCCCCAGCCTTTTTATTATGGGCGAGTTATGTGGAGTGCGGGTCATTATGGTGACTTCTGTCCTGGTTGGCTGGTTTATTGTGCATTTTTTGCTTGTTTGAGTCCCTGAGATTGAATGTGTAACTTATAGTCCACCACAATACAATACAATACAATTTATTTTTTTGCGTAGCCCAAAATCACACAAGGAGGGCCACAATGGGCTTTAACAGGCCCTGCCACTTGACAGCCCCCAAGCCTTGACTCTCTAAGAAGACAAGGAAAAACTCCCAAAAAAACCCAGTAGGGAAAAAATGGAAGAAACCTCGGGAAAGGCAGTTCAAAGAGAGACCCCATTCCAGGTAGGCTGAGCGTGCAGTGCGTGTCAAAAAGAAAAAGGGGCCAATACAATACAATACAATATAATACACAGAACAGAACAAATCCTCAATACAGTATAAAAGTAAAAGCAGTAGATGATATCCCATAATATGATTTGTATTTGTTTAGGGTCCTGTAGATGTCATCCATCAAGCTGCCTCCCCCATTTGGCCATTCCATGGCTGAAACAGTGCTGGGCCAGCCAATCCGATGAAAGGACCCCTCATTCCCACAATTCCTGCGATCCTCCATCTGGGTTGACTTTATCTTAGGCAGGCAAACAACATGGCAGGTGGGCTGTGACACCAAGTGGCACATTTGAGTACCGAGATGAGAAACAGAACAGGTGAGGGTGAGTAACAAAGTCTAAGGCCTTGTTCACATGGGCGTTAAGTTTTTGGATAAATGAACTTGCTCTGAACGTCCTAGATGTTTATGTTGCATTTTGTGGTGGCGATCGATTGACTTCTACACCGGCGTTCATTTCTCTCTGTCTAACGCCAGCCTGCAGCCCAGATTGTAGTGTGTGTGTTAACCTGTGAGGCAGTGTCAGGAACTGGATATGAAAGCCCTTGTCGTTTTACTTGAGGTGCCTCCTTTCAATATGGACCATTTTGCTATGTTAGATATTAATCTTCTTGTTTTAAAAATACTCGTAATACGGCGACGTAGGGAGAGAAAAAATCGCCACCGCTACTGCACAACGTCGGGTTAAGGAAGTTTTTTTGTGCTTTATGAGGAAATGCGAAAATTTCCGCGCAAGTTTTTTAATTACTGTCGGATGTCGGTTTCCACTTTTGATTGTCTGCTGCAGCTGGTGCAATGCCACATTGCCCGCCGATCAACCAATATGCGACTTGGTGTCAGTCCCGAAGAGACACTACTTGTCACTTTGAGGTAAGGAAACAGTAGTCGAGTGTGCGCTTACACCGGTGTTACGCACTGAAATGCCCCCCCTCTCCTCCGAAGCATAAAATAAACGCGAAGAAAACGAACTAGAAGCGGTTTCCTTGCGTTCGTTGGGTTTTGAACGCCAAGAAAAAGCTGCATGCAACGTTTTGTTGATGCCGTATAAACGCGTAGCCGGACAAACGCACGTCACCAAAGCCCGTGTGAACACTCTCATTGACTCCTACGTGTAGAAAACACTCGGCGCTTGATCTGCGCTCACCAGACGCTACGAATGCGACAAAAACACTTGATTTTAATGCCCGTGTGAAAAAGGCTTAACTGTCGTGTTACTTCTGTTTTAGTGCTAATGACAGTTAATCAGCAGCTCTAGTCAGGGTGTGCTAAACTGAAGTCGAGAGTCTGAAAGCTGGGATTTAAAAGCTGAGACCGAATTGAACTTCATGGGGCAGAAGCACATAAGTGAGTTACATGAAGCGGCCCCTCAGTGCTGTACTTTACATGGGGGTCCCAGAGAAGGACAATAAAGAGATGAAGTCCTAAATCAGGCATCCTGTGACTCTTTGAAGAGACGTGTTGAGAGCAGTAAGAGTAACAATGACGTCAGCGACGTACACATCATGTGCTGACAGTGACAGTGACAGTGACAGTGACATCTCAGTTTACTCCCCAAACTTCAAACCAGGGCAGGTGTACGGGGAGCGTGTATGTGTGTGTGTGAGTGTGTGTGTGAGTGTGTGTGTGTGTGAGTGTGTGTCACCATTCCCTGAAGTCCCCCTTAGGGAAGTGAGTGAGGGAGAGGAGCCTGATTTGATTACCTGCTCGCTGTTTGTTTATTTCCTTTCACATTCTTCTTTGCAAAACCATCCATCAGGGAAATATTGTCTCACACTGGAAATGAAATCTGTAGATTCTTTGTGTATAATTACTTTTGCCTGCAGGAAGCAAGTTATTTTGGATTTGGCTTCCCAGGGGAAGTTTCTTTTTTTTCTTTCTTTTTTTTTCTTTAAACCAATTTGACCAGAGTGTCCACTGTGTGCAGATCTGTGGATGGATGGCATCACTTTATTTATTTATTTTACACTGCGCTCATTGAAAGTCCCCGATTGTCAGCGTTATTATGACTGAGCAGCCAATGATCAACATCCCACTTCATGATCTTCTCCCTGTAATGAAATAGAAACGAGAAACCGACAAACGCAGTCAGTGTACACCACCAGTGCCATTCGCCTTGAACCTCCACACAAAATACGGCAGCCTGGAAAAGAAGGAAAGAAAGATGGAGAGAAAGAGAGAGAGAAAGAGAGAAAGAAAGAGAGGGAGATTGGGAGCTACCCATCAGTCGGAGTCAGCAAGAAATGGCTGCAAACAATCTGTGGCGCTGAGTCTGCGGCTCAAAGGCATCAGGGAGAGCAGCCAGCGAGGAGGGTGGACGAGAAAGAAACAATGACAGAGGGGAACTCGGACCACAGCTCGAGAAAGCACATTATGGTGGTGTGTGCAAGGAAAGGCGCTATATACAGTATGTCTATGGCAGCTTCAACTGAATGCCTCTCTGAAATAATGAGCAGAATACAATAGATAGATAGATAGATAGATAGATAGATAGATAGATAGATAGATAGATAGATAGATAGATGAAAGGCACTATATAATAGATAGATAGATAGATAGATAGATAGATAGATAGATAGATAGATAGATAGATAGATAGATAGATAGATGAAAGGCACTATATAATAGATAGATAGATAGATAGATAGATAGATAGATAGATAGATAGATAGATAGATAGATGAAAGGCACTATATAATAGATAGATAGATAGATAGATAGATAGATAGATAGATAGATAGATAGATAGATGAAAGGCACTATATAATAGATAGATAGATAGATAGATAGATAGATAGATAGATAGATAGATAGATGAAAGGCACTATATAATAGATAGATAGATAGATAGATAGATAGATAGATAGATAGATAGATAGATAGATGAAAGGCACTATATGATAGATAGATAGATAGATAGATAGATAGATAGATAGATAGATAGATAGATAGATGAAAGGCACTATATAATAGATAGATAGATAGATAGATAGATAGATAGATAGATAGATAGATAGATAGATGATCCCCCACTGCAGTGGTTCTCAAACTGTGGGGCAGGCCCCCCTAGAGGGCACGAAGTAACAAAAAGGGGGGCGCGAAGATGTGAAAGAATGAAAATGAATCTATAATATGAAAAATACAGTACATCTGTTGAAACCAAAACAAATGAACTTAAACTACATTCTGATACTAGAACAATAAATATAGAGTTAGATAAATGTCGATAAAAGTTAAGTAGGTATAATAAAATATGCATCTACGTTTCAAAAAAATGTTGGGGGGGGGGTGCGCAATTAAAACTGCTATGAAAACTCAGGTCGCACAAATACTTAAAGGTTGAGAAACGCTGCCCCACTGCATGACTTGACACACTTCCGCTGAATGATTTGTTGACTGAACGTCCTCAGTGTTGACGTGTCAGCGAGAGGGTGTGCTATGTGGTTCATAATGGCACTCAGTTTTGTCTTCATTCAGTCCTCCTCTACAGGTATTCAGAGTCTGCGCCTGCCCTTTTAATTAACGTGTTTTTTCGGTGGGCCTCTCTTGAAGTGACGTCACCAGCCCAGCACACCACACTCACCATCACAGAGTTGTAGAAGATTTAAGGAGCTTGCCCTGCCCTTTCTTCTATATAGTTCCTCTATGTTCCGGGACCATCCATTGTCCAGTGTCATTGATGTGGACCCTCCCATGTACTTGTAGGACTGCACCACCTCTACATCCACTGCCTGAATAGTGATAATGTGATATGTGACAACAGTGATAATGTGACATGGTGGAGTGGTGGAGGTGTCCCTGTAGAAGCCAATGGTCCTTTATGGAGTAAGGTGGTGGTATCCATTCCTCCATCTCTCACTCCCTCTGGAGTTGCTCCAATATGTAAATAACCACAATCTATGAAAAATGTTGTGGGCACGACGGTTCAAACTTAAAGATTATAAAATGTCTCTGACGGTAAAGTTTTACCGTCCGATTTGTTAGCAGGTGCGGCGGGTGTCAGGCACGTGCAAGGCTTGCCCCGCCCCGTCCCGAACCGCGCCACTAAGGCCACGCCCGGATCTTGGCATCATCCGGATTGGCCAGACTGTGCCGGCTCAAAGGTGCAGGATGTCGCGTGTCAGAGCCGTCCGAATGACAAATCTTGAAGGTTTGCGTTTGTCGGATTGCACAAGTGCGATGTTCAACAAGCGTTTTGGCGCAGCTAGTGTGACAAATGAACGCATTTTTACCGAAGCTCGTCAGAGTGTTGATGCGAAATTTGCTTTCTTGCGTTTTCTCCCGACGCACTTCGGCTCGGAGCTCGGGGGAACAGTCGATCGCGAGAATGAAATCAGGCCAATGTGACACCTGGGCCTTGTCATTAGTCTGCATGATGCCAGCTTTGCCTGCGAGTCAAGTTTCATCGGCAAAACTGTCAAGCACGGAAATAAATATGCAGCACGACGGAGGCATAAATAAAGGGAAACGTTATTAAGCGGAGAGCGGCGAAAAGAGCAGAACGCACGCGGCGCTGAGCCGCCGCCGCCCGCCCCGCACCTCTGATTACGGCGCTGTCGGCCTCGTTATAAACGGGGCGAAAGGCGACTCGGGCGAAAGCTCGTTAAATGGGACGAGGTGTACTAATGGATAATGAAAAAAGAAAGAAAGAAAAAAAAAGGACACGGCGAGGGGTCGAGTGCGACGGGGGGCACCGAAAACAAAGCGGGATGTGGCAGGAGCCACAAGTCAAATGCAGGCGGGATACTGAAGATGAGAGAAAGAAGAAAATACAAAAAGAACGAAAACGTGTGCGTGCGCGCGCGCGCGCGCTCGGAGAAAGTGAGGACCGGGGGCGAGCGGGCACGAGCACGAGCGGCTGTCATGCGCCTCTCCCGTAATTGTATTTGTGCTTCATAAAGCTGTTTCTTGTGCGCTTGCATGAATTTAATACCGCATAATGCCCCTGTCGGGCCCACATGGTAACATATCGCCGTCTGTGAGAGTTTTAAATGCAGTGGGCGGAGGGCAGCAGGGTTGAAACTGGGAATATTAAACCATCAATCAAAGTGCAGTTTAGATGTTCCAGATAATATTTTTTAAAGCTGTCAGCTTGATTTTTATATATTGTTCGTGACTGCCTTGTAAAAATGCCTTTAGAACAGAGAGCAATATTCCAGCTGTGTTGTATCTTATGGAACAAAAAAAAAAAAAGAAAAATGGATGGAAAGTGCGCGGAGTGAAGCCCCCTCAGCTTCCTCTCATTTTTCATGTCTCTCAGACGACGGCCCTTCTGAGGTCTTCGTCAAAAAGAAGTCGGCCAGGCCGTCTATCGGTGAATGGCGAACGGCGCTTCTTGTGGCGATCAAGTCGCAGCCTTCCCACGTCCTATCCGTCCATCCATTTTGTGAAGACGTCAGGCGCGGAGCTGGCTGGGACTCAAAGGGACCCTTCAGGTGGGGACTGGGGAACAAATGGCGGAGTGAAGAAGAGAAATGACGAGAAGGACATTAAGAAGTGTGACAAAATATACGAGCCAATAAACAATGAATGACTGAGTGAATAAAGAGCTGGGCAGACAAGTGAAGAAACTAAAGAGGGCACAAGAAATATGAAAATGAAAACACAGATCATAAAGAAAGAGCGAGTGAATAGCAAATGTGACCAAATAAATGAACAACTAATAATAAAGGATAACAGAAGGAATAAAGAGCTGAAAAAGAAACTGAAGAAACTAAACAGGACACGAGTGAGACGAGACGTTTGTGACCGAAAACGCGAATGCATGGCTGAATATGCGGCTGAATGAAAGATGACCAAATAAATCAGCAAGGAAGAAACGCAGAGCTGAACAACGACTGATGAAACTAAAGAGGGCCTGAGCGGGACAAGAAATATGTGAATGAAAACAGGAGTTAAAAAAAATGAACGAATGACCACCTAAATGAAGAAAAGATAAGTAAACACCGGGGGAGCAAATGAACGAGCAGGAGAGCACAAATGAGACAAGAAACGTGTGAATGAAAAAAGGCATCAGAATGGGCGATTGAAGGAATGAATTTAGAAATGCAGATCATTAAATGTGACAAATAAATTAGCAAGTAAATGATGGAATGTACTGAATGAAACGAAATGCTGCAAAGCACAGTAAAGACAGTAAGGAGTGCATACGTGAAACTAGAAATACATGAATGACAACATGAATAGGATCAAACGAATGGATGAAATGTCACTAAATGTCACACCGTAAAATGAAAAGCAACTGATGAATGAGTGAAGGAATGAAAGGTGAAGACACTGAGGGGTGCATTCGTGAGACAAGAAATGTTTGAATGAATTTGTTAATACGAACAAATGACTGAGTGAATATGTGGCCGGATGAAGACATTACACGTCATCTAAGTAGTAAAATTAATTAAACACAAATGATAAAGGAATAAATGAGTAAAGCGCTAAACAATAAAAGAGTGAAGGAAAGACAAGAACAAATAATACAAAATTATTATTGCAATGAATTTATGACTGAATTAACCAAGTCCATCCATCCTTATCCAACCCGCTATGTCCTAACTACAGGGTCACGGGGGTCTGCTGGAGCCAATGCCAACCAACACAGGGCACAAGGCAGGAAACAAACCCCGGGCAGGGTGCCAGCCCACCGCCGGGCACACACACTAGGTGCAATTTAGGATCGCCAATGCACCTGACCGGCATGTCTTTGGGAGGAAACCCACGGAGAGCAAACCCGGGTCTCAGCACTACCCACTGCGCCACCGTGCCTCCCAGATTAACCAAGTAATTCATTAAATATGATTGAGTGTGACAAAATGAATGAATAAGTAATCAATGGAAGACAAAGACAAATGGAAGAAGCTAAAGACGGAGACGAGAAGTGAAAAGGTTAGCAAGAATGAGCGCATGAATGAATTTGTGAATAAAATATCATTCAACGTATCATAAAAACCTTCAAAAAACACAAAGGAATCAACATGGCAGTAAGCAGCTGAATGAAGAAATGAGTTAAATTCCATTAAATGTGTGACAAAAAATGAACAATTAAAAAACGGATGACTGAATGAATAACAGGATGAAAAAAAGTGCATAAATGTGAAAAGAAATGTGCAATGAAAGACGAATGAATGAATGAGTGAACGAGTCTGTGAATGACTGAAGGAAATAAATGAACAAGTAGACAAGTGAGGAATGAGAGGCTGACACAGTGAAGAGATGAAAGAGAGGAATGAACGAGACCCACGGTGTAGGAATGGAGAGGTTAACGAGAATAAAGAAATGCGTAGATGAACGAGTGCAGGAATGAATGGGTGAAGAAAACATCAGGAAATGTGACAACACAAATGAACACGTCAAGAATGGATGAGTGAAGGGCTAAATAAGAAAACCAAACGATGAAACTGAAGATGACGTGAATGAGACGAGAAATGTGAGAATGAAAGATTTCACAAACTGTGAAATGTAAGGATGAAGTGATATGTGGCTGAATGAGCAGACCAGCAAATTAAATGTCGTTAAACGTGACAAGAGAAATGAACACGTGAGCACCGGGCGACTGAATGAATGAGGGGCTCATCAGTCCTAAACCTGCCTGTCACTCAACATTCTTGATTTGCTTCTTTTCCGCACACTTTGCATGTGGCTGCCTGGCGGCGCAGCACTCAGTGTTGTCCCCTTGGAGCTCCGACTGCCTGGGTTTGCTCTCTGGCTCCCAGTGTGGTGTTGTGTGTGTCCTGCTATTGTGGGCTTCTTCCTCAACTCATTGGTCACCAGGTTGTTTGGTGAAGGTGATGGATGACATCCCGTCCAGCGTGGGGGTCCTGCTTCGCACACACTTCTCCCCATGAGCGTGAAAGCTGCCGTAGACATAAGTTTAGAAAGGACAGATCTCTTTGACTTGTCAGCCTGATTCTGCCTTCTGGGAAGAGCACAAGTGAAAGGATTAGCTGAAATGTAAATCTGTGGGGAGTGGGGAGGAGTAAAGGGGGGCAGCAGTTTGACATGGCATGCAGCCTGCCCCTTTACAAGGCCCCTTGTACCGATTTCAGATTATTCTCCACCCTCCGCCGGTACCCTTGGCCCTTGTGCTTTCTGCACCTGTTCACAAGCCCACCGCAGCCCGCCGTCTGGAGAAGGTGAGTGTTAATGCGCCGTTGGCTGTGAGTGTGCCAGGAAGACACCGGCAGGCCTCGACCTTCCTCAGACTCGCTCGCTCCTTCAGTCCTGTGGAAAAAGACCTTGTGACGGACCTGTCACCCTGCGCCATCTGCGCCCCTCTCATCTGCTCTGTTTCTTCCTCCCAGTTTATCTGATTATCAAATCGCAAATTTCTGATGCAATCAACAAGCAGATAAGGAAAGGACAAGCCGGACGCCACAAAGAGAGGAGGAGGAGGAAGAGGAGGAGGCCCTGAGCAGAGCGGTTCACGTCGAGCAGTTTGAAAGGCTTTGGCTTTTTAACTCATTCATATTTTTATTAGTTTGTGATTTGTAATTAGGGGTGCCATGTCAGGGACGGGCACGGGGCACACTACCACCATCCTCCACAAGATGGCGATGTTGTAAAGTCTTCTCATTCGCTGAACAACATATTAATATGTTTATGGAAAACACAAGTTAGTCGTTAAAATTAGTTTTTCCAATTTTCTGCATAAAGCACAATGCAATTTCTTATTTCAAAAACTATATTTATTTTTTTGGGCATGTGAAACTGACATCACTAATCTCTTTCTGGGTGGCATGTGGACCTTCACCATTTTCCCCATACCTTTGCTCAGGTGTAGCCTCGACTTCTCAGTTCCACCTTGAACAATAATGACAACAATTAATTTCCTGTTTAGTCCAAAATCACACAAGGAATGACTTAAGGGGCTTTAACAGGCCATGTTTTTTAAAAGCCCTACACCAGCCTTGACTCTCTAAGTAATCAATATGGAGAGTGTTAACATTTTCAGTGCACCATCTATGGTCATTTTATTTTATAATGCGTGTATTAATAATACATTGCATTTGTCACTCCAACAGATGGCGCACCACAAACACTTGTAGTAATAAGATGTATTTCATGTGTCATTCCAACAGAATGTGGCGCATCACAAACTTTAACACTGTTTTTACAAATGCCATACTGAATGCATGTAACTGAGACAAATGCATTGCATTTGTCATTCCAACAAATGGTAACACTGAGGTCTGCACTGATTGGTTACATTTCAACCCGCCTTAGATGGGTAGCCCAGCCTGTACCGTATCTAAAGATTCTGTTTTGTACTTGTCACTCAAGCCAGAGGTTATTCAGTTCCTCTTCCTTGTAAAGAATGTATTTTAAACCTTTATAGACTGTGTAAGCTAAAGCTGATGAAGCAGGGCATAACCCAAATACTTGGAGTGCCAACCAGGTAAACTCCTGTTTCATTCCAACCAAAGATAAAGAAAAACCAACGGAAACGGATTACGTCTGCACGCGCTCTTTGTGAGGGCCAATTCCCTGTGGCACTCGGTGGACAGCACGCTCCACTCTCAGTCTGCACGTCATCATGGTCCGATCTAAAATGAGACCCCACCTTCCGGGAGTGTCTTCCTTTTTTTAGGGACGCATCCAAAGAGGCGGAGCTTCCTTAACTTGGTTGCCCTCAGGGGGCGGCTTCTGCAGGCTGTGAGGGAGAAAGGAGACAAGACAGTTAGCGAGAGCGCCCCCTCTCATCCCGGGGTGGTTCTACTTACTTTAGGTGAGCCTGGGAGGTGACCCTCTGGTGCACAGGTGTGACACTGGCCAGTGGAGTTTTTTAATCATCGTTTATTAAACGTCTACCTGGGCTGTCAGATCTGCTCCTGTTAGTCTAGGCATATGCGGGTCACCTGTTGCTGCCTTGTCTTTATTATTGCCTGTTGTTATCATTAACCCTGTCTCTACTCGTCTTGCACAAGTCCACTGCTGATGTCTGGGTGGCACTGCAGTCCTGGGTGATGTCACTTCATGCCACTGTGTGCTGTACAATTGACAATTAAGCCCCTTGACTTGATATTTCGTTTTGACGATGGGTGCCACCATTTTGTGGATTCCGTTGTCATGATGCGGGTCCTGGTTTAAAGGGGTGTGAGTCCTAGGGGTCAATTGGTGAGGAGTTAGAAGGTCTTCTCCATGCCCATTTGGTACCTTAGATTGCCTTGCCCTCTCCCCTTTATTCCTATTTTGTGTGCTGCCTCTCTCTCTAACATAAGAGGTTGTCTCCTTCCTCGGCCGCCCTCCCTCCACTCTGATATTCCACCGCTCCCTCCATTCTGCTTTCTTCCTTTCATCCCCCCCACCACCCTCCCTCTTGTCCCTCAGTCCCATGAGCCTTTGCTAGCCGGGATTACACTCAGCACCTCTGAGGTGACAGCAGGTTGCGTCCTTCCTTTCCATCACAACACATCGGCCTGCTGTTGCCGAGGAGATGAAATGTCACATGTGGTGCAGCGCTGTTGGTTTTGCTGGTTTTTTTACTATTCATTTCTTCGCTCCTCACTGCCAACAGGACTTTTCAGAAACTTCCAGCACTCAGGGTGGCCTGGCAGTGCCCGCTGGCCTTGAATTTGCTCGATTCCGTTGGTTTCTTTACCGTCGTCCAATTCGTTCTCTTTTGCTCACCTTTAATTCATTTATTCCTGCCATCATAATAACCTTCGGTGCCTCCGTGTAATTAAAGTGATGGACTGATGGAGCTGACGTGAGGGGAGCAATCTGTCGGATTTACGTAACGTGCGATGAAGTCAATATTTTACAAACGATGCAAAGGCCAGCGTGCGACCGCCTGGGCGTCCCAAATTGGTTTCTCAGTTGGAATGAAAGCACCGCTTCACTCACACGTCACGTAACATGTGACCACCACCATGACATCTGGCAGCACGAGAAGTGACCGGGAGTGCCCAGGCCATAAGTGTGTGTGTGACTGTGCCCGGGGTGAGGGAGAGGCACAAGAAGGAGGACCCAGCAACACAAAGGTGGGGACTGAAGGGTACCGGGCAGGATGAATAAAGTGACAAACCCCATCAGCTCCCAAAGAAAACATCTGAAGACAGGGCAGCAAATGTGGACCACCAGCCTCCGCGTCCAACGAGAGACGTGGGATTTAAAGAGAAATCGGCAGCCCGACTCTTGCTGGTCCTCACTAGTCCTTCTGCATTGCCGTTCTGACGACTTCCTCATTTCGGTGGTCCATCTTGTCTTCTAAGGGCTCAAGGTTTTCACGCCTGATGTTAGTCGAGTCTCATAAATGAAATGAAAGAAGAAAGAAAAGGAAGAAGACCCGCCAGACCCTGACTGAGTTTCCCATGTCGTGGGGTTTCTAGACCCCCATTTATGGCAGTCAAACCTCCTTATGAGTGAGAAGTTGTTTTAGTTTATTATCTCAAAGCTCTCCACTCTGTGCCCATCATTTTGTCACCAAGCTGGATGGCACATGCCAGTTGCTAATGCCTGGCACTCCTGCCAGTCTCTTCTAAATACCTTTCTGTGCTAATGTAAAGTAAATAAATGCCGCTCAACGTTAATTGCTGATTTCCCAAAACATTTTTCCTTCTTTCTTTTTTTTTTTTCTTTTAACATAAAATGAATTGAACTTCATCCAAATCCTGTTTTTGTGAAATGAATGTTCTCCCCTCCTTCAGTCTTCACTAATGGTGTTTCTGTCACCGACTTCGATCATCAGGTGGCACAAAGACAGCCTTGGCTGCCCATGTGCTCCTAAACCACGAGGACCTCACGGGTGCCACACGCCCACTCGTCCGCATAGGAATTGATTTTTCTGCCTCACCCTGCGAGAGCGCCCAGCGCCGTCTCATCGCGCATCTCCTGGTGCCTGAACCCGCATTCAGTTAAGAGTGTGGCACACGCCAACCTAAAGAACATAAAGAAAAGTTAGAAAAAGGTGAGAAGTCCCCCTTTGCCTCGTGGGGTCTTAAGGGGCTTCATTCAATGGTGGGGAGTGACGTGGAGCCACGCAGTCAAGTCTGCTTCTTCTGGCTGGTCTCCTCTAATTGAGCAGCGGGCACCCACTTGTGTGCTTGGATTGTGGGCACCACGGCTTTACCGATCCTGCCCCCTTGTGTGCCTGGCACAGCAACGGTGGAATTGATGGGAGTATCATCTTCACAAAAGAAGCTCTCCCTTGTTTGCCATTGTCAGACTGGTGGGCATCTTCGCCGATTTGATTCAATGGTGTTAACCATTGGTGCCCATGGAGAGGCGACTGGTGGTCTGATAAGCATCAGTACATCTTCAGTGGGTCACTCCATCCATCTGAGCTGCAGAGCTGATGGGGTATCCTGGCCACACAGTGACAAGATGATCAACGCTTTCATGGTGGTCTCTAACGCACAAGTACGGTTGGCAGTGCTCGAAGTGGAACTAAATCACTGTGTTTATGGAGATACAAGTGTGTGGGGGTCCCTGGTGAAGCTTCAAGCGCCAAGACACAACAACCTTGAATAACATTCAGGCAACGACCATCGAAGCCCATCTGGAGCCCTAGGTGGGCTCCCTTCGGTGTCTGTACAGTTAATACAATGTTGCCCCTTGGTGCACCTTCAGTATCTTTAGACTTCGAGGACTGTGGGAAAGGGGTCTTCCTCAGAGTCCAAAGCACGCGCCCCTTGAGTTACAAAAACGGTGCCCCTCAGTGGTCAGTAGATCTGAACCCTGCCATTACCACCCATGCTGGCCTCCACAGACATTCACCAGCTGACTCCTCCCAAACCGAGTGGCACCTGTCACCAAGACTCCCCTGCTGTATTTGATGTGTTTATTAAGTGGCAGTTCTGGTATCTGAGTGGCCCTTCCACCCATTTAGCGGCCAAGTGAATTACCGTCTCCAGTCAGGCTTGATTTCACATTAGGCGCGCAGCTCGCTTGAAATCCTCAGCCTGCCTTCAAGTGCCTCCTCTGAATGGCTGCTTTCTTTGCGCTGATCCATTAGCAGGCTGCTATTTTCTCCCATTGTGAATTTCAAAGGGCTGCAGGGCATCGGGAGGCAAAGCGCTAAGCCTAATGGGGGCCCAGTGCACAGGTGCCAATGTGGAAACTGAACAAGGGCACAGAACTGGTGACAGCACCAGCTTGTCTAATACAGGTAATGAAGAAGGAGAGGAGCAGGAGGTGACCCATAAACTGACACAGTGGTCACACGCATTGTCTCATCCCACCCAGTCTGCCCCCTCCAGCCTGCTGTCCAATCTGCTACAAGACACTTGTGTCACCCCGCCCTGCCTGCTGTCACTCAAAGGCCTAGCCCCGCCCAATCTTCTACAAGACACTTGTGTCTCCCGCCCTGCCTGCTGTCACTCAAAGGCCTAACCCCGCCCAGTCTTCGCAATACAATTATCTTACCCCACCCTAACTGCTGTCACTCAAAGGCCTAGCCCCGCCCAATCTTCTACAAGACACTTGTGTCACCCGCCCTGCCTGCTGTCACTCAAAGGTCTAGCCCCGCCCTGCCTGTTCCCTGACTGTCATCTCTCAGCTGTGGGTCCTGCCTTTAAAGTGCTCTCTAAATTCTTTTATATTATCTTGCAAAATTCACACAGCAAATTTTTAACGTCACGCAATGGGACACAACATGAAGTATGATGAGGTGGGGTGTTTAGGTGACCTCACTTCACGAAGGTCGTGGTGGTATTCCCTATGCCAGTGATGCCAAGTGAACATTCACAACCCAGCCGTAGGGGTGCATATGAAGGGAGCTCTCCATATGTCCAAGTTCCTGTCGCCTGTCACTGCCATCTGAAGCCAACAGAAGTGACTTTTTTTTAATATTTGATCTATTTTTTCCGATTTTTATTTATTTATTTTTTTTCAGAGCGACAGATCACCTTGACACTTCTCACGGCGCCTTGCTCTCGTTAAGGCGCACTCCGCGCCCGTGCCATCTGAAAAGCGGGGCAGCGGCAGGCAGCTCTCACCAAGCAGCAATTTGAAGAGCGCCTGCCCGCCATGCATATGAGAATATGAGAAAGGCTCGACGGGGGGCAGCGGCTGACGGCCGACTCTGTGACGAGCCGGTAATTTTTCAGACACTGATTGGGTCCCCTCTTGCTCTGATTCCTCCTTTACAAAATGCAGAATCAAGAGCAGCTCGGTGACACGTTCCCTCTTTTGATGAACAATGGCTAAGAAATGTGAACAAAAAGAAAAGAATCCTCTTCAGCATTTGCTTGTCTGCTGGGCTTTCCGCAGTTCATTCCCTCTGATTTGCTAACTTTATGCCAGAGTGACAAAATCTATAAGAATGAAAAGAAAAGAGCAAATGGGCGCCCTGGCATCTTAGATCTCAGGTGGCTTTACTTAACCTTCCTTGGGTGCCCATTAGTACTTCCATCTGTATTGGCTGAGGTCATGGAGACAATGCAGGACCGAACCCCGCAGAGGATGTCGGTCCATAACTGGGAACATGGCAAACATCAGTAATACTGGGCACACATGCCAGTTGGCCAGGCGGTAAGGTTAAACTGGCATGAACACAAACAGATCATGCATACTGGGGATTTGTGCAAGATTTGGAGTTCTGCTTTGCTCGCCATTGCCACATGTGTCTTCATCTCTTCTGCAAAGTTTTGATTCTGGTGCAGAGCATGGAAAGGGCGACGCAGATAGAAGACCCCAGCCTGCCCTCTCTGCGAAATCCACTGGTCTGAGTGCCCGAGGAGAGACTCCGAAGAAATCCAGAGTTGGAGGGAGTGAGATGACCATAAGAAGCAGTGGCGTGAATGTGCAGGCAGTGCACGAGGCAGAAGAGAGCCGGTGAAGCCGCATGGAGGATGGAGACGGCAGCAGCAGCAGCACTGGGGAACAATGAAGGAAGTGGGGGGGTTCCGCAATCTCGATGGTGGGATATCCCTTAGGGAGCAATACTCCTGGCTTTCTAACCCAAGTGACTTTAGAAATATCGTGTTTGCCATTTTTGCATTTTTGAATTGCAGAATAACATGCAAAATGAACCTTACAAGGGTTTTGGAAGCCCTTGCCTTGGAAGATACGGTCCAGGGAACATCTCATCTCCAACAGTGGTCAAAGTCCACTTTTAGAGAAAAGAACAGCATGATCCTGGATGAAGTCTAAAGACTTGAGGAGGAAGGGGGAAGAGCTTCACACAACAAGGTTGGAACACAAGGCGCCCGGATAAGATGGGACGCCCCTAGGAGAACCATCCCACATACTGTCCTGTGGCAGCTGGAGCAGGTGAGGAAGATCGTTTTGATCAAATAAAATGTCCCATGGGAGGAAGGGTGTGATGAGTCTCCTGAAAAAAAAGCCACAAAGTATCTGGAACCGGTGGTTAGGCCTGGCTATTCTCATTTGAGGTTTTATGAAGAAGATTCTTAAAATAAGGGCCATGGAATAGGATTATAGTCTTGGGATTACCAGGATTGGAGAAAATAAGACAGTTTTATGGAACTACAAGAGGATCTGGAGGCCAGGGTCTGATTTGGCCACCACTGCCAAGCCACTGCTAGGGGAACATTCAATTTAATTGTCACAACACCCACCCAACAAACATTGGGCATCATCTGATGACATCAGCTCTTGTACTCAAGTACTGTGTGTTAGAATGGGCACTTGGATGTCCTGCCTTGATGACAGCAGTCCAAGGAGCAACTGTGGCCAAGATGGAGTAGGAGAGGACTAATGGTGAAGAAGAAGAAGAGATGAGAATGGAGGGGAAAAGAAAGAGATAATTGAAAGCAAGGAAGAAGCAAAGAAAGGTTTTGGCCATAGAAAATGAGGAGGGCTCTAAAAATGGACGACCGAGACTCTCTGTGGAGCTGCGTGCCATTTTCAGAGCCACCTTTCCAATGTCCTCTTATGACCTTCTTCTTCCATCGTGACAAACTGCTGCAGGCTTTTGAAATATAAACCAGAAGAAGCAGGCAGACCGAGGGGTGGGTTTGTGTGTTCCTTTGGACTTTTACCTCCAGTTGGAAGTCCATGGAGGGGGCACTCTGTTACATGACGTGTGGCGCGGGGGGGCATTAAGAGGGGCTCAGTCCAGTCTCCATCATAATCTAGCCAAACCAAACTCAGTGTGGAATAAATGAGGAAACGTCTCGACCTCGAGATATAAGAAGTGGAAACGGAGCTCGAGTTAAGCCAAAGTCCACGGCCACCGAGCTCCTCATTTCACTGGAAGTGTGTCAATCACCAAGTCTTATGACATCTTGCTGTCGCCTGGCAACAGCACACAGCAGGTGTAATTAGGTCTCATTAGCATGGACTTAATAATAATAACAACAGTAATGATGTGCTTTATTTATAGGGGGCCTCCATCATATTCAGACTGCAGCTGAAATTAGAATTAAGCAAACTCAACAGGCGTGCAGGTGGGGGCGCCAGAGAGCAGCAAGGAATTTGCTAAAGTGTCTCCTGTAGATGGAGGAGCCACCATTCCATTTGGAAGTGACTTTGGTGATTAATGAAAGGTTTAGGGATGGACACCAGGAGAGTAAAGTAGACACGACACGTCAGCAGCTGGGGGTCTAAACCTCCATCTCATATACATGACATGTCAGCAGCTGGGGGTTTAAACCTCCATCTCATATACATGACATGACACGTCAGCAGCTGGGGGTCTAAACCTCCATCTCAATTACACGACATGACACGTCAGCAGCTGGGGGTCTAAACCTCCATCTCATATACACGACACGTCAGCAGCTGGGGGTCTAAACCTCCATCTCAAATACACGACATGACACGTCAGCAGCTGGGGGTCTAAACCTCCATCTCAAATACACGACATGACACGTCAGCAGCTGGGGGTCTTAACCTCCATCTCATATACACGACACGTCAGCAGCTGGGGGTCTAAACCTCCATCTCATAGATGAGAACTTCAGCAGTGTCATCCGAAGCTGATGAAGGTGTAGAGGATTGAAAACTGATGCAACTGTTGATGACTAAAAACTAAGAAGACCTCAAGGCTGTTGCCAGGGGACCATAGCGTAGTCGGCAGGATTAAACTTCAAGTCAGGTGGTGTTGACACCTTTCAAGCTCACTCAGATCTATTTAATCTTCCATTAGTGCCATCTGGAAGACCAAACTCCACGGTCATGCAGCTGAGCTTCTTACCGCATCAATTTTGCAAAACATTAGGACAACACCCAGAAGGTCCACCTTCTTTTAAAGGTTCCAGCATGGGCAACAGTAACAAACTTCCCAATGCCAAATGGTCACTTTTGAGTCCATAATGGGTAGTACCAGGGTGAGGGGCACGATATTAAATAAAATCTGACACACTAAGTGCGAGGTGGCATGGTCGACACTGTTATGCATGGTGAAGTGTCACATCCCCGGAGTCTCGGGTTCAAAGCCAGGCTCTGACACGGCCTGTGTCCACATGATCCAAAGAGACTCCATGTTGTCTTTGTAGATTTAATATGGCGCCTTTCCTTATTGGAGACTGAACCAGAGGCCATCCCGCTACTAAATCACACCCTCCTGCACTGAAATCCACAAAGTGTTATACAGTATATAGCGCCTTGAAAGTGCCACCACCCAAAGGTCTGCCCCCCGCAGTTTCAAAACGTAATCACAGGAGGAAGACACACAGCGAGTTTAAGATGGAGCAGAACGTGGAGCCTCCTGGTCCTCGGCCACCCGCCTGACAAGTTAATGCCGTTGGAGATGGAGGGGGAGGCGGAGAAGCCAAAGCAAACACAATGAAGTCAATTGGAGAACACCTCACCAGGAATAAGAAAATTGTACAAAAAAATCTAACTTAATTTCTCCTCCGTCTTTGTGTCCCTGACTCCCGTCGGCTGTATCTGTATTAGAGGAATAAATGAGAGTTAGCGGAAAATGGGGAAAAAAAGAAGAAGAAGAGAGAGAGAGAAAAAAAAAACAAAACCCTCGCGCACGTTATTTAATTCACTCACCGGCAGGATGAATGCCTCGGCTAATGCGCTCTGAATTTCGCTCCGTGTCACACATAATGGACGCCTGCACTTCACCGGCGACGCGTGTTTTTGCTGATCTGCTAGGCGACGGCGGCCAAAGAGGCGGTAAATGGGAGAGCCGAAATGTGAGGAGCGGAGCTGACGACAAGAACAGCCTGTCCTGCGCGGGTCATGGCGTCCGAGGGGGGCAGCGGTGGGGAGGCGCTGCAGTCGGGCATTTAATGAAGAGCCAGGCTTTATGTCCGTGGAGATCGCGGCAATGCAATGAACTGCCGTCCCACCCAGGGTGGAGACCTGGGCCAGGTGGGCTTGAGAATGTTATGCCTAACTAGAAACTGTCATTATAATAATAATAATAATAATAATAATAATAATAATACTACAAGTGAGTGTTACCTCAGGCGGTGGTCAGTCTTGTCAAATTCAGTTCACTTCAGTTCCATAACCACTGGGGGGACACTCTGAATGGATTCAACTGAGAAGGGTCCGGCTGCAGACCACTACACACCTGTTCAATGGAGTTTGAGCTGCGGACCTCCAGAGCTCCACTCCATTGAGGAGCCAATCAAATTGTCTAGCGCCCTTTCCATTACACGTCAGTGATGCTACGCGCTACGCCGGGTCATTCTGAAGGTGTCCCTCACGCTTTGTCCTTATAAGACAATCTTACACTGTAGCTAGGGTTAGGAATGTGGGAGGAGTTATCTGACTCATGAATAGTAATGGATTCCGGTAGGTGTGCCTTGCAGTGGGCGTGGCTTGTAGTATGCCTCACCCCTCTCTCTCTCAGTTTATGTCACTGTCATGTAGTGCTTTGGACGTCTCTGATTTTTCCAGCATGTAAACCATAATTGTACAATCTGTTCAACAGAGCTCCTCGAGATCTCCAGCTGGACTCGTATTGTGAGCAGGTGCGCCCGTGAGCTCTTTGAGTGTACAGTGATTGAGGTAAGTCTGAGGACCTGAGGGTCAACCGTCAAAGATCTCAGAGATAAGATTAAAGACTGGCAGCCAATGGGAGTAGAGAGAGCATGTGGGCTGACTTAGACGCTTCATGGACAACGTGACTCCTCAAGGAAGACCTCTCTGGCTTTGCACCCTCTCTGGCTGCACGTACTTGCTTAATCATTCTTTTTTAATTTTTTGCAAATGTAATTAGTTGCTGGCAGTTGAACAAGCAGAAATGTGTTTTTATATAGTGCCTTTCATTATGGACAGTATCTCAGCACATTGGAGATTTGTTTCCAAATGTCTACCATGTAATTACAGAAGGGTCAAGCAAGTCATTCAGGATGAAATGGCAAGTCTGTGCCAGCGGTCGAGCCTGCAGCTTTGTGATTCTCTATAGCGCCTTTCAAGCATCACACACTTGATTCAGATATTTTTTAAATGTGATTCCCCTTTGATGGCTTCACTCACACCAAGTCACCTTAGTGGGCTGCCAAACCTTTGAACCTTACACCTTGACATTAATCCCCCCAGCCACTAAGGGGCTAACCATAAGTCAGGTGGCACACCTGTGAGGGGGCTCGGCGCCTCAGACTCACCCATCCTCTCAGCTACAGTTTCTACTGCCGCTCCTCTGATATATATATATATTTTTTTTTCACTTTTCTACTAATTACTGTTGTGGCATTTCATTTCCTGCAGTAATTACTCTGTTCTTTCACTGAAGAGCACAGTCAGCAAACACGGGAATCGGGTCGACTTTATGTTCTGAACTCTGCTTGGACGAGTCTCCCACTGATTCTAATTGCCCCCCAACAGAGGAGCCGCTCAGCCACCCACCGGTCAGTGGCTGCCTTATTGGCTGGATTGGCACACTATGTTTGACTCGTCTTCTTTTTATTCTTCTTCTGTCCACAATAAATCAGAGTGACACGATATGACAGACAGGGACAATAGATAGATAGATAGATAGATAGATAGATAGATAGATAGATAGATAGATAGATAGATAGATAGATGAAAGGCACTATATAATAGATAGATAGATAGATAGATAGATAGATAGATAGATAGATAGATAGATAGATAGATAGATAGATAGATGTGAAAGGTACAAAGTACTATATAATAGATAGATAGATAGATAGATAGATAGATAGATAGATAGATAGATAGATAGATAGATAGATAGATGTGAAAGGCACTATATAGTATATAGATAGATAGATAGATAGATAGATAGATAGATAGATAGATAGATAGATAGATAGATAGATAGATAGAGTCATATGAAAAAGTTTGGGAACCCCTCTTAATTCCTTGGATTTTTGTTTCTCGTTGGCTGAGCTTTCAAAGTATCAACTTCCTTTTAATATCCGACATGCCTTATGGAGACAGTAGGATTTCAGCAGTGACATGAAGTTTATTGAATAAACAGTAAATTTGCAATATGCATCATAACAAAATTAGACAGGTGTGTAAATGTGATCACCCAACAGAGATATGACATCAATACTTAGTTGAGCCTCCTTTTGCTCCTTTGGTCCTCCAGACGCTGTCCTCCTGTAGCCTGTGATGAGCGTCTGGATTCTCGATGTTGGGATTTCTGACCCCATTCTTCTTACAAAATCTCTGCAGTTCAGTTCAATTTGATGGACAGCCTGCTTCAAATCATCCCCTAGATTGTCGATGATATTCAAGTCAGAGGACTGTGACGGCCATTCCAGAACATTGGACTTCTCCCTCTGCATGAATGCCTTTGTAGATTTCCAACTGTGTTTTGGGTCGTTGTCTTGTTGGAATATCCAACCCTTGTGTAAGTAAAGTCAGCTTTGTGTCTGATGCGTGAACATTATCCTGAAGAATTTATTGATAATGGGTTGAATTCATCCGACCTCGACTTTAACAAGGTCCTCAGTCCCTGTACTGGCCACACAGCCCCACAGCATGATGGACCCTCCACCACATGTGACAGGAGGTAGCAGGTGTTTTTCTTGGACTGTGGTGCTCTTCTTCCGCCATGCAAAGTTCTTTTTGTTCTGACCAAATAACTCCATTTGTGTCTCATCAGTCCAAAGCACTTTGTTCTAAAATGAATCTGACTTGTCTAAATGAGCATTTGATACAACAAGCGACTCTGTTTGTGGCGTGAGTGCAGAAAGGGCTTCTCTCTCCTCACCCTGCCATACTGATGTGCTGAATTGTAGAGTGATGTCCAGATACACCATCTGCAGCGAGATGTTCTTGCAGGTCTTTGGAGGTGATATGTGGTTGTCTGTCTCCATTCTCACAATCCTGCGTCTTCATATGCTGCTCTTGTATTTTTCTTGGCCTGCCAGACCTGCAGGGTTGGTTTAACAGCAACTGTACCTGTGGCCTTCCATTTCCTGATTCCATTCCTGACAGTTTAGACCTCTGAGATGGCTTTTTGTAGCCTTCCCCTAAACCAGGAGACTCAACAATCTTTGTTTTCAGATCTTTGAGAGTTGCTGTGAGGATCCCATGCTGTCTGTCGCTCTTCAGAGGAGAGTCAAAGGGAAGGAAGCACAACTTGCGACTGACCTCCTTAAATACCTTTGACCACTCATGACTGGACACTCCGGTCTGTGAAGTTCAAGGCTTGACGAGCTCATCATACCAAGTGATCAGCACTGAGCAGTGACAGACATTCAAATCAGCACAATGACAAGGGTGCCCACATTTTTGCACAGCCAGTTTTTCACATTTGATTTAATTTCATAACTAAATACTGCGTCACTAAAAATCTTTGCTCAGAAAACACCGCAGTACTCCGATGTTCCTAGGATCTTAAAGACATACGACTGTGATCTTAATTGTTGAAATGACAGTCAATTATTGTGCAGGCCGAGAGGGGTTCACAGACTTTTCATATGACTGTTGATAGTAAAAGGATTTACTTAATTAATATTTGTGTATATATAATGTCCAGATGTAAGGCGCTATATGAAGTGTAGACAGCTAACGCATTAACGATCCACAGACCAACAAAATGAATTTTTCAAGATCTGGCAGGCAGACCCCAACTTTGCTCCCTATTTTCCCCTGGAGCCCACCACATGCCCAAGTCCCTTCAGCTCAGCCTCAAAGGCGCTATATAACATACGGCTCGACGCACTGAGTGACATTTGAATTCCAAGTACATGATAATGAAAGTTTAACACAACTGCAGTCAGCCCAGAACTTTACGAGCCCCAAGCTGAATTTGGAGTTTTCTCCGGCGGCGCGCTGCGGCCATTGCGGTTCGCCTCTCAATTACGGCTCTGATTATTTCAGCCTACCTAATGAGGCTCATCTCGCTGATGTTTTAATGGATTCTCATCGTGTTGCAAAATATTGCAGAGCCCAGGGCCACGGCTAATGCTTTGGAAACAATGACAAGTGTCTGCCTGAAAGGTAATCTTGCGCTCTGTTAATGCGACTGCCAGCCACGCGGCTGATGCTGCCAACTCGCACTGGCTGCCAGTCTCTCCTCCCGATGGCTGCCTGCTGCTTGGCATTGGACTTCCCGACACGGCCCGATGTCACGTGTCCACCTCCGGCCCCCCTTCGGCTGCCATCAGATTGCTGAAGTGTAAGCGGTGGCAGCGTCCGAGTGCCAGGCTGGTGAGCGTCACTGGGCTTTGTCTGGTCACTCGGGGAGAGGCCATCAAAGTCCACGCTGGCCGAGACTCAGTTGCACAACATAAGCTTGGTGTCTTGTCACTGTTCTATTGTGGCTTTCTCTTTGGTTCTTTGGTTTCTCCCCAAGTCCCACACATGGGTGGAAGATGGCTCCAGACAGGCCATGTGTGGCAAGTGCGCCCTCTGATGGACGTGTGTTGTGCCCAGTGCAGCCATATAATGAAGGACATGGATGCCTAAATGAATGAATGAATATTCCAGCTTCACCTTCAGTAAATCACTACACAGCCCATCTGAAGTTGCATCCGTTTGGTCCACATGGCATTGATCACCTCGAGGACATCCGCGTACCCAGTGGCTACTCCAGTAAAAGACTTGAAAACAAAACTCCATCGTCTTCAATAGGCTGCCAGTCCAGTTACGACCCTTCCAATGGAGCAGCAGAAGGTACAGAATGCCTGGAATGGCTGCCACCTGCTGGCTCTCTCAAAAACTGCACTTATGTTGTATATGAATGGAGCAGGCAGATGGCAAAAATGTGAGGTTCCCTTTGGTGTTTTTAGAGTGCCCCTACTGTGTGATCTAATGAGAACCAAAAATATCAAATAGGCTTATGCCCAGTATAGGAAATGGGCATGACTGGCATAACAGGTCGACCGCTGACTGCCAACCATGTAATGGGTCATGAGGAGTTATGAACTGTCTGGAGTATTTCTGTGGTGCCCTCAAACCCAGGTGCCCATTTATGTGTTTTCCTCTTTGATTGGTGTTTGATTACTAGATAAAGTGGTCTCAGCTGGCATAACCACTCAGTGACTACTGACCATGTAATGGACCACGAGGAGGCTCTGTTCGTGTCATGTGACAGTATTGACCCTGCGACCTATGAGATACAAACTGTCCAGAATGCCAGCCAAACACTGCACTGCTGTTTAATATGATGAGAGCCATCTCTGGGGTGCCCGCAGGGCATTATCTAATCAGAGTATAATAACCTACAGCAGGCATTTGATTGGTAAATAAAGTGGACATGTCTGGGATAAGCAGTCAGTGACCCCTCAACGCTGACCGCTTAATGGACAACAAGAACTTAACAATTGTCTGGAATTTCTTCCACCTGCTGGCCATCTCAGAACTTGCTGTTCTGTTCATTGGGAATGAAGTGGGCAGAGAGCCAACGTTAAGTTAGCCTTCCACCATTTAGGATGCCCTCAATCTTGTGACTCTGCTACACTACAGTATGTAGTTAGAGTTTAAAAGTCCTGAGTAGGCCTTTGATTGGTAGATCAAATTGGCATCAATGGCATAAGCAGTCAGTCAGTCAGTCACCACTGACCACATAATGGAGACAACACAAACTTCTCTAAGCGTCTGCCACCTAATGGCTATCCTAATAACTGCACTGCACTTTTATGAGCTGAGAGATGGCAGAGATTCAGCAGTTGGTTTTGTCCTTTGGTATTTTTGTGGTGCCCACTCTGCACTGCTGCCCCGTTTTCACTTAATTTGTGGTCTTCTGTGAGAGTTGTTTAAAATACCACAAATAAAATATCATCGGGGTGGTCAACCAAGTGCCAGCTAAACATTAGAAAGAGAAACAGGGAGTAGGGCAAAGTGGGGCACAGTGGCAAGAGATCAACCTGTGAGGGCAGCCTGGCAAATCAGTGACGTCAATGTGCCACAATAGCTGCATGGAAAAAAATGCCACTGATACAAAGCGTAAAGTTAAAATAAAATTCTTTCTGACAGGTCCCTGGCAGAGCTGCGGTGCCAACGTGTGCTTTACAGCTGCGCCAATGTTCGGAGAATGTCAGGCAGACACAGAAACCAATTAAATGCATTTACATTCACAATCTGTCTTTGTAATCAGAACAACGGTGGCACAAAGCAGGCGACTTTTACATTTTTCATTATCGAGGATTACTCGCCGGAAACTTCCTCATGCGGGTCTTTGGGTGCCCCCTACAGACCAATGCCAACACCTGCTTGGACTTGAACTGAGGCTGCACCACCTGAGCCCGCGACCACATTAAAGAGAAGGTGAACTGCACCCCAACCACACACACACACTCACACACACACAGTCACTCACACTCAATCACACACTCACTTACACACTCTCACACACTCATACATACACACAAACACACTCTCACACATTAACACACACACTCACACACTCACACATTAACACTTACACACTTACACACTCTCACACATTCATACATTAACACACACTCACACACTCATACATACACACAATCGCACTCACACACACACACAATCACACACACTCACTCACACATACACACTCACACACTCACACATTAACACTTACACACTTACATACTCTCACACATTCATACATTAACACACACTCACACACTCATACATACACACTCACACACTCACTCACACTCACACACACTCACGTATACACACACAAACACACTCTCACACACTCACACTCACACTCACACATTCATACATTACAGTAACACACTCTCACACTCACACACACTCAATCACACACACACACTTACACACTCTCACACATTCATACATTAACACACTCACACACACACAATCACTCACACTCAATCACACACACACTCACACACACTCACACACTCACTCACACTCACACACACTCACGTATACACACACAAACACACTCTCACACACTCACACTCACACTCACACATTCATACATTACAGTAACACACACTCACAGTCACACACACTGCCCCCAGACACTGAGCTCCACCAGCCACCTAGTGACTGACTAACAGTGAGCTTCCACACTCCCATCATGCACTGCAGAGAGCGAGCTTACAGGGCCAGAGTACAGAAAATATTAACTCAGCAATGAGGTGGGCTCACTGTCACTGCCTGAGCCTCAAAGAAGTTGGCCAACAGGGGGCGTGCTATCAGTTCTGACACCAGAAAACTAAAGCATGTCCTGTGTTAGGTCAATTGACCAATTAGTCAATAATAAAGTCATCTGACTGACATAGGACAGGTAGTGACTGCTTGATAAAGACTCTCAGAGTAGAAGACCAACAGGGGGCCTGCTTTAGTAACTGGTCACAGAAAAATAAAGCACAATGTTGTGTTGGATCCATCAATCAATCAAACAATCAATCAAACAATCAATCAATCAATCAGTTAATAATAAAGTTGTCCCGCTTTCACCACCACCATCACCACCATGGGTCCTAAGCTGATTAAAACTCTTAGAAACTGATTAATAAATGAGCCTCACAGCAGAGGGCGCACTTTTACTTCTAAGCACAGTAAAAAAAATGAAGACACTGAACTGTGTGGTCCATCAATCAATCAATCAATCAATCAATCAATTAAGAAACTAACTGGCTCCGCCTCAAGTACTGAGCTCCTTAGAACTCGCCTGACCACTTAATGACGAGCCCCAGTGCCCCACACCCCCCATCTGTCAGTGCTCATGGTGTGCATTGATGATACGTGACCAGCAGAGGGCGCCCTTGTAATTGTGTCCGCAGCAGAAATGAATGCACAAAGTGATGGTAATCAATAATAACGTGAGCTGCAGGCCAATCAAACAATCTATCAATAATAAAAGAACTGTAAGCTGATCAATTGACAAATCAGTAATAAAGTGAGCTGCAGCCAGCCACTTCCTTCAGGGTGGGCACATTCAGGTCTTACTATAGAAAAAAATGAAACAGTTGCTTTCTGAATCCGTTCATCAATTAGTTGATTAATTGGCTAACCAAGCAATCTTTGTTTCATGAACAAATACTAAGATACTTTGCAATGTTAAAAAGGTAAAATACAAAAAGTTTCGTAATCAAGCTTGGTCACATATATAGCGCCTTTTGCGGAGCACAGTAAACAGGCACTGTAAAAAGCAAAGAAGAGTCAGCTTGTTTTGACCTCCAAATGTATCCCAGAATTCAACACTAAAATCTTCATGTAACGTATTATAAGAAGCAGTGCCAGGAAGTGGGCCAAAGTGGCCATTAAGACCCTACAGTGGACTGGTGGGCTTTGGCTCAGTGAGGACCCCACCAACCACTCTGGATCAATGGGGAGAGCTGGAGGACCAGCTGAACCACAGGAAGGGGGCTGAATTCAATCCATCTCTGGAGGGGGTCCGACATCAGAAGAGTGAAGGAAGTGTGGAGTGGGATGAAGAACAAGCAGATCTGTGATCGGATGGTGGAGAGGAGCTTGGACGGGGACACATCCATCAGTCTGCCCCTCGACTAAGTGCGTTGGCTTTAGTGTGACCATTAGGGGGACAATCAGTCTCCCTCTGTACCCATTTTCTAACCCCCAATATGGATGCCATCCCTGAATCCAGCGCTTGGTCCAACCCTGACCACTGGATGAGAGCCCACTTTCCTCTTTCTTTCTCTTCTCATTTTTGTCCACCTTTGCCCGCTCCTTTCTACCTCCCAGTTCATTTGCACTGGGTGGGCAGTGGGTGGCAGTTTATGCTCCATCTTGGGGTCTTCTTAAATCTGTCAAACCCTGCAGTTCCCAGAGCTCCCTGTGGTGGCCAATGGCTGTGTATCATTAAGCATCCAAAGGGGCTGCTTGTCCATGGTGGCTCCTGTGCTGCTGTGCACTTTGCGGGTGACCAGGTTGATAGTTGTTTCCCCCCACCCAAGCTCTTGAGGGGTCCTCAGCTCTACCGTGTGCCAGAGCCTCCTGCTTAGGTCCCTCCTGGGTCCACATCTCCTCACCTCGTTATCACGGGGGTCCTGCTCACTCCCCTCCTGTCCTGGGCGAGCTGAAGATTTTTGTTTGTCACCTCATCAAAAGCCCCTCTACATGGCACTCATTTGACGTGTCAAGTCAGGCACAGCGAGGACACCCAGGAATCCAAAGCCTCTTAAAGGCGGCTAATCTGCGCCCCACTGATGCTAAGACACAGGAAAAAATGCAAACTTTTAATTAAAATAATTGATAATTGTACGACTTGGACTTCGGTGCCGCAATCAGCCTCAGTTCTCGGCGGGATCCTCCGCCGCCACCGCCGCTTCCAGACCTGCGCTCCCAACTTCCGTCTGGAATGAGTCACCTTGCAGAAAATAACTTTAATCAGGCTGATGCGCTTTTCCCAGCAATTAAATATGTACACGCTGGCGGGCATGTGTGCCATGTGTCAGCAGCGGGGTGGGACACAAGCTTCAGGAAAAAGTGGGCACTGGGCACTGTAGGAATTGGCAACGGGCAAGAAGGGCACACTGGAGGGCAGCAGAGTAAAGTCTGTTTAGTGAAGATGGGCACTCGAAGGGGCACCTCAATGTTTCTTATGGGTTGTTGTTGTTTAATCGTCCAGTTGCGACCCGATGGACGCCGTTCTACCTGAAACTGCTTCTCTGACTTCCTTCAGGGCCACATGCGTGGTCTCCATAATGCCGTCTTGGTCTCTGTTGTCTTCTTCTCCTTCAGTTGTTTACAAAATGAGATTTAAGGTGTCCCCTCTTGTCATTTTGTGGCTGTAGATGGTGGACTTTTCTTTGACAATGAAGCCTTCAAATGGGCGGTCTGCTTGGTCGATTTGTTTGGTCTTCCTGCTGTCTGAGAAACTCTCATCCGTCTTCTCCAGGTTTAGGGCCAAAGTCCAAAAGTGTCGACTCCTTCACACTTGTGTTAGATAGCCCAACTCACACAGCCATAAATCACATTTGAACTCACCGCAGCTTAAGTAAGGTGGTCCTCTTTTGACAACGTGACGTCTCTGTTGTTTAGTGTCTTCGCTAAATCTTCCATGGCTGTCCTTCCAGAAGCATCGTTGAATTTAATGGCTGCGGTCTCCATCTGCAGCAACCTCAGAAAATCGGTCATCTGCTAGCAAAGAGTTGACCAGGCTTGATGTCCTCGGTGTCTGTGCTGATGAGCAGCAGCCCCTGCACGTCCTTCTTCCATTGTTGTTAAAAGTCTCCTCCCACCCACCTCGCTTTCGGCCACAAAGTTAAGGGGATCACATTTGATTCCATCATCTGAGACCTCAGGGCGAGCACTTTGGGAGAACACACTCAGCATACAGGATCAAAGATTGCCGTGGAGGGTCCCATCACCCATCAGCTCCACAGGGTCTCCAAGTTCATTGTCCTGCCAGTCGTTTAAAGTCAGGTCCAGTAGGCCTAGAAGACCAGAATTAGATGGCCATTGAAGGACTGGCTGGCTGTCCACTTAAGGGTCTGGTGTGCTGGACTTAGAAGATGTAATGTTAGACTCAAATGAAGTGCCAACTCATCAAGTAAACTCAAGTTCCTCACTAAGGCCCGGGTCTACCAGACCTTAAGGATCTTCTAGTCAGAGCCTGTGGCCTTAAGAAGATCAGAGTTAGACTGTGGACGACGTCTTGTCTCATTGGTCAGGCCTGGCAGACGTAGACAGTCCGGCTTAGACTACAAGTGAGGGCCCCGCTCTCTGCTGCAGTGTGGATGGCGATTGAGGATTCAATTTGTCGTTCGGTTTCAGGACCAGCACTTAGTGCTCAGCCCTACGAGATGATTGGATGATCAGAGTGTGATAGACAGCCACAGAGTGGAAGGATGGGGAAGGCAACTTCTTTGGGACACTACTTCCCCCAGTATACCGGTGCCCAGGATTCCCAGATTTCTGTAGGTCGACTTCACAGCCCTGCTGGGTACAGTGGGTGCCACCAGGAGATGCTGCAGGAGGACCTGGAGACTCGTACTTTTTACATAGCCTGGAAGTACAATTGAGGCACGGGGATTTGAAGCCCAAAAGTACCTGCTGGCTGACAGAAAATTCTAGTTCTCCATCTGACCTGGAAGTGCTAGAAGGTCATGTGGATGGAAGAACAGAAGCACTTCCGGGTCGGGCAACATTTAAAGGACTGCTGGGAACCCAGCAAGTGAGTCTGAGTCGGGAGGAGGTGGACAACGCTTGCTGGGAGGTGTGGAGGAGAAAAGAGGATTGTGTTGGTGATTGATTATTGTATTATTTGTGGCTGTTATTTGTGGCTGTGGTGCTTGGAGGCACTGTGTATAGAAGAGAAAAGAACTGAAGGTCTTCTTAGTGCTTTTACCCAGTGTCCAGAGCGTGTGTCTGTTGGGTTTAAAGGGGCAACAGTGGCACCTAACGTTCACAAGAGTTAGACGCCAATTCAAGGACCAGGCCATGAAGACTAAAGTTAGATGCTGTGACAGACAGAGGGCGCTATTGTGCTCTTGAACCCTCGGACAATACGTTAAACACCAGGTAAAAGTCCACAAGTTGACTTTATTATTAATAAACAGTGCCCAAAGCACCCTCCTCTCCACAATACTCATAAATTAACAATAATACAATTCTCAATAAACCAATCCACCTCTCCCAGACACGTTGCCACCCTTCCACCTAAGCTCAGCTCGACGTCTGGGATCTCCCTTGACCCGGAAGTGTTTCTTCTGTCTCCGTCCATGTGACTGGTCAGATAAAAACTCCTTTTCTTCAACCCGGAAGCACATCATTCCTCTTGTCCATGTGACTCGGACGTACTTCCGGGGTGCAGGGCAAATAGTCGCTGCTCCTCACTGCAGCGCCTTCTAGCGGCCCCCGTGGTATCCAGCAGGGTTGTGGATAAAAACTCCATTGTCCAGAATTCCCTGTTGGTATTCGGGGCACCTCCATGCTGCAGGGTGGGCTCCACCTGGCGGCCTGGGGGTATTGGCCGGGATGACTGGCCGGCTATATTCCACAATGCCAATCGAAGGACTAACGCTAGACGCCAATGGAAGGACTGCCTGCCTTGTTGGTGGGGTTCCCCATGGTGGGCTCACACTCCTGAACACACCAAACTCGGCCCAGCCTGGCAGTGTTGAGATTTGAAGCACTGGCCCCCCGGTTTCTCCACCAAGCCCCTCAGACTTCGCTCGCGCCTTTCGTTCTTCTCTCCGCAGGCCCGCGCTCCAGCTCTGCCCATCCCCCTCCCGTTTTTTCCTCTCCGGAGTTTGCTCGGCAGATTCAACGGGGCAAAGTAGCCAAGCAGAATCTTATTTGTGGCTGCAGAGACTTTGAAAAACGAGCAAAGCCTTTTTAATTGCATTTTTACTGCTGGCGGCTTCTTTTTTGATCAGTAATTACATTTAATTCTTTCTCCGTGAAAGTGAAGGAAGTGTATTTCATAGATCAGCACTAAAGAGCTTCGGTTGCTAAGGACGGGGCTACCCGTGCGTGGATATCAGGCGTCGGAAGCAAACACGACTCCGACTTTTTATTTTTTTTAAAGTAACAAAAAATGAAAGTTGAACGCCTTTACGAAAAAAAAAGACGTGAGGCTGGAAGGTCGCGGGACACCGCTGAGACCCCAGTAGAGGGGTCCGTTTGTCAGGTGCCACACACTCGTGAGTAGGGGGCTGTTTCAGGGCTTTTACATCAATTATAATACCACTCCGGGACGTGAGAGGGCGCTGTCATTTACATATAAAAGGATCCTAAGCCATGTTGGCATGGGTGCCAGGGTTCACCTGGTGCCACCTGTTTACATCCTCTTGACTAATAATCGACACTTGTGCTTTATCTTTATTTGATGTCTGACTCCAGGGTGTCCCAGTTACGCTCACTTGTGGGCCTAAGGAGTGGCGTCACCGTGGCACCTAGGTGACTGTTCTTCAGCTCTCTGTGATAAAAGCGTTGGCACTTGGGAGCGTGCCTGGCTGTCTGTGGGAGTCTTTTGTTGACGATAAAAATTCTTCATCACTGCCCCCGCCGCCCCCTTGTCTCTTAACGCTGATCGCAAGAGGCAGCCCTCACAACCAACGTCTCTCAACTCCTCTCAACGTCTGTGTGGTCTGAAGTGACAAAGAAAAATCAAAATGTAGGTCAGGCAGTCGAGCACAAGTGATGTGTGGCCAAACGTAACCACAGGAATAGAAAGGGACAAAAGCTGGCAGGCACAAAAGGCAAGCCGGGCATTGCTCTCCAGTTGCTCCTCATGGCCCTCATTGTAACGCGCTCAGCTTCCCTTCTGGGTTTGATGTTCTCAAAGGGTTCATGTTATGAATGGCAGGTTGGCACTCAAACAGGGTATAATGACAGTGACTTGAATTGAATTTAAGCATACAGTACAATTCAAGGGATGGAACCGTATGTCACTTGGGTGCCCAACCCAAGTCACATTGGCTGTGAGGCTCCATGGCTTTGGGTGTACCACTCTGAATGCCAGCTTTAATCGGATATCCTCAAGGACACTGAATGGCAGGCAGTGTTTGAGTGACCCTGTCAGCAGAAGTGGGCAAGCTAGAGCTGAAATGTGGCAATAGGACTCTAATAGGGACCAAGGTGGACTCGGTGACTGCACAGGCTTCACTGGCCTCGGATGGCACCTATAAGAGTGGGCAGCTCGGCTGGTCTTTATTATTTTTGTTTTATATTTTACATTTCTGAAAAGCCCATAGTGACAAGGATCTAACCATCTGCCACCTCTCTAGTCACTTGTGCTGCCCTTGTCACATGATTCAGGAGTAGGCCAGCAGCTGCCCAGTGCCAGCTTCACCCATTTCCACTTCAATTCTTCCTTCTAATTGATTAGTTTCACTTTGACTGATGATGTTAAACTCATTGCTATGACAGATGTTTGGAACATTCAATCAGGAAGGAAGTGCTGGCCAATCAGGTCTTAGATTTTCTGGTTTAACATGGACATCCCATCAGTGAGCAAGCAGGGACTCTACGGGCATCGCTGGTGCCCAAGGAGAACGTGAAAGAAATGACCAATGAGTTTGAAACGTGGTGTGAGAAGCGTCATGAAAAATAAATTGGAGCCACATGGGGGCCTCCCGGGTTAGCCCCCATTATATTCACTCACAGGGGTCACCTCCACCTAGGAGGGCAAACGGAACCTCTAATCAGGAACAGTGCCACCACCTGGTGATATCTAGATCCTGGCATTACAGACTTCTACTTACTCAACCCACCTACAGTAATCCAAGTTCAGGGTCATGGGAAGCCAAAGCTGACCCTACAAGAAGACAAAGTGAATGAACGATACGAAATAATAAGAGTAATAAACGGAGGGGAAGAAAGAAAACGGCAAATGTCAGCTGGGGGTCCCTCACTAACTCTGGAAACTTCTTACATCCTTTCCCAACCTGCAAAGGGTGGCTTACCACTGCCTCCCACCTACTCTGGGGATCTCCATTTAGTCGTTGGATTATATGGGTATGGCATCCAAGTGGGCTTTCTGAAGACCCTCTGACTGGCATTTAATTAAATGGTCCAAGAACCACAAAGGCTTTTGCTGACAATCTTAGAATAAAATCAGGGTCTCCTTGGCACACCAGGCACCTCCTAAACAACTTCAATAAGTGATGTGGCCTCAGATGAGTTAGATATATAGCGCCTTTCACATCTATCTATCTATCTATCTATCTATCTATCTATCTATCTATCTATCTATCTATCTATTATATAGTGCCTTTCATATCTATCTATCTATCTATCTATCTATCTATCTATCTATCTATCTATCTATCTATCTATTGTGAAGGACCGTCCACAGTCAAGAAAGCTTGAACCAAAGCAGGAAGGTGAAGGTGAAAGTTGAAAATGAAATGGCGGGTGAAGGGGCCTCAAGTGAGCCCAATGATGCCAGAGGGGCCTTTTAGGTTTCTTCTCCCAGATTTTCCTTCCCCCTCATTTTTTGTGTCAGCCATGAGCGGCCGTACTCCCTTTCCATCTAACCCAACACACCGCAGCCAAGTGGCTGGAATCACAGGCCTTCCTTTGAGATGACAGAACCCCACGTTAACACATTGCCATCTTTTTGAATGCCAGTCATCAATGTCCCAGCTGCCAGGCTCGCCCAGTGTCTCTTACCCCAGCTCTGCTCTTTTTAAGCTTCTCTTGTGGTTGACGGGTCCCTGGTTTCCTCTGCCAGCTCTCCCTCTAGGAGGCGCCCTTCTGCCAATTCTAGAGCAGGTGCTGCACCTTCACCTGGTCGTCTCCCCCAACGCTGTCACATGTTCTGGTGTCCCCTACTGTTACACATGGCCACCTCTGAGGGGCTGGTGATTGGCTGAGACAGAGTGGAGGTGCTGCCCCCTAGAGGCTCATGTAAAGAGAAAGTGCTGCCAAGGCTGTAATGGAGAACACTCAATCCTAAACTGAACCACCGGTCTCTATTTCTTTTTCTTTTTTTTGCGTTGTTTTATTATTATTATTTCATTTTATTTTTTTTATTTCACTTAACGCCCCCATATCCTTCCGCAGACGAGGAGAGGGCTCCCCTGGGATGCTGAATTCTGCCGATTTCTCTCTCTGCAGTGGAGTGTCTTTAATAACATCACATTAGCTCGAAATTAATGTTCTCATTAAGCCACCAATTAGTGCGGCCGGAGTCCCGATGCAAACACATTTTTGCTGTACAAATTGTCCTTTTGAAAATAATTCTCGTTTCAGCTCCGACATTCGGAAAGCGCTTGATTAAGTCCGCTCCCCACCCCCCCACACTTTTGTTTCATAAGATGAAACGATTTGCATGCAGGCAAACAATTTCTCAACAGCTTGTATAAATTAGTGGACACTTTGGGGTCACCGGCGTGCAACTGGCTGCTAATTAAATCCCGGGGCCTTTTTGCACATCGCTGGCGCCGCCGGGTCGTTTGCTCATTTGTGTTTCATCGTTCTTTTGTCTCCATGGCTCCAGCCGGAATGTGAAAGGCGCTATATACAAACACGCATGCAGAGGCAGCACTGACTTGGGAGTGGGCAGTGGCGTTGGGCATCCGGCAGGCGGTCACTTCATCGTCGTGTCCCTGGTGGTGAGGCAGACACACCACTGGTGACATCAGGCAGGTCACACCACAATGATTAGGATGTGCCAGTCACGCTGCCTGAACTGCATGTACGGGTAAAGTGGGCACCCCGGTCTGCTGTGGCCCCGCAGACCCTTCAGCCTCAGTGAGCCACTGAGATACTGAGAACTCGTTTCATCTGGTTAGCTGAGCATGCTGGGAGAAATACGAGTGGCTGAGACTGAGCTTCAGAGCTTTACCAGAGTTGGCATGAGTGGGCACAGACCTCTCAAACACGAGAACTAAACTGAACACGTGGTCAGTAACAACAAAGGAAGCCAAGGAGTGGACATTAATGGCCCATCCAGGAATAAAGTAACAAGAAAGTGGCCTTCAGCAGGGATGGCACCTCACTGGGTCACTTGGGGCTTGTAGAGGGCTGGGTGGGACACACAATGACATTACAATGCTCAGCTAAGTATGATGGGAGGACAATGGAAGCACTTTAGGCAGGCCCCTAATTAAAAAAATAAAAAATCAATGCCGGCTGACAAGCTATCCTTTAGCCCGGAAGTTTGGGCAGTGCCAGGGCGGGTGACAAATTAGAATGGCTCTCATTACTGCCCACTTTGCACTGGTCAGCTAAGCACGCATCTCAAGAGTCCTGGTTGGAGGACCCGTCACATAACGGGAGGGGGTTTGTGTGGCGTCAGGTGGTGTGGAGCCCACACTTACATGTCACTGTGTGTCACTGTGTGCCAGATGGCGTCTCTGCTTCTCCCACCATGGTACTGGAACTGTGAGCTTTAAATTAGACAGACCCCTGCTCAGCTGAGAGAGGCTGGGCGACACAATGGCGGTGAACGTACCCAGCTTAGTCAGGCCCCCTGAGGTGGTGGGCACATGCATTACCTGCATGGGCTCAGCATTGTGAGCACACACCACCCACACGGCCCCCACCATTTACATGCCCTGGCACTCATTTTCTGCCAGTAAGTTTGCTTTCCCCTGCACGCTTGACTTCAATGCCCGCCATTCGCCGGGAGCCGAAATCCATTTGCTCCTCTTCAGATGCTCTCAGAAGGGTCCAACCACAATTTAGCGAATCAAAGGGTCGCCTCTTCCACTCGTCTTGGCGCTCACTGAAAGCTCTTCTACATCAGAACCGGCCGCCCACGCGTGTCTTTGTGTTGGCTGGAGACAGCGAGGGTGAGAAACCTCCGGAAACTCGAGATGAGACGCGGAAGTGGAGCGCGGGGCGGCTGGCGCGAGGGCTCGGGGAGCGGCGCCCCCTTCAGGACCTCCGGGGGTCTGCCACTGTCCGTGGGCATAGTAAGCAAACCAGAAGAAAGGAAAAAACAAGAAAGAAGAATTTGTCGATACTGTTCAGTATATTTATGGATTATTTTGTAGAATTTAATATATTAATTATGGAAGCCCCCATAAAAGTGATGGCATTCTGAGGGACAGTTTAATGTTGTTCTACTCTCAGGGATTGTCTGCCATTTTCTTTAATTGTTCATATTTGATTGTTTATTGGAATGATTGATTTGATAACATGTCTTTCGTTCTGTTTATTGCTTGCTGTTTTCACCTGAAAATCCATAGAACTGACGGACAGATCGATTGATTGATTGATTGATTGATTGATTGATTGATTGATTGATTGATTGATTGATTGATTGACAGGTTTTCCTACTCACATGCACGGTTCACCATATCATTTTATTAACTGCTTATTCTGAAAGCCACCAAACTGATCGATCAATCGATTAACTATGTTATAAAATGACACAAAGTTCACAGATGAAGCGTTGGGGTGCCACCTCGGTGACCCCGTATAATCTTCCAGGTTTCAGTTTTAGTTTTAGTTACAGAAATGTCTCCACAGACACGAGTCCAAGCAGAAGCGCGGTAGTTCGCTGGTTTCCTGGGTTATGAAGGAAGATGGCAGGAAGGGGTGGGACCAGGACGATGACATCAGTGATGGAAGGGCTGTCAATCACCCGGTCTGCAGGAAGAGAGAGGAAGAGAGAACGAATCAGAGGACAGCGCCAACTGCTGGCTCGGCGGGTGATTACATTGACTTGAGCCCTTCAGTAGCCTTCCATGTGCACGCGTGTCACCATCTTTATTATACACCATGTTGATAAGATTATTGAATTGCACATTTATTGCTACATCAAGCATAGAGCTGACTGACTGGTTGATTGACAGTTGCATGAGTCACGTATTGTTAGTAATTTAATTTATATGCATATCTTTGATGAAAGCCACTATAGAATTAATTGAGTGACTGAATGACTGTTTCAGAGTTTGACGTATTTTTCTACTTTTATGCCCTTTTGTAATATAATTTAACTTCATATTCATTATGAAAACTTCCATACAGTTGATTGATCGATTGACTGAGTGGCTGATTGGCTGATTGGCCATTTGATTGGTTGTTGTTCCCCTGCCTGATCTGCAGTCTTATGTCATTTTATATCAATAACCACAGTGCCTGACAAAGACTGGTAATGGAATCATTTCAAACTAACTGTGACATCTCTTACTCCGCGTGTACTTTCTGAGCCTCTCCTCACTTCTCTCGAGCGCATTCCTGTCATGCCCGCTTCTCAGACTCTGTCAGGGCGCCTTTCTCAACTGCTGTTGGGTTTTACACGTCCCGTCGTTGAAGGTGACTCTCAGAGTTCCTCCTATGCCTCCTTCACTCCTCCTTGTTCATCTCACACTTGCGCTTTCTCTTTCGTCACAAGCCAAACCGACCAATCAGACCAAAGCCAAACCGACCAATCAGACCAAAGCCAAACTGACCAATCAGGCAAAGCTAAACTAGCCAATCAGACCAAAGCCAAACTAACAATTCAGACCAAAGCTCAACTGACCAAACTGACCAATCGGATTGCTCTGAGGGACTGGACACAAACCAAAGGCAAACTGACCAATCACGTAAAGCCAAACTGATAAATCAGGCAAAGACCTTATATGGTAGATTATCAGAACCTCCATCAGATTGATTGATTGATTGATTGATTGATTGATTGATTGATTGATTGATAGGATTTTACTTGCAATGTTACTTAGTGGTGCGCTTACTAAGACCTCCACAAGCCACTGATTGACTGAGCATGGCGCGGGGGCTCAAGTCCCGGGTGCTCTTTGCACGGCGTTTGTGTGTCCGCCCAGCGTCCTCGTGGATTTCCTACAAGTGCTCAGGTTTCCTTGCACATTCTAAACACACAGGGGTGAGGTGGACTGGTGATGCCAGTTTGGCCCTGATGTGAGGGTCCGTGTGTTTGCCCGTGGACTGGCGGCCTGTTGTTGGCAGCTCCTGCCTTACCCGCCAGTGCTGGCTCATGGCTCCAGCTCCCCTGTTCCCTCACTTTGAATAAGCAGGTTTTGAAGATGGACGGATGGCTGGCATTTAAGGGCAGTTTGATGTGTTATTTGTCATATTACTGAAGTGTGTACTTATTCTGAACGCTGCCATATGATTGGTTGTGGTGCTCTCAGGCAGTTTTCTTTATTCACCAATCCGTCCATTGCTGAAGCGGTTTGATCCAACGAGCTGTCCTGGGGGTCTCCTAGACATATTGAATGCTCAGGCAGGTGTGTGTCACATTATGTTGTTGAGAATTCATTATGAAGTTGACTGACTGATGACGTATTCATCGTGAGACAGGATGGTGGCAGCGGTGGGATCTCCAGAGTTTGTGGTTTGACAGTCGATTTGAAATTTCAAAAGAAATCCGAGAAACAAAGAGCATTTTGTTTTCAATGAGAACCCTGCCAGTCTGGACGCGTGTTTTAATTCTGCACTGGAATAAAGGGTGGCCTGGTTTGTGTCTCGAGTCCTCGCTATGTCAAGCTGACACGGGGTCTGTGAGGGGTCCAGAGACACGCAAGTCAGATGGACTGGTGGTGCTGTATTGGACCGAGTGTGTGTGTGTGTGTGTGTGTGTGTGTGTGTGTGTGTGTTTCTCCTCACTTTCTTTATTTATGTGCCCTTGGCTCCACTTTCTGCCGTTTCCATTTTCTTACTTCCACTCCAAGGTGCCCTTTGGATTTTTGTCCTCAAGGCTGGAGTGTCACCTGGACCTTCATGATCCACGTCACCGATGTCCTGTGCTCCGTTAGTCAGCCGTGATGATTTACTGCCCGGGTGTAAAATTCTGAGTCTCCACGTGCACTGGAGCTGCAGTAACGGCCGCTGATGTGCGCTTGGAGAACGCTGTCGTAAAGTTGATTTAATTGCCCTTTAATCTCCATGTGGTTGCTGTCTTGCAAGATGATGTTTTATGATCCTATAAATAATTCAAAGCGTCTAATTAATATGCTGGACTGTCAGCGTCAGAAGAGGGAAGCCATTTGTCTCCTGCGCTGAACACAGAAGCCGGGCCTGGTGAGCCACCCGGACAGACACCTGATGGACCAAACAAGATGGCTGCTGCTCTCTCTTGGCCTTCTCTGGGGACAATGAAAGTAGAGGGACGTCTTCGTCTCTCACTCCAGCCTGTCTTGTGGCCCGTTGACATATCGGACATTGGACTCTTATGGATGGGTGTTGTCACGAACGTTTGTTTTTTGTACATTTTTCACGGATGCTGTATTATCCAACCTCAAACTGTTGTGGATTTCAGGCCTCCATGAAATTCAAAATGACTTCAAACACAAAAGCAGGCCTTGCATTCCCAACGAGGCCTCACAAAACTCAAGGATCAGGCTTGGCGGCCTGCACACCCAAATGTCAAAGCCTTTCAATGGCAAAGGAGAGGGAAAACCACGATAACCCCCAGCCCAAACGAACAGAAACCTTGAAAAGTTTATTTACAAAAGGTCCAAAAATAAAAATAAATAGGCAAAGTAACAAAAGGGGAGTCAAAACCTAAAAATCAAATCTTTAAAGCAAAGCAAGAGTCAAAAAAGTGGAAAATGAAAAGAGGAACAGCGAAAGAGTAAAGGTAACCCAAGAAAGGTGATCTGAGCCACAAGAGCAGGAAGGTTACTGCAGGGGGTGGAGCCACAGCTGCAGACGTCAGAGGGCCCACCCCCTTGGGCTCCACAGACACAACACAAGGAAAAGGAGACAAATGGGACACAAACTTAACTTTCTTATCCAATAAACATGAAGTCAAACACAAGAAAACAATAAGGAAAATACAAAATGGAAAATCATGGCTAGCACACAGGGCCTAATTTAAGGGGGTGTGGCCTCCTGATACACCATTGCATGTGACCTGTTTAAGAGGGCGTGACCACCAATTTATGGTGTGTGAACCCCTAAGACAACTTTGTTTGTATTCTAATTAAGGGGGTGGGACCTCCTGATACTGCTTTGTCTTTGGCCTGTTTAAGTGTGTGGCCATCTACTTAAGGGGCTTGGCCTCTAGACACAGCTTTGCCTGTGGCATATTTACAGGGTGTAGCCTCCAGTCATGGATTTGCCTGCATCCTATTGTAAGAGGGTGTGGCCTACTGGTACAGTGTTGCATTGGCCTATTCAAGGGGGTGTGGCCTACTGGTACAGCATTGTGTGTGGCCTATTTAAGGGGCGTGGCCTCCTGGTACAGCGTTGCCTTGGCTTATTTAAGGGGGCGTGGCCTCCTGGTACAGCATTGCATGTGCCTTTCTAAGGGGCGTGGCCTCCTGCTACAGCGTTGCCTTGGCTTACTTAAGGGGGCGTGGCCTCCTGGTACAGCGTTGCATGTGTATATTTAAGGGGGCGTGGTCTCCTGGTACAGCCTTGCATGTGGCTTACTTAAGAGGGCGTGGCCTACTGGTACAGCATTGCATGGGGCCTATTTAAAGGATTTTTGGATTTGTTTGCGCTGTTCTTGCCATTTAGCAGGCATCACAAAGTCGCCCACCTCTGCATTCACCACTGGTGTCACTGAAGAGTCCCAGCAGCAAAGAGGAGCAGTTAGGGTGAAAACAAAATGTTTTCATTTAGCAAAGCAGATGGTGTCAGTGAGGAGAAAAAAAAATCCAAGAAGTCTTTCCTCTTCTCACACACGACAGGTGGCACGGCGTCTTTAATCATCTCAGCAGTATTCGAGATGTACCCTAGAGGGTCTCAGAGACGAGCGAGGATAAGCACATGTACATTCTGAAGTTTGGCTGAACATCTGCTATGAAGGGACGCTTGATGCCTGCTGCGTTGCCCATCTACTCGACTCCCAGCCTGGTCAAACCTGGCACATTGGGGCACAGGCAGGACCTCACATATGTGTCCAGTCACACTCAGGTTAAAGGCTGACCCTCATTATCTGTAACAGAGTGCCACCCCACTCTTAATGAAGTGAGCTCAATCGTTTCTGTACTTTGAGCCAGTGGTGCGCCTCCTGCAGGCAGAAAACAGTAAAGCAGGAGTGTGTCCTCAGGTGTGACGTGTGACATTTCACTTGTGGTTAGTCCAGCTGGGCAGGAAGTCATTTTTAAAATGTTACAGGCTGGCAGACACATCCAGAGTCGCCTGACCGAGACCTTGGAGACAACATCATTTTTGATAATAACAGGCCACCATTGCCCAATATTAGGGTATGGACTCATGGGGCACCATTGGATATGCTCACCTAGTAAAAAGCCTAGCATTCAGAGGAAAATGATGGGAAGATTAAGGATCAAACAGCGGAAGACGGAATCGTCGTCAGAAAACCAAAAAAAAAGCTGGAGAACGGAATGTCAAAGTCAACACACAAATCCAGTGCCACCATCGGAAGTAACTTCCTCAAACTAACACAACCTTCATGGTTTCTTAATTAACAAAAGGGATCTGAATGCTTGGATGCCAGACGCCGTGTGCCACCATCTTATATAGGTGGGTCAAGATGACAAAATATGTCATGTGACTGGCTACTAGGATAGCAACCATTAAAACATGTCTGCCACCCGGTAAATGTCTATAAAAAAATAGCAGCAAAATGGCATAATTGTCACAATAACAGCGAGCTTTGCTTTACGAGGGTAATGTGATCATGAAGATCCCTTTATAAAGCGAATTTTTAAAATGCACATATTTTCCCATTAATTCAAAAGGAAGTTCTTATGGTCCCAAAAAATGATTCTAATTTTAACTCAGATAACACAAAAAATACATGAAAATTGACAAAATATTAATAAAACAAAAAGAGAAATTGGTTAAATTGTATCATCAAAGTTTGCTGCAGTTATCTCCATCTTGGACCAGCAGGACACCAGTGCTTGGAGTTTGTCCATCCGCCTTGACCTGAAGGGGGCGCCAATCCAACCCAAAGGCTGCAATGAGTCAGTGGCAGGGTGTGGACCTGCCATTTTATATGCCACTAGGTGGCAGCACTGTCTGTTGGCTGTTTGGTCCTCCTGCCTTTACCTGCCATGACACTCAGCTTTGTCTTCCATCAAAGTCAGGGTGAGGGTTTCATGTTCTTCCTGTTCATCACAATCAGGAGCAGGTGACCATGTGAGAGGGGTCTGGGTGAAGACCACCAGCAGCAGACCCTTCTGTGTTTAATTTCAGCCCCATGTGTGGCGTCCTTTTTCGTTCAGCATTGAGTCACTTACAGTAATTGTGTTAATGTGACTTTTGCTAACTGTCTGCTGTGTTCTCTTAGTCTTTATGTTCCACGTGTTTTGTGGGTGATCCCCGAAGAGGCAGGGCCACCTGCCAGTCAATGTCGAGGACTGCCCTCCTCTCTATTTAATTGTTGGATCTCCCACAGTTCCTGGCGGTTCATGGCGAATGCGCTCTGGAGTTGGTGAGCTCCTGAGGTTTACTGGAGGTCTGACTTCATGCTCTGTTTCCGGATTCTGTATTGGGGTGGCGCCTGCTTTGGACTGGCCTCTTGTTTTAGGAAACTCCTTTTTGCCCTTTTGTGCCCCACTGAGTTCCTTTTGTGTGACAGAACATTCAGAGATAATAAATGGTTTCATTTTTAAATTTCAGAAGGACTCTGTGTTTGCCTTTCTTCTTGCCAGGGGTTTGTGGTATTCCTCCCTCTAGTGGGCATTTTGAGAAGTTTTTTTTTTTTTTTGTGTAAATGAATGGTGGACTACGTGATTTGGGGCTCCTAGTTTATAACGCTCAGTGGGGGCTCCAGCCACAGGACTCTGAGATAGATAGATAGATAGATAGATAGATAGATAGATAGATAGATAGATAGATAGATAGATAGATAGATAGATAGATAGATAGATAGATAGATAGATAGATAGATAGATAGATAGATAGATAGATAGATGCTTTATTAATCCCAAGGGGTAATTCCCATACTCCAGCAGCAGCATACTGATAAAGAACAATATTAAATATCAGAGTGATGACAATGCAGGTATACAGACAGACAATAACTTTGTGTAATGTTAATGTTTACCCCCCGAGTCGCGTAGTGTGGGGTCTCCTCAGTCTGTCTCTGAAGCTGCTCCTCTGTCTGGAGATGATCCTGTTCAGTGGATGCAGTGGATTCTCAATGATTGACAGGAGCCTGCTCAGCGCCCGTTGCTCTACCACAGATGTCAATCTGCTCAGCGCCCGTCGCTCTGCCAGGATGTCAGACTGTCCAGCTCCGTGCCTACAATAGAGCCTGCCTTCCTCACCAGTTTGTCCCTCTTCTTTATGCTGCCTCCCCAGCACACCACTGCGTAGGAGTGGGCGCTCGCCTCAACCATCTGGTAGAACATCTGTAGCATCTTATAGCAGACGTTTAAGGACGCCAGTCTTCTTATGAAGTCTAGTCAGCTCTGTCCTCTCTTGCCCAGACCATCAGTGTTGGCAGTCCAGTCCAGTTTATCATCCAGCTGTACTCCCAAAATCCACCACCAGCTCCTTGGTCTTGCTGGTGTTCAGGTGTAGGTGGTTTGAGTGGCACCATTTAACAAAGTCCTTGATTAGGTTCCTATACTGCTCCTCCTGCCCACTCCTGATGCAGCCCACCATAGCAGTGTCGTCAGTGAATGTTTGCACGTGGCAGGACTCCGAGTTGTATTGGAAGTTGTCATTCGGGGGCCTGTGTCTGGCGTGGAGACTTTGTAATGTTGTGAGGAGATTTCCGCTATGGTAAGAAAAGGTAAACGCACTTATTAATTTATGATATCGGTCTTTCCAGCAAAATGCACCCATATTAATGATTTATGCATGTATGTTCAGCCTTTACATGCCCACATTGCCCTGTGCCAGGACTCTCCACTTTACACCTCCAACCACAGACCCCTGAATTCCTTCACATGGTCCTGAGGGGTCTGCCACTGGAGATCCCCAGCCAGACTGTTTCAGACATTCCTCTGTTGACCCCTAACCCCTCCCTCCCACTTCTTCTTGAGACCCCTAGATGTGTGACTCGAGTTTTTTTGACATTCCAGACAGGCTGTGGGTGTGGCCCGTGACTAAAAAGTGGCACTAGTGTCACCGCCTCATTACAACAAATCGACACACACGAGGACGCCCATTTCTTTTTCTTTTCCTTCTTTCTCTTCTCTCCGTTTAACTGAGCAGAAATCCGCTGGTTAGAATTGCTAATCTGCCATTGGCAGGTCCGACCAGCGGTCCTTTCATGATAATAAGACGTCCGTGGAGGAGCTCACTGATAGCTTTTTGATGAACAACACTACGGCTTTATTAAGACTGCTGGAATCCATTTAGTGTCTCTGCTCTCCGGTGGGTGGAGCACTTGTGTGGAATTGAGGAAGAGGGGCTTCACGGTGGGGACGACGAGGCTGTCGGAGCGGCAGAGCAGAATGCCATCCAGTGGCACCCAAGACCTCCCAGCAGGCCGGTCAAAGATGATTGGCTAACGAAGCGAGCGGCCAAACACTCTCAAACCCACTTAATCCAGATTAGGACTGTGGGGGGAGGGGGGCAGAGTCTGCCCTGGCAGTGCCAGGATGCCAGTGCACCGCAGGCCCCACTCACACACTCCCACCCTGGAGCCATGAATGTCTTTGAAGACTTGGGAGGAAACGCCGACGAGCACGAGAAGAACACGCAACCAGGTGAGGGATTGAAACCTCGGGTCCTGAAGGGGGCAGCACTCGCCACAGTTAGGCTGTAACTCTTTGTGGCACATGAAGCCTTCCAATGAACCATTAAGACAGGAAAAGGGGCAGCGGGCTGTTGGGGTCTTTGACTGGCTTGGACTTGTCGATGTCTTTAACTCTTCATCGGCCAGCATTGAGAAGCGGTGACTCTGCGTTTGGAGAAGCTCCTCGCTGCAGCATGCAGAATGGGGCGTGCCTAGATGTGGGCGGGGCTACACATGTGACTCCGCCTGTCATTCAATGACATCACGTGACTCCACACTAGACAGGAGAAACGTGATTTGCACACAAGTGATGAGATCTGTAGACGTCCTCGACCGTCGCCATTATTTGAGTCGGATATCCATCCCATAATCCCAATCCTAACCACAGTGTAACCGGCGTGTCGCCCTCACAGAAAAGGGGCGTGACGCCTGTGGATTATGGGCGGAGTTAAACATTTAACTTGACCCGTGTGTTTAAGCCCTTGCCTCATTTTGCAAACTACAAAGGAGGGGTACTTAGGGGGGCCGAGTGTGGAAGACCACTTGTGTGTGGGCCGACACCCCAGCGAGGAGCAGCCACACAGAGCCCCTCATCAGACCGCTTTGTGCAAGCGCGGCATAAATCAACGGCTTTTGAAGATGCCATCCGGAGTTCATTTAAGAGTTGTGCCAGCCTCATTAGGGGTATTCTGTGGAAAGAAAGAAAAACAGAAAAAGAAAAGTGCCCAACATTTCAGGTTTCTGATTTTTCTGCTCTGATATACAAACCGGGAGGCACAATTAACATCCGAAGTGCCAATGCGCAGTGAACATCTCTACCTCAGGGGCGAGCATGTGACATTCCCCATTACCCAGATCGTGGTCGGACCCCACGGCAGAGGTGCGGAATCCTCCATGTCTTGTGGTGGGATAGAGCGGCGGCCATCAAAACCCCCGCGACTTACAGCCGTGAAGCCGTCCCTTCAGTGACGATCCGACGTACTCTGTAAGCACACGGCAAGAAACGCCAAGCAACATCTGAGTATTATTTAAGTGTAGAAAAATTCGGTTTCTGAGAGCCCCTCGTCGTGGGCCATAAGGTGGCGCAGTGATTGGCGCTCGTGTTCCACCGCTGCAGATTGCGCTGTGACGGCTGCTCACGCCACGTGTCTCCCCTTTTGCTCAACTGGTTTTGTCCAACATGCCGAAGATGTGGATATCTGAGTGTTTGGTTCCCCAAGAATGGCCCAGTGCAGTAAATAATGCCAGCCGGAGACGAGTTCCGCTTTTGACGCCACACCTCACATGCCCTACTAGGCATACAATACAAATTCCTACGCGGGTCCCATTGAAACGGTGAATCCCTAGAAGAGACGCCGATTGGCTCAAGAGGGCTGGTCGGCCTGCATGGACACCCGAGGTAACCTCAGAACTTCAGATGAGCCAACCTGGAAGGTCAGGTGGCCTTTAACTGTAAAATGTGGAATTCCTGACCAATAGAAACTCGCCGGGCTAATACAATTTAAAAAAGTGTTCAAAGCCCCCTAGTCACTAATGGCTTCTTCACTTTAGTTGAACCCGTGTTCGACTCCTGGGCACTGAATTATCCTTTTCCTCCCAGCCCTGCACTTCCCCACCACTTTTTTACGATTCTCTGCCGTCTTTCCCGGTTTTTCTTGGGTGGCGATCTGTGCCTGCGCCACCTGAACATGGCACCACGCTGCCCCCCGTGTCTATGGATTGAACGGCCACGTGACCATCATCATCATCATCATCACATTCTTCCACGTGAAGCCTGATGACCATGAGGACTGATTTGGGACATCTGTGTTGGGGAGAACGCCCAGTTTGTCTTTTGACCTTGGAACCCCTGCAGATTTTGTTTGCCTTTTCTGTCCTCCTGGCCATCTTTTTCATTGTTACATACTGTGTATTATTATTGCCTACTCTTGTTTTTTTATGTTTTAAATTAACTTGCTATTTATTTCATTTTCTGAAGCACGTTGTGCTCCATTGTTTGTATGAAAATGTGCTACAGAAAGAAATGTTGCTGTTGTTGGACCCCCAAACTAACAGCCGTGTGAGTATTGGGGTACCTCACCTGAGCACATGACTGGGAAAGGAGCACGTCTCTGAAGGACCCCATCACTGAGGAGGGATTTAAGTTGAAGGACATGCACTGTTAACAGTAACAGGTTCTTAGGGGGGCCCAAATTACACGACTACAGCCCCGGTGGGAGGCAAACTGGTGTCAGGGCCCACCCCATAAACGCCCTGCAGAAGGCTTACCACTCGGTTCCATAAGGACAGAATTACAAGCCCATGCGTTTGGAGACCCCTGAGGTAAAAGCCGGATGTTTGGTACTAAATAAGAAAAGAATCAAAATGTCTGCCATAAGGACAAGAACATCCCAGGCAGGCCGGAGCCTGTAAGCAGCACACAGTCAACGGTCCGAGCCAGAGAGGAGAGTGCATGCGGCTTGTCTCGGGCTGCTGGGGGGATCTTTAAACCCCCCCAGAGCTAAACGTACCTAACCCTACTGTATTGTGAATTTGCCTCCACAAATGAGGGGGGTTTGTGACGGGGATTTCCTGCGCTCTCTTCGTCCCTCTTCCATGTGACAGAAGCCACCGTAGCTTTCAAAGAGTTCTGCCCTTGGTGGTCCAGACTCGGAACTCTGTGCGGCCCTCAGTTCTGCTCCTAGTAGTTACTGATATGCAGTCCACTTGTTGCATTTGTCATTAATTAATTATATTCGAAATTAATGATTAAAATTGATTCACTTACCTGTTTTTAATTGATTTGATCTGAATGTGAATCTACAGCACATTGCAGTGCGTTACCTGCCTGGCACTTCTATATGCTGCAATATGGCGTACGGACGGAATGACAATGAGGCCACCTGACTGTCAGTGAGTCGTTTGGATTTCGCGGACGCAGACAGAAATTTGAAACTTTGACAATGAAGGTATTTCGCACAATTTGTAAAGCTGATATATCAACAGGGCCCTGGGTGTCTCTGTTAATTCTTAAGGCGCACACTTAAAGTAGTATTCATATTTGTATATTTGACACGTGCAGCTAAGTAGAGCGTGTTTTATAAATTAATAAATAAGTGACGCGCTCTTGCTCTTTCATGACGGAGCTAAAGGGCCCCGATGTGAAAAGGTGCATTGAAACTGCTGGGTCTTTCTGGATGTGCCACCTGCCTTTGTATTAAAGGTGCTCGGAGTGGAAATGGCGTGTGAGCGCGCGGATCTCAAAGTGTGCGCGAGATAAGAAATGAATTAAGAAAAGAGCAGCAGAGAGAGAGAGAGAGAGAGAGAGAGGAGATGTTTCCGCGTGTCATGTATTACAGGAAACGGCAAATCATTGATCTGCTTCTGTCTCCGCCGAGCTCTGACGAGGGCTGCACTTTGTGAGAAGTTGGCACGGCGAGCGCATTTTCCGCTCCAAAGCCAGCGCGCCGCACGCTCGCTAAAGGCCGGGTCAGCTTCCGCCGGGAGCCGCGGTCTGTGTGGTCTGAAGCGGGGAATCACAAAGAAGCCGTTGGCAGCTTTACAGATTGGCCCTCACGACAAGAAACGCGGCGCGTCTGTTTTTCTGGGTCACTTTATGCAATCTGGACGATTTGGTTTAATGAGTGGCGCTGAACAGTTGTTGTTTAGTCTGCGGAGTTTCATTTGTGATTATGAGCCGAGACGAGCGAGCGGTGGCGCGCGCGCGCGCACGCGCATCTACAGCACGTAAACACACCGCGATCACAAACGTGAACTCTCACGGCGGGGAGCTCAGAGCCGCGCACGCACGTGCCCATCAATGAAAGTCAAGCTACAGTCTTCAAAGTAAAGGGGCCAAAGCGGAGAAGATCTGTAGCTTGAGCAACCATTTTTGTTTTCCAAAAGAAGAATCCACATGGAGGACTCCAGAAAGAACATTTCGCTGATATCGGTGACCATAACTCACAATGAATAAATGATAACAGATCTGCCAAAGCTCTGTAGGACCCTCACTGCTTGTAACAACACGGGGCTCAGCTCGCGTTTTCATGATGTACTCATACGGTGCTGTAGCCACATGAGCTAAAGGGGAAATTCACAACAGTTCAGTTTGCTGCCATCATTTAACTTTTTGTTATTACAGTGACTTAAGTTTCTTAGATGTCACAATTACATCCATCCATCCCGCTATATCCTAACTAGAGGGTCACCTGGAGCAAATCCCAGCCAACACAGGGTGCGCGCACACACACACACACACACTAGTGTCAATTTAGGATCACCAATCCTGCATGTCTTTGGACTGTGGGAGGAAACCCACGCAGACACGGGGAGAACATGCAAACTGCACGCAGGGAGGACCTGCGAAGCGAACCCGGGTCTCCTTACTGCGAGGCAGCAGCGCTACCACTGCGACAGCTGTCACTACTCACTCTTTTTTGTTACTTAACTTAAAATGAACACTTATTAAAAATCCTCAAAACATGGCCATTTATTTTCACCCGTGCACAATTGAATTAAGATAATTTACCTTAAAATAAATCTCTATGCGTGACTAACACACACACACACACTTGCATTAAGTCTGATATTTGTATAAAGCTCCGCCCCTTTTGTTAAACGGTAAACTACCCATAAGTGTAGGGCGGCAGAGACAAAGAAGAAAAAAATAAAATTAAATTCAAATAAAACAAAGCTACAGCTTGGCGCCAAAAGCTTCATCTGACCTCCTTTGTTCCACTTCCGGTTCATCTTGGCTTAAAGAAGCCCCATTGAAAGATGACACCTGTGTCTAAAGTTTCTGGTTTTGTCTTACAAAAAAAATTGAAAGAGGGTCTTGATATTAGAAAATGGATTTCTGATGGAGAATTTGACTGTGTGATGAATGACCTGCAATGAGGGGCTTGGGAATCATTCAGAGAAGTCATTTCTAAGCTTCTAGGTGACAATAAAGTTTCAGATTGTAAAGAAATTAATTGGGAAACATTTATTAGTTAATTTTATGGAATTGGGTTGCAACATGAGTCTCAAAGATCACTTTTTGGATCCACTTTTGGGATTTTTCCCAGAAAAAGTTTTGGAGTGATGAGTGAAGATGAGGGAGAAAGACTCCATCAGGATATCAAGGACATGGAAAGAAAGGACCAGGAATGTCACTATGAGGGCAAGTGGACTACAGCTGGACGATTCACAGGACGTACCAGAAAAACAAGCAACAGGCTGTGCCATCTATCTATCTATCTATTATATAGTGCCTTTCACTCTATCTATCTATCTATCTATCTATCTATCTATCTATCTATCTATCTATCTATCTATCTATCTATCTGTCTATTATAGAGTGCCTTTCACTGTATCTATCTATCTGTCTATCTATCTATCTATCTATTATATAGTGCCTTTCACTCTATCTATCTATCTATCTATTTTATAGTGCCTTTCACTCTGTCTATCTATCTATTATATAGTGCCTTTCACTCTATCTATCTCTCTATCTATCTATCTATTATATAGTGCCTTTCACTCTATCTCTCTATCTATCTAGCTATTATATAGCGCCTTTCATGTCCTTCTATTTCTCGATTGAGTGATTTATTGTCTGAGCTTCTGTAAACAGCCACATTTCCCCCGGGTTCAAATAAAGTTCTCCCCGTCTAACCTTTTCAAAGCCCAAAGCACAAACTTCCTAAGCAAAGGACCCTAAAATGTCCCTTTGTCATTCAATAGAGCTACGAGGGTCCGCACCGCCCGCTAAGGTGCCGTGACAGGGCCGTCATTTTCAAGTGAACTTCTTCGTCGTTTGTGCTCATCAACAATGGCGGATGAGGATCGCAGCGCTCGCCTTCAGTGGGCCCGTTAGCCGTTAAACGTTCACGGTTCTGAGACCAAATGTGCGTTCGCCATTTAATAGTCGACCGAGCGCTTAGCGACGGGGGGCGGCGGATGCAGAGTTGCGATTCGGGCTCGGGCCGCGCTGACTCACGCCGTCTTCCAGCTGCAGGTTTGTCCTCGGAGTCACAAATCAATGAAACCCGGAGAATTGTTTCAGAGCTCGCCGGCAGATTGCGCGCGCGCGCTCGGTTTGATGTGGAGATGGGAAGGCGGCTCGTTGCCTTTCAGTGGCGGGTTACATAAGAGCAGATTATTCAATGTGCCTCCATTCATTTGGCCCCCACTTATGTGTTCTTCAAGTGGTCACCGTGTTGTCTATGAGGCTTTGTTTTTGTCACAGGTGCCCTCCCCAACAACAAAAAAAAAAAAACAGATTTACCTGCCACGGTGCCAATGAATTTGATTACCTGCCATGGTAACCGGCCGGCAATTTTCTGCCTGGCTCGATGGCACAGCTTGTCCATCTTTTTCTTCTGCCATCAAAGACTGGAAAGATGAAACCCGGTGGATTCACATTCAGAATGACAATAGCGTTGCTCATGTTGTTCGTTTGTATATCGTGAAAGGCGCTATATAAGCCAACAAACAAAAAAAAAAAATGAACACAAAAGTAGAATCCAAGTCATAAGTTTGCTGATTTTATTAAACTAACTTGCTACTATAGCAGTCCATTAACGTGCGTTTAAAGTACAGAGAGGGTCTACAGCGCCGACTCTTTAACGGGTCGCCCTCGACAGCCTGCACGCCTCGCGGCCATCACTGTCCAGTGCTCGTGCACGCTGCACGCTCCCGTTACTCGTAGCGCGGCTTGCGGGTGTTCAACTTAGTGATTTACTGATGGACTGACTGGTTTCTTTCGTTCAGGCTGGTGTCTTAATCTCCTCCAAGCCTTACCCACACTCCAGTATGGTTATTCAATGCGATGCCATATAGGGGGACCATTTTTGGTTCCCATGAGAACCTTCCATTTATGAGGGTTCAAGAAAGAACCTTCACGTAAATCCGTAACTGGTCTCGTAAACAGACAAAAAAAAAAGAGAGATGATAATACTGTAGCGAGTTCAGGGGGTGGGAGTTCCCGGAAAAGGTCGCTTTAAATCAGCATGTAAGGGGGGTGCGAAAACCGCAGCTGAACAGCATTGGGATCAGACGTGTCTCCCGACTGCCAAAGTCCTTAGGCTCGGAGCTGTCACTGCCGGTGAGTCTCGGAATGGACCCCCGACTTCAGTCGGCTCGCTGAGATCTGGGGGAATATAGTGTGACATTCGGGTGGCCTCTGACCCCAGGTGAGTTGGAGTTGCACGGTGTGCATGAAGGGACAAACAGCTGGGAGCTCCTCATTGAACAAACACTTTTTGAAAAGCTAACGAAACAATTCGCCACCCTGCCAGACGAACAGTAACTCTGTTTAGTTAAAAGGCGTAAGCGACTTATTTCCAAGGTGGTCCTCTTAAACGTGAACACCGTCCATAGCCCAGTATCAGCACCTGCAGTAACATCTACTATTTCAGTTTTCAGCACCACTAACGTTGGTTTGGAGCTTCGAGCTAAACCTTCTGCCCGCTTGCAGGAATCCTCGCGAGACCTGGAAATAAAAATCGCGTGCTTTTCTTACTTGCCGACGGGTTGCCGCTATTCAGGTGTCTCGTCCCGCCCAGCCTGCTGCCACTCAAACCGTTAGGCACCGCCCATCAAGGGCATGCTACCCAGCCAGTGGAGCGCCCTCTGCCGGCTGTCACAACATTTTTTCAAACCCAGTAATGGTCACTGTGTGATTCATAAAATGTTCATAGCATTTATTTTCAGGGAACAGATGATGCCAAAGGATTACTTAGGAGGTCCAAGGTGGAACACCATATTTCACACCTTGAGCCAACACACTTAATAGTCTAGGAGTCCAAGACTGACCCTCAATCATCGGCGGCCTCGAGCGCCCACTGCGCTTCTCTAGTTCTAGCTCGTGTCACCAGCTTCTCCTCCAGAGCACATCCACTGGTGATGCGTCTTCTCCTAATTAGTCCGTTTTGTGTGTTTGCTTTGAGTGCTAAATTAAGAACAAGAAAGCCTCTGCATTGTTCAGTGATGAAAAAAGATGATCTGAATAATCGAGTGTGCTGACATGAGAAATCAAAAACTCACTCAGTATCTGGGTCACATCCCACCAGGTGCAAGGCTCAGCACCTTTATATAGTGCCTTTCACATGTCGGTAATGACACTGCAAACGCTTTATTATTCCAAACCACATTCAGCCTATCTATCTATCTATCTATCTATCTATCTATCTATCTATCTATCTATCTATCTATCTATCTATCTATTATATAGTACCTTTCACTCTATCTATCTATCTATCTATCTATCTATCTATCTATCTATCTATCTATCTATCTATCTAGTGCCTTTCACTCTATCTATCTATCTATCTATCTATCTATCTATCTATCTATCTATCTATCTATCTATCTCTCTCTTATTTATTGCCTCACATACTGTAATCGCTGTCCTAGGACTCAGTGGTTGTAACGTCTGTTCCCGCTCCGTCAGTGGAATGCTGACCCGTTAGTAAAGATGAGATTTGACAGAACGTACGATTCTGCTCAGAGATCTGCCAAAGAGGGACGCCACTCCTAGAACTGTTTTTTTTTATTAAGACCACCATCGGTTCTTTAATTAAGTTAAATAAATAAATAAAAACGGGGACAAAAACACAATTGAGTGCGCCTGAATTCATAAAGAAAAATGAGCACTTGGAGCGCGAGAGCGGAAAGCACCAACTGCTAACAAAATAAAAGACGGCAGCTTAAGAATAACACGAATTTCATGTAGAAGGTGAGGAGCAGATGAGGATGTGTGGCTAAGCTGTCTGTCGGAGGGCTGCTGGATGACGAGGCCTGGATGCTTAACTGGTGGCACACTCCTGGAGTTTGCCTATGTCACTCCTTTGCGATGACGAGGTCCAGCACGTGAGGGATGGAGACATCTTCAGGGCTCCAGACAGGTAAGCAATGCCACCCTGGGGTGAGAGGGGGCGCTCTCTGCAAGCTCAGTCTTCTTTTTCTCCATCTGCAGTTCAGGGGGACGTCAGCTGACAGATAACTGATAGCACTTATGGCTCCTCCTCCTCTGACCAAGCCACACCCCCTCCATGAGTCAGCATCATAAATCCAGAAGAATGTTGTCATGTGATTGACTCCGCTGTCACCGAGTATGTCACACTCTGAAGCGCGTCTTTCTTTTCACTTTTTGCACTCTCGTTGCTAATTACGGTATTCTTTGTTTGACTAAAGCCGACCTGATTAAACGGGGGTCCTGCTGATTCCCCAAACCATTTTGTTGCCTCCTGCAGCCTCCTCAGTCCAGAACATGTCTACTGGTTTTAATGGTTGGTCTAAACCAATGGTTCTCCACCTTTCTGACAAGTGTCCTGGTTTAAGTTAATGAAACTCTTTGTGGATCGTCACATTTACAATCACATAATGGTGGTGGGGAGATGGGGGGTCTCTGGGGGTCTCCGTGGAGTTTTGAGAGGCTCGCTTTATTAATTTGATTGTTTTGATTGTTAACAGTGGAGAACATCACACACTGCTGAGCTATCGTAGCCTGCTTTTCGAGGACCGGCTACACTAATGTCCATCACTTGCCCGTGTCACACATGTGCGCCTGGCTCTGCCAAGGAAAGCGATGGCACTCTGGGACCAGAGGGGGCGCTCACACTAACTGTCAATCCTTGTCTACCTGCAGGCTCTGAGCAGCCACCTAGTGAGGGCACCGCCCCCAAAGCTGACCCCGCCCCCTTCTGGGCGGGCTCTAGAAAAACCAGGAAGTCCCCAGAGGATGGCGTCAGACTTTGGCCCCAGAAGCCGACCTGAAGCGGGCTCCATCATGCTGTTCAAGCCTTTCCAAATCAGAGAACATTTTGTTTGTTCGGCTCAGATGTCGTCGTTTTTCTTGGTACCGTTCTGCACGTGTTTTTGTTTCGTTTTTGATTTGTTAAAAAGAGCTACCAGGCTGCAACCCATACTTCCTAGGAGTTCAAAACCCGAGAATCATCCTAAAAATTTACCCAACAACCACAGAGAAGGCAGGAAAAATGAAAGAGAAGAAATCATTCGGCCAAGTGGGTGCTTTCTGTGGTTTTACTGGGAGGTTTCCAGTTACTTATTCCGTTGAGTCCTTTTGGTTGTCTTCTATTTTAGGATTTCGCGTTGCTTGGCGTCGTGCACTTCCAGCTTTCAGCTCATGGCAGAACACCCTAAGCCTCACCAGCAGGGTCACTGGGTGAGTCCAAACTGGTCTGGCGTGAGCGTCAGGGTGGGTGGGTTCCTGATGGCCCCTCATGCTGCCTTGTTGCAATCGAGACCACCGGCTGAAGATACCAAAGCAGAAGGTATAAAGTCCTCCAAGTGAAGATCAAACGTCCTACAAACGGCCTGAGGAGGACAGGAGGGCACACAAAAAAGAAAGAGCAAGGGGCGGGACTAAACGGAAGACCTCCCTCCTGCGAACATCCAGAAAGCTCATTGGTGGAGAGCAAAAAAAAAGAAACAAACGTCGAGAGGAGGGGAGGAGGGAGGAAGGAATCGGGAGGCGCAATCCGAGTCGGAGGTTTGGAATGTTCATTAAGGAGGCGCGCACAGGAGCGGCGGAGACCATTTTAATTTGACCGCAGACAATTAAGAGCTAATCATTTTTTAACATTTCTCATTTAGCCCAGTAATAATGACATTTGTCACATTTGGGATGAATAAGCAGTGTCAGGAAGCGTAATTAACCTTTGGAATATTTGTACACTGGAGTAACACATCATGCTAATGAAGCTGACAGCAAAACGGGATGACCCCGCTAATTTGGAGCCGAGCAGCAAGGCGAGTGGGGGGATCGCGGCGGTCTAACTGCCAGTTTCCATGACAAAAAAGATGTACCTGCGTAGATGAGAAAGTCGGCCTCGTGCCGGAGACGTGAGGAGAAGTGAGAGCTCACTCCATGACGGGGTCCTAGAGGAGGAACCAAAGATCATTCGAGTCAAAGCTCCACGTAAGGCTGAGGCTCCCCGAACAGGACGTAACCCCTTCTGACCCGCCGGCTGTCAATTCCCAGTTTCTAGGTTTTTGGTCTCCATTTGTGACAAGCAAATTTGTTGTCTGATTTTGCAATTTCAAGAAAACTGCCTCCTCCAAACTCATCCTTACATGTGTGATGGAACCGGGCCATCAGGGAGCCCCAAACCCCAAAACACGAACACGCTGTGAGTCCCGGGTTCAAATAATGGACTGTTTACTAACCAAATTCCAGCACAAAGACAGGTTGTCCCTGCACACCAAACACAACTCCCCTCACCACCACGCTGTCCTGCTCCACTCCAGTGATCCTCTGTGTCCTCCCAGCTCCCAGCTCCCAGCTCCGACTCGCCTGGACAAGGGAGTGTAGTCCTGTTTGTTAAGGACCCGGGAGTACTTACACCGCCCGATGGAAGTCCTACCGGGTCACACAGAGTCCCACCTATTAGGGAGCACATCTTCCTGCAGCGCCCTCTTCTGGAAGCCAGGGTCCCCAGCTGGACTACATCTCCCAGCATTCCCTGCTGGTCTCCCCGATACAGAGGACTGCTGCCATCTCACTTGCCCCCTGCAACACCCTTCATTTCTGAGAGGCTGTAAGTGACTTCCGGGTCTGGCTCCTTCCTCTCTCCTGTATCCATGTGGCATTTAGACATGCAGATGTGAACCACAAAACTAACTATAATTAAGGTTTAGGGGTGGACAGTGAGGAATATAGCGCCCTCACTGCTGTCTCCTTCCTTAGCCAACCCAGTCCTCCGTAGCTTCTTCCAATGTGCCTCATGCCCTGCCTGCGCACTCACACCGCCGGCCGCTTGCTTTTCACATCGCTCATTTGGGGTGTCAGCCACACGGGATTAGGGAGTCACTCGTGGGGTACGCACAGCGCGGTACCACCTCCCCAAGGAGCACTGATGGCTCCCCCTACGGCCGTTCACTGGAAGTCCCACCTCTTCCTCCAAGGACTCAGTTTAACCCCTTGTTGCCTAAATGTATTTACAATTATATAAAAAAATAAATACTTTGAGTTTTTGCTGTCAAGCAGATGCTAAATTAAGGAGAAGGGTCTCGTTGCAGCCTGCAATACTTATGACATCGGTCAGGTGATGCCCACGACGACAGCCTCCTACAACCCTAATCTTAACCATAGGGTAACGCGATGGGTGCCACGTGACTGACGCTGAGGGCATTACACTTAGGCACTGTGGTCAGCGATTACACTTTGCTGAAATTAAATGAAGATTGTTCATATTTGAATACAGCACACAAGCAAACAATAAGCTGGTACATATTTTTATCTTGGCACAACTTATCTCAAATTTGGACAATGTCTCAAAATTAATAGCCACACCAACCCTTTGCTTCCATCAGATGGATGCAGTTTCCACTACAACTGCTAGATGGCGTGACCAGAGCTTTGAATACGATCCTTGGTATGTTTTGGCGGGATTCATACGCCATCTTGGCTGCATTCAGGCTGGAAGCGGTTTGAAGCGATTTCACGACAATCGTCTACAGGGGTTTGGACGAAGTCGGGTCTGAGAGTAATAAGCGACTTATTAGGCCCTCATCCACCGCAGGAACCATTGAGGTCCTGTGAGATGTCAGCCTTGGGCACTTGTGTGTGTTGCATCCCCACTGCAATAAAAAAAGCAAAAGGTGGTCTTCATTTGAAAGCTGAAAATGTTGTATGTCCCCCAGGGTTGCTCCCTGGCTGGGGTGTAGAGACTGACTTGATGCCTATCTTGTCCATTGTCCATCCCTTTATGTTAACTGCGTTGGTCATTTAGTTTCCCTTTACCTGTGCATTTTTTTTATGTTCCATGTGTTTTGTGGGTGGTCCACCAAAAGCCCATCAGGGGACTGCCCTCCATCCTATAAAGGCTGAGGACCACCCAGGGTTTTTTGTTGGATTTGCGATGGTTTCTGTCCTTTTGTGAATGACTGGATTTTTGACCGGTGGCTCAGTTTGCTGACCACCCTTTGGACTTCATTTTTGGGCGCTGATTGCTGTGAGGATTCCCATCGCCTTCTGTGTCTTTTGTGCTCCTTGGAGTTTCTTTTGTGAATAATAAACCTTTTCCTTATAAACATTCTTTGTTGTCCATTTTGGGACTTGCCGGGGTTTGACGGTTATTCCCCCTCTAGTGGCCATTTTGAGTAATCATTGGGACTTTTGTGCTTAGGAGTCCTCCAGTTCATAACATAATATGAGGGTCTCTTGCCTTCAAGCCCCACCACTAAACTGGACTACACCTGAACATATATAACTGAGGTGGAAAAAAAGAGGACACTGCAGGGCCAATGAGTCTTGGAACGGGCTGGCAGACCCCGGGAACGTAACAAATACAGCAAATCAGCAAACTTACCAAAGATGAAGAAAGCTAAAGCCCTGGATGGACCAGAACACCTTGACACTGGCCACACCTCCGTATACAGTTGCCAAGTAACAGGACACAGTGATGACAAAAAGGGGCGTGGCCAGAGCTTTTGGAAGGACATCATGTATAAGTGTCACATGACCAGCAGGGCTGAGCTGGCGGGCGCTGCACCAGAGTGGACTTTCTTCTCTTTTTCACCTTTGCCACTTGGGGTGCCATTGAAGGGTCTTCAGTTTTAAGGGGCAAATGAGAACGCGAATGGTGGCAGGCATTCAGTGTCACAGCCCTTACTGCATCTGGTCCTGGCTTGTCGCGTTCCCCGGCTGCGCTCGTCCCTAAAGCCTGCCCGCCTCATTAACTCTTATCGCACATTTTAAATGGCACAGATTTTCCTTCACAATTCTGTCCAAGGATGACACTTGCAAAAATTTCTCTAGTATCCAATAATAATAAAAAGGAGTCTTGCTGCGATTTGGAGACGCTCCAGTGGGATTTACTGTATCCTAAACGGCGATGAAAAGACAATCCCCAGGATTATTTCAGTTTAATCTGGCAGCACAATAGCACGCCAGAAAGATCCTATTAAAAATGGAAAAGAACTGGCAGAACTAAAGGTGGGGAGGATATTCATATATTTATAGGGGGGGGGGATTAGGCTGCTTCAGGGGGTCTTCTTGTGGAGAATCACATAAGCTTCTAAACTATATGTCACACGCTTTATGACATCACTGGTGCCAGGCCAGAAGTGAACGATGGCCTCCACAAATGTAAGATGAGCTTTACGTCTCATTGGGCTGAGTGTAAGTGCGGCCGATACACGGGATGACGGGTTTCCGGATGAAAACTTCTAGAACGTGACCACTAGGGGGCATCCACTTGAGATGGTGACGCTTGTGTGTCCTGCCTCTAGGGGCAATGTGAGTATAGCTGGCACAGAGCAGTGCAGAAGGCCAGGGAGGCCCAGTGGTACCCCAATTGATGCCACTGCCTCCCAGCTCTGGGGACGTGGGTTCAACATCCAGCCTGGGCAGAATTTACACATTTTTTTTTCCCCAAATCCATGTGAGGTTTCTCCTGCTACTCCACTGCCTTCTCACATCCCAGAGATGAGCACTTTAGGTTGACTGGTGGCTTAAAACTGTGATAGACGGGCATCCAGTCCAGAGTTGGTTCCTGCCTTGTCCTCAATGTTGTCAAAATAGGCTGTGGCTCCCCGGACCCTGCAATTAAAAAAAAGAGTGGAGAAATGTAAAGTTGCATACACGGACATCGCTGCCACCCATGCAGGTGCCAAATCTCTCTGGTCCTCCGTGAGGCGTTCCTCACTCCGCGCCTATGGCCATCACTGTCCTCCTGAGGTGACAAAGTGACACAGTTACCTGCAGATGATGGTCTCCGGGCGCCCTGTCTATGCAGGCTCGTCATTGACCTGCAGCCTTCCTCGATTAGGATTAACTGTCTGAGACCTTTGTGATGGGCACACTGGCATCGGGGCATACCAAAAGAGCAATTTGTTTAAAAGAGCTGCTTTTTGTACCTAGCAGGATCACAAACAGATGTCATTGTCACAGCATTGTCACCTCTGTCAAGAGTTAGAATAAGGGGTCTTGTTTGACACTAGTCCTGCTCTCCGGGCATTTTTATACTGAATTTCTTATGGCAATTTATATAACAGTAACACCATAAATTGAAGTAGGAAACACATTAGGGGCGGTGAGGCCTAAGATACCATCAGCCATTGACGTTTAATGCACAGCAAGGATTTCATCTTCTAAATTTCAATTCAGAGTCGTGCAGTTATGCAAAAAAATGCAAATTAATCTTTATAAATCAACTTTCATATAAGAACCTTTCAAAAGCAAGCACTTTAAACTTTGCATTGTTCTTGTTATTTCGGTTTACTTAGCGTTGCTCTATGGTGGCTCCGAAGGACAAGGGGACAAAAACGATCAACTGCCGCGCGTGCACAAGCTAATTGGTGGCGCGTGCGCAAAATACGAGGTGTGTCCTCATTAAAAGTGTCGCGCGCAAAATCAGGATGGCAGCATTACCAGCTGGCGCGCAAAATCGGCTTTGAGTGCGCAGAAAAGGGAGGTACGGAGCTCGACTGCCACTTCGTGCATTTTAATGAGGGGGCACCTCTTACTTTGCGCGTCACTTGCTTTAATTTTTCGCGCCCGTCACTTTATTTTTCGTACGCCTCTTGTTTTCATTTTCTGCCGCTTGCCCTTCGATGCCACCGAATCCTTACGAAGTAAGAAATATTGTAAAGAACTGCGGGAAGAATAATGAATAATATTTAAATGAAGCATAATTTGACGTAATGCATTTCATTCTCAACATTATTACCAAGTGCCATCGGACGCATTCATTCATTTCCCAAACTGATCGCAACAGAGTACCACGGCAATAAAGGAAACTGGACCATTACGTATAGCGCCTTTCACAGAATAAGGAGTAAAACTACATTTAAATTGTGGCTTTATAAGGTCCCGATCCAGGTGCTTCGTCGTGTGGTGAGCGTGGCAGCGCTCTATCTGCGCATGCTCCCAGCCTCTATATGTGGTGGTGAACTTTACGAATCAGCCATCATTTCATTCCTAGCGCTTCCGGACAGAAATCCTTTGAATTTGGTCGGCTAATAATTAGTGTTAAATCTGTACAAGTCACTTACTGCGGTGCTTTAAAATCTGAAAGAAAGCCATCTATAGGGAGCTGGCCCAAGACGTCACGTCTGCAGGTCTCGACGTGAGGCTCCTTATATAAGGCACTGCAAGCGTCCCTCATGTGCAGACGAGTGTATAAAGCGCGGCCTCTTTTCTCTTTCTTTCATTTTCTTCACGCCGTACCACCGAGCGGGCTGCTGATGGATTTTTAATGACGCAGTCTGAATGTTACAATTAAGCTTTTCATTATTGCGGGGCTGCACATTAAGCTCTTAAGACGAGAGTGGGATTTGCTGTCTGCCGCCGAAGAAGGCCTTCTCGCTCACTTGCTCTTGGTTGGCATGCTGCCCGTGCGGTGCCCGGTGTCCGTCACGTAGTCGGACCGAATCAGAACCCCAAAGTCCACGGTGTAGTCAAGTTCGCTGCTGTTGGGGGCGCTGCAGCTGTCAGTCCCTCTGGGCCGTCATGATGTCCTCATAGCAATTTAATTCAGCCATTACGAATTGGAGCTGAAATGCGACTCTCGCCTGTAATGCGGTGTCAATTGCCTCGCTCTGAAAGTTGCTATATCAAATAAGAATTGATTGGGTCGCCCTGATGTCCCTGCACATCATAAATGCGCTTTGATTTCCAATCGTGTTACGGCGCTGGGATTTTTGAAGCCCCCCGTCATTTTAACACCTCGTGGGGTTGCGCTCATGGGCGCGTTCTCATCAGCCTCGTGCGCGGTCTCATCTCTCCCGTTGACGGGACGCTTTCTCGGGCACGCGCCATGTATAGAAACTCCAGCTCAAAAATGTTAGAATTGGGGGAGTGAAGAATCCGGTCACCTATCGGAAAGTGCTGGGGCTTCGTCCCATGTGTTACGATTGGGGACTTCCTCCTTCGTAGAGCTTATTATTTTGTAACTTATTCATATTGTGGTAGGCAACGATATTAAATATATTTTTGCAGAGGGATGAAGGAGGTGGACTGTAGCAAGTATTGTGTTTTGATTCATCGGCTCACCCACAGCCTACGCAGCCTTTACATGGAGCCCCCTTAGCGGCACTGCTAACAGCATGGAAGGCGCCGGCAGTTATCTGTTCATAAAGAAGAACTTCAGGAATTTGACCATCGGGGGTGGAGGCCGTGGGGTCCATTTGTCGCTTGTTTGCTTAGTGAATAGCTGGCCTGTCCTAATGCCACACGCAGGTCCTTCTTAAAGCTTGTCAGTTTGATTCCCACAACTCTTTATGTAAAGGTGGCTTCAGTGGCTTCAGTCCTAAAGTCCTCCAGGATGTGATTCAACCGTAACTGCTGGCACCTCCTTTCAAGACGCCTTTGAGGATTTTGTGGACCTGGACGAGACCCCCACGCAGTCTCCTCTGCTCTGACCAAACCGGTTTAATTCTCGGAGTCGGTCACAGTTGGCCGCGCCCCCTTGACTCCCATGATGCACCTGCTTGCTCTCCTCTGCACTGCTCTGACCAGAACTGCACGCAGGACTCCAGATGGGGGTGTCACTAGTGCCCCCTACAGTCTGAATAAGGAAAGAACAAACTAAACGAGCAAAATAAAAAAAAATAAAAAAACCAATAAAATATTTGACAAAATAAACCTGTAAAGAAGTAGAAAGCGCAAATTCGGGATGCATGGAAACCATAACACCTGTTGTGGAGGTGTTGGATAATTAAGCACAAACTTGCAACTTTACTGAAATAAATCTGCAGGTTCGGCTCCTGACTGAACGTACAATCACCGCAGGTTGTCTGGCAAGAACACTCGGTGAAGAAAATGTCCAAAAATAAAAATTCATGAAAACACAAACATCCGAGTCGCTCACTAAATGAACTTAATGAAGAGTTACGGTGCCTTCAGGAAGGATTCAGTGTGTGTCACTTTTTACACACTTTGTTATGTTGCAGGCAATCAATGGTGGGCTCCTTGTTATCACAATCAAAGTGGCCATCAAAGAATATCACAGAGACGGGCAAACGGACAAGGAGGACATCGGGGTGTCCACCAGACTGGACTCAAGGAGCCATTGAAGCAGGAGAAATGAGAACCCTGAATACAATGAGGGCTGATTGAGGTAGAATGTCTAGAGGGGGCTGGGTGGGTGGTCTTGTGGCCTTGGACCCCCTGCAGATTTTTTTTTTCTCCAGCCACCTGGAGTTATATTTTGTTTTTTCTGTCCTTCCTGGCCATCAGACCTTACTTTTATTCTATGTTCATTAGTGGTCCCTAATTTTTATTAGTTATTTTGTCTTTTTTGTTCTTTCTTCATCATGTAAAGCACTTTAAGCTCCATTGTTCATTTGAAAATGTGCTCTGGAAATAAATGTTGTTGTTGAGGGTACACGTGGCACCCCACTACGGAGTAGACTGAAACTGGACGGTCACAGGGGCACCGAGACCTGAGAAGAGTGGCAGCGACAGAGAGGTACGAGAAGATGAAGGAGCTCAAGGAGGAAGAAGGGAAACCAGCAAAATAAAAAAAGAGCAGAAAATGGAGGGCACCTGACCAAGGACCACCTGAGAAAGATTAAGGAAAAGGCAAGATGGACAGCCAGCCAGCCAATTAAAAGCACTGGAGGGTCAAGCATCACAGAATGTCAGGAAAAAACTGGAAGCCAAGCTTCTCGGCAGAAAAAAATGTGAGCTCCTCCAGTTAACAGACTGACGGGTTTGCTTCAAATCAGACAAAATCCAGCAAATGAATTTATAAGAAATTGGGAGGAATGAGGCAAGAGAATAGAACATCACCATGAAAGAAAGGAAGAAAGAAAGAAAGAAAATTCTAAAATTTAGGAGTTTCACCATCACCTGAGGAGATGACTCCAAATGATAACCAGATAGATAGATATGAAAGGCACTATATAATAGATAGATAGATAGATAGATAGATAGATAGATAGATAGATAGATAGATAGATATGAAAGGCACTATATAATAGATAGATAGATATGAAAGGCGCTATATAATAGATAGATAGATAGATAGATAGATAGATAGATATGAAAGGCACTATATAATAGATAGATAGATATGAAAGGCACTATATAATAGATAGATAGATAGATAGATAGATAGATAGATAGATAGATATGAAAGGCGCTATATAATAGATAGATAGATAGATAGATAGATAGATAGACAGATAGATAGATAGATATGAAAGGCACTATATAATAGATAGATAGATATGAAAGGCGCTATATAATAGATAGATAGATAGATAGATAGATAGATAGATAGATAGATAGATATGAAAGGCACTATATAATAGATAGATAGATAGATAGATAGATAGATAGATAGATAGATAGATAGATAGATAGATATGAAAGGCACTATATAATAGATAGATAGATAGATAGATAGATAGATAGATAGATAGATAGATAGATAGATAGATAGATAGATATGAAAGGCACTATATGATAGATAGATAGATAGCGTAGTTGGCAGGATTAGATAGATAGATAGATAGATAGATAGATAGATAGATAGATAGATAGATAGATAGATAGATAGGTGTAGTCGGCAGATTCAAACATGTTGTGGCGAGTGCCCGGCCGGGATGGCCCTGCTGCATATGTTCCAGGGGAGCAGCCATGGGCAGCTCAATACCTCCCCCGGGACACTTGGTGCCAGCCTCCCTGGCTGGCGGTGATGCCTTCCGCGTGGCTCCATGGGAGATGAAGTCCTCAACAGCCCAGTTTGGAGGTGGGGTGGCCACCAGGGGGTGCTGCATGGACTCCACAGCCCAGCCGGACAACTCTTCAGCCCCACCCGGAAGTGTAATTGGAAGCAGGCGGTCAAGCACCTGGAATACTTCCGGGTGGGTTTTATAAAGGACCGGCAACCACCACTCTGGGCCAGAATCGGGAGGAAGAGGATGAGGTTGCCTGGGATGAGTGGTGGTGCCAGAGGAAGGATTGTGTCGTGTGGAGTTAAGTTCTTTTGGACTGTGTATGCCTGTGGGGTTCATGGGGAAGACGAGCCCCACAGGTGAATTACAATAAAAGTCATGTGCCTCTGTGTCAGTCTGTGCCAGTCGGGCACTATATACTGCGTCCTTTTCACAGTGCATAAAATGGCTAATCTATTCAAAGTGATCAGAAGGTTTAAACTGCTAATCTCCACTGATGTCCTCCCCTACCTTTACAATTGTCATCGTGTCCTGTCGGGTTGGTTATGTACCACCTGTCAGAAAGTCTGCTGTGCTTCAGCCTATGGTTGTGAGGGTGAGGAACATCTAAGCTGTGGTGCCAGCCTGGCAGATTCGCTTTTGGGTCATTTGTGTCCCTGAAGTCTGAGCCCCCCGTTTCCTTAGCAGGTCATCCTGTTCCAATACCCAGCAATCATTTTTAAAACGTCAGACTTTCGTTTTTAATGCCTTCTTTGTTTGTGTGTTTTAGTTTGAAGATCTTTCTTACTTGCTTAAGTTTTCTTTCTTTGTTTCATTGATTGATGCCTGTGATGTAAATCAACAAAATGCAGTGAATTAATTTAAAAGAAATTGGAAGTAATGAAGCAGAGAAAAAGCATCATTATCAAAAAAATGGATCAGTAAAATGGGGACAACTTTGCACAAAAAAATGACATTATATCTCTATATATAAAATCCTGGCCTCAATGGTGCAGCCCAAGTGTTTTAGTGGAAAGCAAGAAGTTGAGGGACACAGCAAGTTGTGCACACAAAGTCTCATAACCCCCAAGGCCCAGCACCCCGAGGTGCTCTGAAGCCGAGCTGCTCCTGTAGGTGACATCAAACACAGGCACAAGCACAGCAGACCCCACTTAAGAGATTCCCGTGAGGGGTCTTTGCTCACATGTGAGGACTCGTTTGGTGGGCTACTCTTACTTTACTCAGATGCTGACCCCCTCAGAGCGGCGCCACGGCAGGACACGGTGCACTCGCTGGGCTCGTGTGAATTCATCGACCTTCATGAATTTCTCGTGAAGTCAGACTTAACGTCGTTTGAAATAATCCAAGGGCTCCATATTACGTACGCTGATTACATTAAAGATTAGATTTTCTCTCTTTCTCTTCCTTTCTCTTTCTTTTTCCTTCTCTCTCTCTGTATATTTATGTGGATCTGACAAACAAGGTGAGACTATTCAACCCATCAAACCTGTCTTCTCAAAATCACAAACGGGTGGGCCGAGGGGGGGGGTCCCCCTTAAACGTTAGAGTGGCTCAGTCAATTGTCGATGGGGGTACCTTGGAGGTTTCTGATTACCAATTAACATTAATCAAGTTGAAGCGTTTGGGGGGACCCGTTTTCTTATTCAGGGCGCCTGGCATCTTCTTGGCTTTACCCCCGTGATGAGCCCTCACCATATAGTAGGTTGGTGAGTTGGAACTCCTCAGGATTTTATGATATTCATAGCCACTAAATGCGGTGGTAGTTAAAGTTTGGCTTTTCAGTTTTCAGTGACAGTGAGGGGGCTGCTGATGTTAAAACTGCAGAACGCAGGAGCAGAACTCGGCTTACCAAAGTAAAAGGACGACTTGAATGAAAACTTTACGAGTGGCAGGATGGCGCTCACGACTGGCTCTGCCCCTTCAGATACTGCGGATCGCTGTGACTTGTAACTCTTCATCAGTAAGTCGCCTGAAAAAAAATGAAAATCTGAGCCCCCAAATGCAGTTTTGAACTTTGGGCTACAAAGACACCCGGCCCTGAGATTCCAGGGGGTAAAACCAAATCTCCTCCTCCTCTTCCTCTAGGGGGCACACTTCAGCCGAGACTGCTGCTTGGATTAAATGGCACCTTTCATTGCGAGAATTTCATCTGCTGATCGCTGACCAAAAGTGCAAAGTGAGCAGAGGACCACCATAAAGCAAGAGAAATTCCCCTGCGCTGGCCAAGCAGAGCCCAACCAAAGAAAGAAATCGCTAAGCATCCTGTTGGCACAGCAAACACTGGAAAATGCCAGCAGGAAGCTGCCATATTCAAACACACTCGCCATTTATACAATAATTAAACATAAATTAGCATCAATTACAATAATTATAACAAAAAAAACACCCACAATAAAAACAATTGTTTAAATTTCACCCTGTGCTTAACACACAGCCTCAGTAAATAGCCTTAAGATAAAAGCGTCTTCAGTCTTACAGTGTAATTGCTCGGTTATAATTAAATTTTAACACTATTCGGCATGAAGTCGCTACTGGAAATCTGAAACGTTGGGAGGCTTTGGGGATTCTTGTGTGTATTAAAATTTGATTCAGGTGAAGCGCAATCTGTGAGAAAGTCTTCTGCTTTCCGTGTTGCCCACAGCCTTGTGGGCTCTGCGCTGTGCCACTGGCCCGCCATCACCGCTAAATTACCCGGATACGGAGGCCCAAATCAAACAAGAACTAAATTCACTGCCCGTAAATCGGGGACTGTTGCTCTAACACGTATGTCCGAGTGAGGAGGGTCACCTAATGGAAATGAACTCCACTGAGTGGGTCTGCAGACCACCACGCCGACAACGCCACCGGGCACACTCATTCAAGGTGGTCATTCCCAGCTCACCCATCCCAAGGTGTGTGTTGTGTGTGCTAATTAAACACATTGTGATTTTTATTCCAACAGATGGTGCATACAATTCACACTATCCATCCATCCATCCATCCACTATCCAACCCGCCAAATCCTAACTACAGGGTCACGGGGGTCTGCTGGAGCCAATCCCAGCCAACACAGGGCAGGAAACAAACCCCGGGCAGGGCGCCAGCCCACAACAGACAATTCACACTATAATATAGTAAATGATATTTTAAAAATTAGCAGGTAAAGAATAAACGAATCCCACTGGAGTCCACTTGACCGTCACACTGATGGTTTGACCGCGGGGGTCTCAGTCCTGTTTAGAGCTAATACAGGTATTTATTATTGAATTGGATGATTTATGGCTGCTCTAATGTCAAGTCTGCCAGGGCTGTTTACTGCTATGCGTGACGTATTATACTTGTGTCTTGTAGTTTGTGGGTGGTACCCAAGGAGGCGGGGCCACTCTGGCATCACCATTCCTGACTCCTCCCTGTGGCTGTTTAAGAGCTGGATGTGATTGGCTGGCTGAGAGCTTTAGTAAGCGTCACTTTCTGTTTCTGTTTGATTTCCTCACTCCGCTCTTGGATTGTCCTTCTAGTTTGGGTGTTTTTATCTGCAGGACTGTCTTTCCAGCAACTGCTTTTATCGTTTTTTGCTCTGTTCTGTATCATTCTCTTTTTTTTTTAATAAATCTTTGATTTATAAAGACCCCTTGTGGTCCTTTTATTCACAAGCTTTGATTGTCCTCCCTCTTGAGGATTGCTGTTTGGACATTTTGTGTTGTTTTGCCAGCTCCCTGTTTTTAGGGCCTGTGCTGGCTGAAGCCTGCACGTAGCATTTGGGACCTGGCTGACTTTAGGTGAGTCTCTTCTGGGCAGGACAATGAAATTCACAGCCTGCTTTTTTGGGAGCCCCCACACCCATTTTTGTCTTGCTTAACCCTAAAGGCATTTTGCTACAATAATGAAGACAGATCATCACAATGTTTAATGGACTCAAATCAGATTAGCACTCCCTGTCATTTTATTTTTATTTCTTATATTCTTTTCTATTAAAATGTCCCTTTATTAAGTTTTAGTATTGGTTTGTTTCTAATGGACTCTCGGTAGCAGTGCTAATGTTTGTGATGTGCCACCTGTTAGAAAGTAAAATGTGATAAATTTTGTACAGCATGCATACAAAACTACACTCCAACTGATGGTGCATCACAAATAGTAACACAGAGCTGATGGATGGACAGGGTCACTCATGCAGGCTTGGGGACCTCCCAGATGACTCAGGTAAGCCGAGGACTGCCACTGCCAGGCAGGAGGGTGCGCTGACACTAACCATGCCACATGTTACTTCAGAGATGTGGCACTGTCACTAGGAGGTGAGGGCAAATTATAAATGGGGAGCCAAGGACCGTAGGTCGTCAGGGATTGTATGAGGCTCCGCCCTTTTACTTGTCATGATATAACAGGCTTCTGAGGCTCCGCCCCAAGATTACATTTATTTCATGGGTTGCATGAGGCTTCACCCCCAGGCCTGCCTAAATATCGATGATTGTATGAGGCTCCACCCTTTGACCTTTATGCCACAATTAAGTGGGACTCCACCCCTAGAGCTGCCTTTATGTCAGAGGCTCCACCCCAGCAATCCTTACACAGCAGGGACTGTCTGAGGCTCCGCCCTTTGACTTGTCATGATATCAGAGGTTTTTGAGGCTCCGCCCCAAGATTACATTTATGTCAGGGGTTGCATGAGGCTCCACCCCCAGGCGTGCCTAAATAGCAAGGACTGCATGAGGCTCCGCCCTTAGACATGCCTTTATATCAGGAGATTGTCTGAGGCTCCGCCTCTTTCTTGTGCCTGTCACTTGCCCCAGCCCCTCCTATCTGCACTTATTATGCTGCAGTGACATGATGGAGGGTCAAAAGGGGATGGGCTTAGATGGCAGTGTTGCCCACTGAAACACCTGGCACAGCAGAACTCACTGACGGGCTGGTCTGGGGTGAGCAGCTTTATGCACCACAAAGTCACCTGAAGTCAACGCGCAGGCTCTTGAATTTTCTGGAAGTGTTTGCCGAGCGCATCGTTACTACACGGATGTGCAAAGTGCATTTTGAGGAGTTGATCATGTAGAGAATGAATCCATTCTTTCTGCGTAACGCCTAATTAACGCAGAACTGGCCCATCTTTCTTCATTAATCTGCATTAAATGGATTCTTAGGCAAACATGCATTAGACAAAACATTAAGGCAACAGAATTCCACGGGAAGGCACAACAATCTTGATGCTCATCTCTCTGTAAGCAGGTGGCATGGCAAATGAACACAATCCGTCTTCTTGTGGCAGCCCGCTTCAAAAGCGGAGCTGGGGGGTCATTCAGCTGGGCCTGATGTGATCATTTGTCTCTGCTGGAGTCGGGTGGGACACCTCGGGCTAAGCGTGGCCACCTTCCGCTACTGGGAGTTTGTTACAGGTGCTTATGGGAACGGCTTGGGGTGGAAAGTCCCATTAGGGGTCTCTGGTGTTTTTTTTTTTTTTCGTTTTCCTTCTTCTTTCATCTTGGAGGCCCTTTGTTTGTTAAACTCTAAACCTTCACCAGCATCTTCAGCAAGAGGAACCAGTCTGAGGCGGCCCTTGTCCAAGTGTCTCAGACCACAAATAAGTCATGGATTTAGCACCTTGGACAGCACTACTTACCGACGCCATGCAAACCGATGACTGGTGAGGCTGGCTTAATGGTGGCAGCGGTGGGATCGGACACTCTGGCTTTATGGACAGTTGAGGTCAAAGTTTTCCACACACCTCGGCTAAACACTTTCAGAGTCGCACAGCTGCACACAATGAGGGGGTCCACTTTATTTCAACAAGTGCTCATGTCAGAATAACAGCCAGGAGACGGACTGGTTTACTAAATGGACCCACAAGCTTTACTAGGCATTGCCTTTTATTTGCTTCACTTAAATCAGGTGTCCTGGGTCGCCTTCCATTCCTCCTGGCACAACTGGTGCAGGTCCATTAGGTCTGTGGGGCTTGAAGCTCACACTCGCTCCTCCTTCTCTACGGCTTTCTGATGGCCTCTCCAGTACTTCCGCCTTGAGTTCTGTAAGCCAGAACTTAGAAGGTAAAACTTCCATTCCTTCCACTGCCGGAGGTGACATCTCACTCCGGTGCTGGCCTTCCTTTTAAGCCAGAAAGAAGAAAGAAACCTTCAGGTTCGTCTAAAGTAAGTCGTACCGCCCCGGGACGAGAGGGGGTGCTATCGCTAGCAGTCTTGGCTCCTGTCTGCTTCACAGCCTTGAAACCCCGCCCCTTGAAGGCAGTGACTCCAAAGGAAGCCCCGCCTCTTCCACTGCCATAAGGCGACATGTCACTCCGGTGCTGGCCTTGATTTAAAGCTGGAAACGCTGACCTGCTGATCCAGCAAGAAGAGCTCTGCTCTATAAGAAGGCGCGTCATTTCTGTTACGTTTCTCTTTTTTTTTCTTCCAGTTACACAGAGTTTTTGGCCAGTTGGCACCCCAAACATTTGGCTTTGTCCTGCACCTTCATTCTCCCGGGTCTAACTAGCATAGTTGGCAGGATATTTGGGGCTAATGACAGACCCAGCAGAATTGCACGATGACAAAAAGGTCACGGGTGGGCAACCAACAAGCAGAACTGGCCAAGGTGGATGCCCGCTACGAGACAGCAGAGGGTTCCTTGACAGTGCCTTGCGCCGCTACGTAGAGACCTCTATGCTCATATCTGAGCCCACGGCCAAGCGCCAACCCTGTCACACCACAAAATGGAAGGGGACAACCCCGGCATGCACTTTGTGACAAAGCATACATAGAAAAACAACAAGCAGCTGGTCGGGTCATTACAGGGTCTTCATAGTCAGGGAGATTCTCTCCTGCATAGGCTGGTCAACATGCACCCTTGGTGTCCACGTGGAGGAGGCCTGCGTCTTCACTAATCCTGGGCTTCTTGCACTTCGGCCAACGTGCTTCTTCTAATGAGCCGAGCGATGGCAGGGCAGCAGCCTTGATAAGCTAAGCTGGCACAATGACTGGCATGCAGGTGGGCTCCGCTAACGGGAAAGCCAGCAGATGTTGAGGCCTTTCAGCAAAGACGAGCTGTCGCGTCACTTGTCAATTAAGCCCCCCATACTCCCCCCCACTTCTCCGCCTTCCACGAGTGCAAATTAACAGCATCCTAACGAGCGACCGAGAAGTGACAGGCGTACCTGGGTGGCTGTGGAGCTTCCATTTTTAGAAAGTGCCATCGTCAAAACTCGAATGTCTGACGCGCGAGAAAGCTGTAACCTTGTTGGACCCCCTCCTCAGCTAGACTGGCACTGCCCAGATATACCCAAAGACAGGAAAGGTAGTCAGGCCTGGCTCTACCTAGGGTGACAAGATCGAGGTAAGGGGGGTTTAAACATTACAGACCCCCGACTTATGAACACAAGACTCAATACGACTGTCCGGCCAGCTACACGAGTCTTTTACTCTCGTCTCCTCCAAATTCTGGGATGCACCGCCCTCTCCTTCTTTATTTTTAACAGGTGTGAGTTTGTAGTTTTACTTTTTTCCCCCCATTCTGCCTGTTTCTTTGTGTTCTTCACGCTTATCTCGATTTTTGTGTCGCGCGGAGTTCAGATGTTGTCATGTATTCTCGCCAGAGGGTCACCTGCCAGGTCCGCCTAAAGTAAGTCGTACCACCCCGGGACGAGAGGGGGTGCTGTCGCTAGCAGTCTTGGCTCCTTTCTCCTTCACAGCCTTGAAACCCCGCCCCTCGAAGGCAGTGACTCAAAAGGAAGCCCCGCCTCTTCCGGTCCAGAAGGCGACGTGTCACTCCGGTGCTGGCCTTGACCAGAAACGCTCAGCTGTTGATCCGGCAGGAAGAGCTCTGCTCTGTAAGAAGGCGCGTCATTTTCATTTCACTTCTCAGTTTTTTTCCAGTGACACAGAGTTTTTGGCCAGTTGGCACCCCAGGCATTTGGCTTTGTCCTGCACCCTTCATTCTCCAGGCAGGATATTTTGGAGCAAATGACAGACCCAGCAGAACTGCACGATGCCATCCAGCAGCTGGCCGAAAAGGTCACAGGTGGGCAACCAACAAGCAGAACTGGCCGAGGTGGATGCCCTCTATGAGACAGCTGAGGGGTCCTTGACAAGGCCTAGCACCGCTACGTGTTCCCCTGAAGTGCCAACCCTGGGCACAGCATGACTGAGCACCTCTCATCGCCCCATTTTTGTCACACCACACCCCGAACCCGCGTTCACTAGCTTTGTCTTTCGTTTTCTCCCTTTTATTTTGCAAGCACAGGGCACTGCCATTATGGGCACTTTTAGAAGGATCGTTCAGGACATGGATGTGTGGTTTGTCCTGGCATCTTCAGTTGTTTCAGTTCCTTCAAAAGAGCTGAGACTTCTTTGATTGGATATGACAGTTTATATCCCACTGCTAACACCATCATGAAGAAGTGGAGGGGTACTCAGAGCCCCCCAACTCTCACCCCCACATTACAGCCCAGTCTTCTTTTTTTTTTTTTAGATCTCTGTGCTCTTAGATAAAGTAGGATTGTCCATTATGGTCCCAGTTTAGACAGTAATAGAGATGACCTTACAGAACTGACCGTCACGCAATGGAAATATTCCAGCAAGGCGAACCACGTAAAGAAGTCTGACGCACCGGTGGGCCAAACCCCAATCCCCCCCCAAAAATCTTATCCATTAATGGACACACAAGGACCCGGGTGGGTGACCGATGCCAGCTGGGATGCCCAGCGTTCTGTCCTCCTTCAGAACTTCCCCAACGCGCGTCCCCTTTTCAATGTAATAGTTTAGAATTTTGCCCAAAAAGTAGCAGCAGGCAGATGCCTCACAATCTGTGATTAAAGTTCTCTTTAGTTTTTTTTTGAGTTAAAACAACAGAAATGGCACTTGTGATTTTTTTTAACTCCCCCCACTCCCGCTTTCCGTTTGTTCCGTCACTTTCGCTCGCTTTGGGGCACTTCCCAGGAGTCTCTGGTGCTCACTGAACTCGGGTCTGTTTCATTAAATCGCCTGGGGTGGCAGTTCTGCATGGATACCAGTTAAGCTGCAAAACAACACTTCAGCCTAATTAGTCCAGATTGCACCATCTTCCCACTCTCAATCATCGTAAAGTCTTACTTTACATCTCTGTCGCCCGCTCCCTCTCCCCCTCGCTCACTCTTCTTTCTCTTATGGCGCACCCACGGATTTCACAAAAATGCAGGAAGCAACAACAACAAAATAAAAGTGAAGTTAATTTAGGAAACGCTATTTCGGTCAACCTGCCCGCCGTCAAAGAGCTGACGCCAAACGTAAAAAACACAAAGCCACCTGAGCGGAGTTTTAGGGGGCGGGGCAGACCTGTGAATAAAGGGGCCGTGATTGGGTGATTGGGTTAGAGCGCCTTTCAAAGGGGGCGTCGGCACATTTCACTGTGAAAGGACACAAGGGGCCGGACATCCACCCTTTATGATAAAGTGCCTTTCGTGGATTGTTATGGCAAATGCTTATTAACCGGTGGGCCGACCTTCATTCAGCGTAGCGTCTTCAATATGGAGTACAAGTCCACTGCCATAGAGTTGTAACTCTTTTTTAAATGACCTTTATCAATAGCTGGCATCACGTTTTATTTCATATTCTGTAGCAACGGGGCATATTTTAAATAAAGAGCGGTAATAATATCAAGCGGGGCCAGCGTCTCTCATAAATCAGAGGCAGGGTACTTAACTAAACTTCATCTCTCCAAAGAAATCAAATCCAGCAACTCCAGGCTCATTTTGTGACATGGTGACATTCCGAGACTTTTTTTCCTTTTATTATAGCGCCTCACGCGTTCTTTTATCCCGATCTGCGCGATCCGGAGTGGCTTATGAAATCGGCACCAAGTCACCCGAAAAGTCGCGACAGGCTGTAAAGTCGTCACACCCACGGTATGTGGCGGGGCACTTGTACGATTTGCGGTGATCGGGGTCTTGGTTGTCGCGCGCTGTTGAGTGCGGAGGAAAACCCGAAGAGCGGTGATTTGCGCGAGCCGTACGTGAATGGGAAACCAAACGTTTACTATAACTTGGGGGCTACGTTATATTAGGGGCTTGCCGCTACTGAAACGCGTATCTCTTGGACTGGAAGATCAGGGGCTATAGTAGAGAGAGAGAGAGAGATCCCCCATAATGACCAGCCCAACGCAAACCCCTCTAACAATTTCAAACCCACTTAGGTCTAATAATTCATCGACTTGAGTTCGCCAGGTGTGACAGGTTCAGGTCACGCTGACCAATCAGGAGGCGAGTTCGTGTTGATGCAATGCAAGTGGAGCTGCCAGACGTTTGTGGATACAAGAGTTAGAAACCGGGGGGTTTAAAGTCGTCCACTGTGTTTGCTTGTTTTTATATTTTTTTTTCGAGAAATATTACGATCGACTCTTTAAAGATGAAAACTCGAGGGCCATTGCCCAGCAGCCACATATCCCCGGTAACACTTCATGTTTTTGCTTTTACATGAGACGTACGGCAGTCGTGAGAAAGCAGCTAATGAAGCGAATACCGAAGGCGAGCTCAGCGAAATGGCACCGCCACCTTCACGGGGTCCGATTACGAGAGGACCATAAAGTCGCACCCAACGATCTCAGCAAGCAATCGCACAGTGTTCTCCAAAAGTGACACCCGTAAAGTCGCACAGCGCTGACTTGCCTCCGATCAGCTATATACCTGTATAATTGAGCCATTAAGTGTGTCATAACGTGGTGACAAACACGCAGATCGTTCGGCCGCCGTCACTGACCCCAGCCAGTTAGAGCCTTAGGTGTTGGGAGGGGGTTATACGAACACACTTAGAAATCGAGTCCAAACACGTTTGAGAACACACACATAACTCAAATAACATTTAAAAAGTATCTATTGCTGTGCTGTTGTTAGCTGTTAGTTGCGGGCGGTCAACGGCTGATTGTGGTTCATATTTTTAAAAACGTTAGATTTGTGTTTGCAGTGCCCGATGGAGAGTTCAAGTCTGCAGGGTGCTGAAATCCGCAAGCGCGTGCACGTGGCTGGGATCAAGGCGACTTCTCGGTCGGCCACGGGACTTGCTGGCGTTTGAAAAACTCACAAAGGAGGTCAGATTGGCAAGCGGTCAACGGAGTCCACTCAATGCACCAGAATGTGACGCCGGCGGACAAGTGAATCCACTATATGATAGATAGATAGATAGATAGATAGATAGATAGATAGATAGATAGATAGATAGATAGATATGAAAGGCGCTATATAATAGATAGATAGATTTCACTCCAAAAATGCTAAAATAATGTTCATCTAGTACTTGTCATAGTGCACAGTTTCTATGAGCACAGCGCCTTTCATGAGCAGCGCCATCTCTACGTGTGCTTATACATAAAAGAGGTAAAGGTCACGTGTCACCATACATACACGTGCATTGTCACCTGCAGTTGCGGACGGCGTATATAACGGGGGGTGACAAACTGCTGGAGGAAATGTGCTGGCATTGCACGTCTGCTCGGCGTCATTTCGGGGTCTTGTTTGGAATGTGGCTGTGCAAGATTCCAGTTATGCCACCAAAGTAATTTTAGTTTGGTGTCATTAATAAATTACGTTATTTATCATGTAAATTCAATTTTAATGTGAAATGTTGCATAATCATTAGTATCGCTATAATTGCTTGAGTTAGAGTTAATTAGGGAAGACGTAAAGTAGCAATGAATATTATTGTTATTATTAGTGGTGTAATTATCATTATTGCCTTGGTGATAATATTTCAATCGACAAAAGAAATGAATGCAAAGCTCACTATTGAGCGACATTTTAAAATGTTTGCTGGCTACCGCGCGACCTGCGTTGCAGACACGCAGGAAATTCGCTCACATTCACGCATCTCCTGGCATTCCAGCCTGCGCAGTGCCAGTCTACCATAGCTCTCTCCAGGTGAGAGATGCCCACCTGCACGGAATCTTGGCAAGGCGCGTGCGCATTAAACACAGGCGAATTCGTCATGACAAAATTAGCGAGGAATAAAGTGCATGCAAAAGCCGGGGTTTAATAATATGAAAGGAGCTATATGATAGATAGATAGATAGATAGATAGATAGATAGATAGATAGATAGATAGATAGATAGATAGATAGATAGATAGATAGATAGATAGAGCGAGCCACAAAGAGTCAGCTCCGGTTCCTTGGGATTTTAATTTTTTAAATGAAACCTCAGCTGATCAATACAAAAGAACTTTGTCTGAAAAGCCAATATGTGGGAGACAAAAGCAATTGTTTTCAAAACTACAGAAAACTCAATTTCTCCCAAGATAAAGTAAGCTGTCATGAGGCCCAAGTGGCAGGCTGGCAGTGGATGAGGTGCACTTACTGCCCGGAGGTCCACCACCTGTGGTCTCAGTGTCAAGGCAGAGGCAGATCAGGGAGATTCTGCTGGTCAAACTGGCCAGAGTGGTTTTGAACCCCTGCTCTCTGGCTGTTTTTATTTTTTCACGTTTTTAATTAACTTGGCTCAATAGTGGATACCCACCTCATTGCTGTTTCTTGAGTAGGGTGGGCAGACACTTGATCCCCTTAGATTTGGGCCATTTCTCTCATTCTTGTGCCAAAGGGTCACTGCCCCGCAGCACTCTGACTGAATTTGTCAGTCTTAGCCCCCCAAGTCATGGAGTTTGAACAACACACTTAACCTCTGCCACTAGAGATGCCAGCCACCCACCACATCAGGTTGCAGGGAAATAAACACAAAGAAACAAAGGTGAAGTGACTGTGATGCCCGACACCTCATTACCAGCTCAGCACAGGTGGCACCCACCAATTAACAGCTGAGCATGCGGGCAGCACACAGGTCAGGTCACAGCTAGACTGGCACATTTCAGACGGAGTGCAGACGTTGATGCAGAGAGTGCAGGATGGTGGGCAGCTGGTGAGAAGGCAGCCTTGTTACTTTGCATAGAGCAACAGGAAAGTATGCATCAACCAGTATAAGTGACAACAGAGTGCCACCACCTTCAAATCAGATAACAACTGAAGACCACCCGGCCCCCCCACACCTCATTGCCTTATACCCTGGCAGTCGAGTATGTCTGCCACCTCACACTGGCCAGGGTGATGTGCCGTCTTTTCCTCTGTGCATGTCGGTAATCTGAAGACCGATAAACCACAACCACATGGCTTGGAGTCATCGCTGTATGGTGGCATTAAGGGTCTCTTTAAAGTGAATTTGGACCAAAACCAACAGGTGGCACAGATATGCCACATCAGTATGGAGTGCCTTTACTATCCTTAATACATCTGAACCATTGAGAGCAGATGGCACAGATGACCTCACTAATGTTAATTTGGACCAAAGGAAACAGGTGGCACAATCATGCCACATCAGTTTATAGCGCCTTTACCCTAGTAAGGTTTCCTAGAAGTCTTGGCACATAACCGTGTACATATAGTGCCTTTCAGCTCCTGCGGGCCTTTAACGTCAATGTTGATCAATGAAAGTAGGTGGCACAGAGTGCCTCAACCCTCCTGCGAGTCCGGGAAGCACAGTAACAACATGGCACAGACCCATCCATGTAGAGTGCCCCTCACCTCCTAAGGGTCCCTCTAGAGTAGATCTGGACCACAGAAAGCAGGCCGGGCACAGCTTGGGAGAGACGCGTGTCTTTGTTAATTTAACATGACAGCTGGGCACAGCCTCATTGCTGGGGCACCGAGCTCATCACAGCTGGCTACCCCCACATGGCCGACACGGCCTGGCGCCCACCGCGGGCCCTGTGCGACATTCGTATTCGCCACAGTTCAAAGCGACCCAAAAAGCGAGAGGCGGGGGTGGAGGGGTGGTGGGGGGGGATGCACGAGGACTGAACAAGATAAAGCAGTGCCTGCCGGTGGTAAAGTCGCCCCAGACGGCATGCTGACTCAAGTAGTGGGCTGGAAAATTGAGATTTATGGCCGTATCTGCAGGAAGATCATTTGATGTGCTTGAGGGAGGCACGCTTCCGCAGGAGCGCTCGTCCTGACAGCGAGTCTCAGAGCAGCCGCCGACATGAAGAAAGGGGAGGAAAGGAAGCAGTCGTGTCAGAGGAACAGGAAAAAATGACACACAGGCAGCGGGCCTCTCCTGGGCCCAGGTGATACGCTAAGCCGCCGAGTTCAGGCTCAATGAAGAACACTTCATTTATCAAGTGGCGCTGCCATGCCGGAGCCGGGGAACACTGGCAGCGGGCCGCTATTTATTTTGCCAGTCACTCAGTAAAACAAATAGCCGGAATGAGCAATGACTGCTGCTCCCGGTTCAGTGGGAACCACGGGCGAGCAGGTGGCACAGGCATGGCACCTCTTGATCTAGTGCCCTCACCCATCTCCAGGTACCGCACTAGTCTGTGTGTTTAGCACCCCGTGCATGTGGCACAGACTCGCGCGTGTATGGTGCCTCTTAAAGGCATTCCAGAGTCTGGATGGGCAGCAGAAAGTGGGTGGCACAGAAATACCCACTGATATATAGTGCCTTAACCTTCTAAAGCGCTTCACCAGTGATGTAGGAATCAGAAACAAAACACATAGCGTTGAGTAATTTATATATATAGTGCCTTTCACCTCCAAAAAGCCCCTTTAAAGCCTGTATAGACCACAGAAAGCAAATGGCATGGATAGGACGCATACAAATTTAGAGTGCCTTTACCTTCCTAAAGGCTTTGACAGGGATGTAGGAATCACAGAAGGCGCACGGACCACCCTTACCACCATATAGTGCCTTTAGCCCCCTAACGGGGACTTGAACGTCAATTTGAACCACAGAAAGCAGGCGTATAAATGACCTGTCATATCATTATATAGTGCCTTTACCTTTGTATAAGCTTCACAAAACTAGCAAGGCGTCATCAATGTGCAGGGTCTTTCACCTTGGAAAGACCCCTTCCAAGTCTGTATGGGCAACAGAAGGCAGGAGACACAGACGTTGATATTCAGTGCCTTTATCTTCATCTGGGACGGAGGAGCCACAAACTAAAGTACACGGTGCCATTTCCCTCACACTGTACACGTGTGTATATGATTAGCACCTTTCACCTACTAGTCTGTGTGGACCATAGAGAACAGGTGGCACACATAAACTATCACTATATAACGCCTTTACCTCTTTAAGGCTTTGACAGTAGGATGTAGGAATCCCAGAAAACTCACAGCCCACTCGGACTGCCATATATTGCCTTTAATATCCAACAGGACCACAGAAATTAGATGGAAAACACATCCTATCATTATATGGCGCCTTTGCCTTTCATTAAGCTTTGCACAACACGCACTGTCACAATAAGACACAGGAAATATCAAAGGTTTGGGGCAGCCGCCCATATAACATCCCTGGCTGCAAATTGGGCGCCATTATCCCAAGAGTTGTGTATGGCACAATGGTAAAATGGCGGCTTTAAAGGCCGTGACCGGAAATGATGTCATCTGGGCAGGAACCAGAAGTGACGTCAGCTGAAGAGCCTGGACCAGTAAGTGACGTCTTTGTGACCAGAAGTTACGTCGCCTGGGTCACCGTTACCAGAAGTGGCGTCCTCAATGGTGCTGGCACCTAGTGGGATTTCCCAAGGATGGTCTGCAGAGGACAAAGAGAGAGAGTTGGTGCAGCTCGCCACCCCCTGGTCTGGCGTGGTACTACTCTTATTTAAGACCTGGCACGTGTGTGACAGTACACAAGGAAAAGCGTCACCTGTCTACAGTGTCTGAGCCTTTTAAAGACTGTGTGGACAACTGAAAGCTCTGTTAATATATAGCGCCTTTACCCAAGTAAACGTTTCAATGGGGAAACAGGAATCAAAATCAAAGCCCAAGGCAGCAGCACAGGAATGCAGTGTCCCTCTCCTCCAATGGGACACTTTAACCTCAATTTGGAACACAGAAAGCAGTTAGGAAAGGACATGCCAGATCAGTTTATAGCGCCTTTGCCCTTGGAAAGGAGTCTCCGAATTTTGAACAAGTCTAATCAATGCGCACGCCTTTCACGTCGGCTTCTTTAAATTCTATATGGACAACACGAACCACACGCAAAGGCCATGACGAAGCCCCCATCTATGTATGGCGACTTTCACCTCTCAAGAGCCGCTAAACATTTCTGGGGACCTCAGTAAGCAGCTGGCACTGACGTGTCACTTCTGTGGTGTCTTTACTGTCCTAAACACTTTGCACAGCTTTATAATAACCACGACATGCAGGTGTAAACTATAAAACCGTATTAGCAGGGAAACACAAATGTATTACAAGCGTAATCAAAGGTAACACGTCATCAAGTGAAAAATGAGTTTAATGGCAATAAAGTAAAAAAGGCAAAGGTGCTTGTGATGGCAGGACAAGCGGAATGTGAAGTTTTCTTCGAACTCGATCCTCCTTTTTCGCACGCTGGTCTTATAAAAGTGACGGCAGCTTCGGTCCACGCTGTCCTTCGCGTGAGGTCTCTGCAGGCACAGCGGAAGTGACGTTCCTGCTCGTTGGGCGGGACTTCGGTGACATGGCGGTCTTCTCTGCCGGGAACAGCTTTTCCCGGGTAAATTCTCCCGGCTTGTGCATAAAATGGTGCGCGGGTCTGAAATTGGCCAACAAGAAGCCCCGTTAAGCACGTAGTGCTGACTAGCAACAGCCATATACTGTAACGAGGACAGCGACGGAAAAGACACGTCCAATATGTGATATGCGGGGTGAAGCCGCCGGTCATATTTATTGTTTAACATCACAGCACCGAACAAGCAGATCGCTAAACTCCAGCGCGCCTGTGAAAACCTCTCGCCTGTTTGCGGGCTTAGAGACCGCCATTCACAACAATTAAAGGCCGGGACACGTCACGCCTCACCGTCTCCTCAGCTCGTGCAGTCCTTGTTCATTCGCGCACCTGCCGACTTGTGTCCGCCTCTTCCCGCACGCGAATCATCGGGGCTCCCGACTTCTCCTCCCAGTCACCGCCACCCTGCGGGCTTCTCGCTGTCGTGACGTCCGTCTTTAAATAGCCCGCGCTCGGTAGACAGTTCTAGAGATGAGGGGAAGCTTCTGGAAAGTTCGCTGACAAGCAGGCGGCTCCAAGTTTTATCAGCAACAACTAAACTCCGCGAGCTTGTCTGCGCGACTCTGGACACACTCAAACACGAATGTTTTTATTATTTATTTGGACTGAAACGCCGAAACGCGAATGGAATTGGAGGACAGAACTGTGACAATGCCGGGTGTCCCTTGGCAGTGCCAAAGAGGTCGGAACGACGACGTACGACGCTCGCTTAATCAGACGCTCACCTCCAATGAAGGCGGGGAAGGGGCGGGTCTTACGTTCTAAAAGCCAATCCCATGCGACCTGCTTTTCCTGTCGATGATTTTACCGGAAGTTCTATTTAACGCTATTGTAGGGGAAAAAAATGAACGCGTTTTGCACACACAACTGGTCCGATGGCACGTGGGTTATGCCACCCGAGGAAAATGAGATATTCTTTTCTTTTTTTGTGTGGGTGTTTTTCACCATTGTACATCATTTATTATATCATAAAGATCTCTTGTCTCTTAACATCTCTTAAGATTAAAAACTGTTCTGTGTCATCCCTGCAATCAACACAAGGTAGGCATCACATTCAAATATTTCAGGTGCGGAGTATTATTTTAATGTTGTTTTTGGTCAGTGTGGGTCGCATCCGAATGGTGGCCTGTGCACAAAAGGGTATAGCGCCTTTTTGTTAGTATGAAGAAGACAAACGCTATTGAGTTATTGAGCACCATAAGAATGATGAGCTGCACCGAGACGGACATTTCTGAACAGAATTTATAACCAGGAGTCCCTTATTTTGTGGTACTAAATTAGAAAAAAGAAAAGAGGGTCCTGTGAGGCCAAAGTGGTCTCATTAGAAAGATGAATGAGAGGAGAAGGGAACAGATAATGAATGAACAAAAGAAAGGTTCTGTTGGAATGGTGAAAATACTGTGTTTGCAGGAAGAGGGAACACCAAAGTCAAGGCGCCACATTGTAGTACCACACATCATGAGGTACGTAATGTAGATAGATGGACAGATAGACAGACAGGAAAGGCACTCAACAATACAAAAAGGAGACTAAATAAGGCACTGCAAATGGGTGGAGAGACAGACAGACAAACATGAAAGGCACCATTTAATGGAAATGAAAGACACTTAGTGAAATAAATATTAATGAAAGGCACTATATAGTAGAAACGAAAGCAACTATATTAGATAGAAGATATGAAAAATGCTATAATATATATGAAAGCTACTGTACAGGTATTAGACAGAGATTATATGGTGCCTTTCACAAGAAAGCTACTAAATTAGATGTGAAAGACACCATATAAATGACAGCGGTGGCTCTGTGGCTAAGGATCGGTGCTTATATCTCAAAGGTTGCCAGTCACATTTAAGGTAATCTTTGCTGGTGGGCCCTTAACCTGAAAATTGCTCCAGGGGCGCTGAACAATGGCTGACTTGGCGTTCTGCCCACCAGTTGTCATGAAACACGACAATGTCCCCTCAGAGATTAATAAAATATATTACATTTTTTTAAAAAATTCAAAAAATGAAAGGCAATCTATGATAGATAAAAAAAAACACACTATACACAGAGACTAAATAAGGCACCATCAATACATGAAAGCTCCAATATGAGATAGATATGAAAGGCACTATATAATATAGAGTTATGAAGGACAATTTATGGCAGATTATATAAAAGTTACTGTATTAGACAGACGGATGTGAAAGGCGCTATATGATAGATATGAATGGCACTGTATATTAGATATGAAGGCTACTTTATCAGAACCATGTGAAAGGAACTATATAATACATAGATGACTCGATAACTAGATAGATATGAAAGGGAATATCTGATAGAGAGTGTCATGCATGCACACCTGAGGACCACCTTCTAGGTTCTGCTTACCTTGCGTCGAGGGGGGGCGCTATATCGCTAACCGTCTCTACTCTCTCCACTGCAGTTCCAAGGACACCTCCGAGGATGACCGCTAGCCCCTCCCACCCCAGACGTCATCAGAACAGGCAGTCCCTGGAAGCAGGTGTCCACATTGGACCAGGACATCAGCGGTGACAGAGCCACACCGCTGACACTTGAAGGTCCTATTACTGTACCAAATCCATTAGTTATTCTTTTTTTTTTTTTTTAAAGGGGTTGCCTGGTTGGCACCTCAGCCTTTTTTTTTTCTTTTCGCACATCCTTGGTCACAACGGACAGATATAAAAGACACCATACAATAGAGAGTGAAGGGGCTGTATGACAGACAGGTGTCACAAACATTGACACAGGCTCATTCTCAGGTGGCTTTTACATTGTGACAGTTCAAATTTATAAAAGCCCAGTGACTTCACATTCAAGTGCCTTTGTCCTGCGACTACTAAAACAGATGTCCTTGACAACTATTAAAAATAAATAAATGGCCTTGGATTAAACATTATAAAATAATGATGAGGAGAATTCATTGCAAAGCGGCCCGTAGACATGAAACGGGGAGAATAACAAACAGCCACGGCGAGCGCAGGGCTCTATAAATCAGTAATAAGCACAATTAAGATGAAATGAAGCCGTGCGCTTTGAAAGAGACGTTTGCCTGGCTTTGGCCCTCAGCTTGCTGTAGGTGTGTGTGCGCGCACTAGCCCCCGCGCGCGCGCACACACACACACACACACACACACCGCCCCGCGCGCACGCTCACGCCTCAACACGCACGCGCCAGCTCCAGCGCCGCAGTCGGCTCGGGCTCTGCGAGTGTCAAATGAATCTCGGTGCGACTTGCTTCTTAATGCGATCGTGCGGTGGAGAGTCAATCCATTTGTGCGAGCCTCCTGTGCGGCACGCACGCCCCGGTGGGCCCCGTGTGAACGGCCTCCGCCGGAGTGTCACGGCGTTTGACAGATTGCCAGCGCTCCCGGCCTCCGGGACAGTCATCCTTCTAAACCCCGGCGGTCCCCTCAGGAGCGGGGCGCTGTCACGTCAGATTGATACGCTGAGCCCCGCGCTCTGAGGGGACCCTGCCAAAACGGAGAAATGCACAGCAGCCGAAAACCGTGCCCCTCATCTCAAAGGGAGAACAAAATAAATAAATAAATAAAAAACTAAATAAAATACAATAAAAACTTGAGGCTGTACGTGCGATCACACCTCTGCCGAAGACTGACGGATGCTACGCAGAAGATGACAGTCCAGAATCTTCTCCAGAGAGTAAAGGGGCCATCGCGGAACACCAGCAGCATTCCATTGTTTCTTCTTTTGTAAACATTTTAGAGATTTTTTTTTTTTTGTATGACACGTTGTGTTTTGTGCCCACTTGTGTCCGTTGTCTTCCTCAAGTTATTTCCAGACGCTTCTGGTGCATGGACCTCTTTGAAGATTAAAGCTGAGAGATGCGCATCTCCTCTTGCTTCCCCAGTATGGCCCCGTATTGTTCCTGGCACCACTGATGCCCGTTTTAACTTTTTTTTTGTGGAGTCACGTGCAGTGCATTCACAAAGTCCTCAGGGCTCCTTCACTTCTTCAGCTTTTGTGCTATAAAATCGTTTAAATGTTTTTTTTCCCTCATCAAACAACACTCAATACTCCAGAATGACAAACCAGAAATTTAGATTTTTAAAAATCTTATTAACAATTCAAAACCTGTACTATGCCATTGGCACAAGTGTTCAGAGCCTTGATCTTTTTGCTCAGGTCCGCCGTTGTATGGATCGTCGTCGAGATGTTTGTACGCCTCGTTTGGAGCTCACTTGGAGTCAATTCCTGTTCATAGCGTGTAGCACAGGTGAGTGACGACCGAGCCATGAGGTCCAAGGAAGTGCCAGCAGAGCTCAGAGCCACAGGACCAGGGAAGGCTCCCGAGAGTGCAGTGGCACACGTTTGGAACAAACACCACCCTGCCTAGAGCTGCCTGCCCAGCCACACAATTACAATACAATTTATTTTTTTGTATCGCCCAAAATCACACAGGAAGTGGTCTTTAACAGGCCCTGCCTCTTGACAGCCCCCCAGCCTTGACTTTTAGGGGGACAATTAGGGGAGAACAGCCAGAAGGATAACCATCACTTCAACCCATTATGACAGAGTGGCCTCTCCTCAGGAAATGACCCACATGGGAGCCACTTGAAGTTTGTAAAAAGGCTCTCCGTGTGTGACAAACACAGTTCTGTGAGTCATCATGTCGGGCGCCACTTGTCACCTGTGCAGTGCCATTCAAACGGTGAAGTAGGGTGGTGGTGGCAGCAGCAGGGATTGGGAGACTAGACAGGGTGACGGGAAAGCTAAATGGGACAAAGTCCCAGGGAGATTGTGAATGAGGACCTGCTCAGGACCCTCGGGACCTCACGCTGGGGCAGCAGGACCCAGCAAAACGAACAAAGGGGTGGCAACTCTGAGCCCAAATGGATATTTCTGGAGAGGCCTGAGAACTGCTGTCCCATTGAGAAGGACCCAGCTGCAGTCAGGACAGATCTGAGCACTTCAGACACTGTGAGGCCCGGAACCTTTTTTTATTTGTGTGAGAAACGCGACGTTTATTTTTTATCGTGCAATTACATCATTTACTAACTGGATTCATGGGACACTTTTAATGCTATGTGTTGCTTCACCTAGAAAATTGGTTCATTTTATTTTTTTCACACAAAAAAGCTGTATGTATATATATATATATATATATTGTGGCGGACAGGATGCCCTGACCATGGAAGGACAGGGGGAGAGAGTAAATTCAAGACCGTTTCTCCCCCGGACAGACAGGGGGCGCTTGGCTTCCAGTGGGGTGGAGCTACGGGTTATAAGCATAGAAGCTCAACCCTGCTGGGGCCCATGGCCATCGCCAGGGGGTGCCAGGATGTTTGCAGGGCCCTATTTAGCAGCACTTTTACCACACCCAGAAGAAGCTCGTTGGGCACCTGGACTCCTTCCGGGTATCCTATAAAAAGGGGCCGGTCGCCGGTATCCATCAGCCAGAATCGGGAGGAAGTTTCCGAAGCTCGTGAAGGACGAGTGGAGGCAGAAGGACTGGCTGGAGAGAGAAGGGACCGTGTTGTGCTGTGCTATAAGGAGCAGAATGTCCCCCAACTGTAAATTAAGCGTGTGCTGTGTGGCAATTGGTGTCCTGCCTGTCTGTGTCAGGGTTAGGGTGGCTGTATGTGCCCCTGGCTTCACAATATATAAAACCAGTAACAAAAGACACGTCCATGTGGTGGGTTTGCCTTGGATGCAGAGCTGAGAGACCTCGATAGTTTAGTGACTACAGAGATAAATGGGCTTCGAAATTACCAAGTCCACCGGTTTGAGCAGCAGGGGTGCATGTGTCAAAGGGGAGTGGCTTCTGGAAAGTAGGTGGAGTCACAAGAGATGCTGTTGACAGGAGCCTCAGAATGTCTCAGGTTCCTGAATCTGTCTGAGGCTTCAGGCTGTCTCTTCTGCAGCTGGACTCTGTTGGCTGCATTGCCGATGGTCTCCATCCCACCTGACAGAACTTGAGGGGGTCTGCAGAGAAGGTTGATGGTGGGAGCGCGCACCGATACAGCACGTTGCCGGCCACCTCAGCAGCACACTTTGTCGAGTTTTCTTCATGGTGGCTTGAGTGCCAATCGTGCCACCAGCCTGTAAGTCACAGGGCTGGATGGTGAAGGGTCTTGCTCAAGGGCCCGACGGAGCGGAAATCCTCAAATGCAGGTGTGCAAAGTTCTTCACGTCAAAAACCCAAGATGACTCCTGGCTGGAATGGCTGCCAGAGGGGCTTCAGTGGCGAAGGGGGTCAAAATACTGGTGTCAATGTGACAGTCCAGATTTTCTGAATTTTTAACAAATGAAAGTCCCGTTCACGCTGCGTCATTATGGGGTATGTAGCAAAATGTGTAAAAAGGGAAAGGGGGTCTCAAGAAATTCCGAGTCCACTGTTATCTAAACCCGCCGGCGAGCAGCCCAGCTTGGTTCACAGTTTCTTAGTGGGTGGCACCTTATTTTCCAGATGGTCTTTCTGTGCAGGAATCCCCGCTGTTTGGGCACAGGGAGAGTAAAAGGCAGACGGCGTGCCAGCTGCTTTCAGGCTGACTGGCCAAACGTATCAGGTGTGGACCCTTTTGGCAGGGTTTCTCTTCGCCCATGAGGGACATTCGCGTTATTAGCCCCACACCTCAGCTGTACGGTGACATAGACGTGACCCCCTGGTATGCGGGTCACATGATCATTCCCCACTAACACCAAGTTGGCTAAACACCAGGGTGCCTGCCTTGAACCCGGGTCACACGTTCCTGCTCTCCACTGCCTCACTACGGCTTAGCTGGCATATGACGGGCGGGTAGGAGGACGCTGAGTCGCAAGCAACTTGGAGGCGCGAATGTAAGCGTGGAATATTAAATAGAGAAAGAAAGAAAGAAAGAAATAAAAACTGCAGACGGACCGGAGAGTGGAGGAGAAGCACAGCCGTTACGAAAACATCGAGAGACAACACGTGTCAGCTGTGAAAAGCAGGATATGAGAAGTCGAACGAAATGAATGAAGCGAAAGGCGCGAATCGCAGCCGAAGTGTGAGAGCAGCGCGCCAGGCGGAGTGGTAGGATGGGGGGGGGTGCTCCATGCCATCTGGTGCCCGTCTCATATGCAGCGCGCATGTGCGTCAATGGCCGGGCGGCGTGTGCTTGGTGGCCGACAACACTTGGTGCTTGACTTGTGCCTACCTGAGGTTGCCAATCCACAATTGGCAAAGGAACGAGTGGAGTGGCATGGTGCCAAGGGCATTGTTCTGAGTGGGATTCTTAATTCAGTTCTTTCAAGTTCTTGTGAGCCTGTGGTTTTTATTTATTTTATTTTATTTTTGGTGGGGGGGGGTGTGTCAAATTCATTTCTGACGTTTTCTTTCTAAAATGTGTTTTTTGCACTTTTGACTTTCCTGCACGTGTAGGACGGACTCTGCATTGGCGGTCATGGCGCCTCATCAGTGTAAAGGCCATTTGTTGTCCAAGTTTGCGGATAATTCACACAAACCTCTGCTCGTTGCTGCTGTTCTTAGGGCCTTTTCTTTTTTTGGCTTCGACTTTGTTTTATTTTTTTGGTTTTTCAGTTTGTTTTGACAATAGAATGGAATCTCGTTAACGATCTTTTGTCTGGTTGTCTCAAGTTTTCTTCTCCTGGTCACCTCCATTAATTCCACTTTGTCCTTTGTAAACAGTAAGGCATGGCCTGTCACATCAGGCGACTTCTCCAGCAATTTCCAGTCGTCGCTTTCCTTGACATAATCTTAGCGACTTGGGGTAGTCGTGTAGTTTGACAGGCCCAGCGATGCCCCCCAGCTGGTCAGACCCAGTCGTAGGGGTGTTTTGGTGTCGATGAGAGCAAACGGCCAACCCAGGAGTTGATGGACGTCACAAGCAGAAGAAGAGCTGAGTCTGCACGTCTGAGGTACCACAGTACCTGTTTGCCCACCTGTGGCTGGTGCACTGCCACCCTCTGATGTCTTGCTGATGTTTGCTCCACAGCGTCAGGTGCCTGGTGACCGCAGGCTCCATTGATGCTCTCATGGAGGTGGCCAATGTGAACTGTAGTGGACTTACACTGCGATAGTGAAAGGGCGAAATTACAAACAATGAAAAGAACAAAGGAAGGAAATGACAAAAATCACAAGAAAAGCACAAACTATTAAGACAATGTGGACACCATAAACCCTCCCCACCCCATAATATGTAAAGCAACAGGCACAGATGGGAGGGGCCAGGACAAGATGGAGGCAGAAGGAGGGACAGGGGCGGAGCCTCAGGCAGCCGCACTTGGGGCTGAAGTCAGAGAGCCAAGTGTCAGTGCTCTTCTTCTTCTTCACTGCTTCATCATCATCATCATCATCATCATCATCATCTTCACCATTTCGTACTGGACTGCGCTGGAGGTCAACTGAGATTCATCTTATGTGATAAAAGGCACAGGCCTAATGTCAGTAACCGAATGTGAAAAAAGCCGGAAATGATTACGTTCTCTAGGAGTGAAATCCAAAGTACAAAGAGCCTCAGCATCGCTTCACTCCACCTGCGTCTTAATGCAGTAGGACCCCCGCTGCCGAGAAGCAATTGTAACAAAGTTCTAATTCCGGTGACACAGATTGGCCTCTTTAGCTCGGTTTCTCTTTCTTCTTGCTTGAACCTTTATGTGTCACCTTCATCCTAAACAAAGAACATCTGAATTCATTAAAGAAAGTTCTTCTGTGTATGAAAGCACACCAAGTTAAAACAAAGAGAAATGCAAATCCAAGACGTCCCAGGGCCTGACTGCCACTTCTAAGCTGGGGTGGCAGTGCCCTCAGAATTCACTCGATTATCAGGAGACCGAGCAGCCCATCCGGTGTCCCACGACCTCTAATGTGGTGACGTCATCCCCAGTTACTTATTCAGTATTCATTTAGGTTGTTGTACTTTTTGTAAACTTGTTTTGTGGCACTGAATATGTTTATGCTTTCTGTTTTGTTGTGTTGCCTTATTCTTTAACAACCTGTGCTACCCACCGAAGACGAGAAGAAATCAAAGTAAACGACTTAGAACTCAGCGCTAACGTTTGCAGCGCTCCATGCAGTGCCTATGTCTCTGTGATATGCCATTTGGTATGGGATTTGAAAAAGCTGTGATAATGTTTGTGATGCGCCATCTGTTAAAATGACATATGCAGTACATCTCTCCATTACATGTCATTTGGTGAGGGAGTTCTAAAAGCTGTGTTAATGTTTATGCAGTGCCACCTGTTGGAATGTCAATGCAGATGTCTCTGTTTTATGCTATTTGGTATTGGATTCATAAAAAAACAGGGTTTATGTTTGTGATGTGCCATCTGTTGGAATGTCAAATGTAATACATATGTCCCTGTTATATACCATTTGGTGTAGGGTTTTTAAAAGCTTTGTTAATGTCTGTGATGCACCATCTTTTGGAATGACAGAGACACGGTAACCGGATGGACATGCAGACAGACGCACAGACACTTACCTTTTTATTAAAGTGAATTCCTACAGTCTTGTTTATTAATTATTTTGTATCTTATATTATTTCTTAGCCTTCTCCTCTCCATGTCAAACTTAAAGAGGTAGAGACCCCCCAGGTTGAAAGACCACCCACCGTTGGTGCCGAGTCATTCATTCCCTGCTTGTGTTGTTCGCTTCCCTGTCTTGGATTTCATTTCCCTTTTGAATTTTGTGAAGCTCTCATTGGACTTTTTATTGAGCACGTTGACTGACAACTAAGAGAATTTTTTGTTCCCTGCGCCTACTTGAATTTAACTTGACTGGATTATTTTTAGAGAAAATATATATTGATTGTGAGTTTTGCTCAGATATAATTAGTATATTAAAAGGTAATTAATTAAAATTCAATTCATTTTAATTAGTATGTTAAAACAACACCCCTAAATAATAAGTGTGCCTGTTACTGTAAGGCGTGCAGGCTGAAGAGCCCACTTCTCGAGTTTTAGGTATCTGACTTACTCTCTGTTGGAGGGGCCCATCTTGAGTTTTGTGGGGGCCGGCAGTCCTAAGAGTCCCCTGTCAAGGTGTCCCTTCACTCCATGACTCTCTCCATAAAGAAGAGCCTGCTGTCATTGCGTGTGGACAGCTCCATCCCTGCCTTTGCTTTGTTGTGTTCTTTGTATTTTGAATTTTGTAATGCATGTTACCGAATGTTTTCTCTTTCTTTCTTTCTTTCTTTTTCTTTCTTCAGCCTTCTCTATCTTTTAAGAATGTCACTTTTGCTTTGCTTTTTGAATTCCTTTTAAAATTCCCACAATTAATTAATCATAAAAGGAGATTTGTTTTATTTTTTTGGATTAGACGATTTTATTTGTTGTGAACACTTTGCTGCATTTACCTGCTGGAAGCCGTAGCCTCATTGTGGGCCTGCCTTGTGAGTTTGGGGCCAGGCGGCCTGGGGGTGAGGCCTACTCAGTAGGACTAGACTGGTGTAAAGGCTTGAGGGTCAGGCCTTATCTGTCTGTCTGTCTGACTGTGTTTTTGAGGCCTGCTCCCCCCATTTTGTGCCTCATTTATAGTCGAGAACATAAGTCACCATATAAGATGGCAGCGGAGTATTCAATTCCTTCACGTCGTTGGATGCGATTTCAATCTCCACATCCACAGTTCGTGATTAGGGACACAGAGAACGGCTCCTTAGATGACAGCGACTTGTCGTGTATTTTTTTTTTTTTTAACAATCAGCCCCCCAGTCCTCACTTCCGGGGATTTGGACCCTTCCCCTGCTCTCTGACTTCTCATCTGCTGTTACAAATGGAGGACACGAGGGGGAGAGAGAGACATCGGGACAGGCTGAATGTTGTAAAGTTGAATTGTGGGCGCTCTTTGATCAGACGTCATCTTTACATCCCAGTTAAGATTTTAAGTTTCATTTTCAGAATATTCAGGCCAGCCCCCGATCACAACACAGGGGTCCCCATCCAAGTCGGAGTCCCGGTAGCTCACAGAGGAAGCGTTTCGTCATTTCGAGTCGATGGCCTCGGCGGTGGGTGAGCCTATCGTTTTCGGCCCACACAGCGTGAATGCGCAGCTCTTGCCGGTTCCTTGTTTTCTGCTGGGCTTGTTTTATTTTATTCTTTTATTTCTTTCCATACGTCTCATCATGGAGTAATGACAAAGCCAGCCGAGTGCCTTCCGGAGCTTTCTTAAGCCAGACGGCCCCCAGCGCTCTTGTCGTCGGCCCGCCGCTGTGAGAATCAGTCCCTCATCTGTATAGAGCGGCGTCCTCCTCCCCGCGGTGCAGGGGTGCGGGTCGGTCGTCTGGAAGAGCCCAGCGAGACGCCGACCCGCCGCAGGAGTTCAATTCGAAGGTGGCACTCAATCCAAGGCCGTCGCACCGTCACCGGACATTTTCCAATCATGTTTAATGGCTCAGACAAGACGCTTCTGCTCACACTTGAGTGGGCCTGCGTTGTGCGCTCCAACGCTCGAAGAGAGAGTAGGGGGGGGTGTATAGGGGGCTGGTGCTTTGATTACAGGGTCTGGCGTCGAGGTGGCCATGCTGGGCACTCTTCAGGAGACCGGTCACCATCCAGACCAGCCTACCCACCAACATAAATTCTTAAAAGATGTATTTGAATTTACGCGTAGTCACCCACGGGATCCTGGTGAGCGCTTTGTGGGGTCTCTGTGGGGAGCAGGAAGAAGAAATGGAGATGACCAAGCTACTGGATCTGCTCAAAGGGAATAAAGGAATGATATTGACCGGTAGAGGGCTGTCATTTTATGGACCACCTTTCTCAAAGATGGGGGAACAAACACGTTCAGTGGAAACGGTTAATTGGACCATCACATTCGGCAGCCTACTTCGAGCATACGGGCGGCTGCCCCCAAACTTTAAATGGCTGCAGCCACGTGGTGGCATCTACGAGAAAAAATCCACCGACTTGAGAAAGACAAAATGTAAACAGAAGTGGGCCGCTGGTCCTGCCAGGTTCAAGTAGTTAGTGGTCCACGAGTGACAAAGTTAAGTGAAGCCTGCCACCTTCACGGGCTCTGCCATCGGCCACATTGTTTGCTCCACCAGCTTCAGTCACGTCCTGAGCTCTGGGGGGACGAGCAGAACACGCTGTGTCACTTGTGCTTGATGCTCAGCAGATGTCACCCCTCTCCTTTGCCGTGTCTCCTTTGTTGACCACTTTCCGCTGTTCAGTTTGCCACAGGAAAGACACAAACCCTGATAACTCTGATGTAGTTACTGCCAGCCATCATGACGAAGGTCGTAGCACCACTGGATCACGAGCAGTCGCGTGACACACAAACACAAGCCTTAGCATTTCACATGTACAGGCTGTGAAAACACCGACAATGTATCAGAACACACACTTCAAGAGGAGTCGTTCATTTTTAAATTTGAAAGTCGTCCTTCAGAACAAAATAAAATGGCCGAATCACATGTCTTAGGTGGTTGGTCAACCTGACGGACCTTACCAAGATGGCGGCCCATCCAGGCACCGCATCTGCTGCCATCTTGAGAAGGTAAAAGAAGGTCTTTGTTTTTTTGTTCACCTTATACAATTTCTCGTATTAGGAATTTGTTAGTTTTCGCATACCCCTGGGGGTCAGAGCGCAGGGTCCGCCATTGTACAGCAGCCCTGGACCAATTGATGGTTAAGGGCCTCGCTCAAGGGCCCGGCAGAGTAGGATCTCTCTTGGCATGATGGGGATTCGAACCGGCAACCTTCGGGATACCAGCGCAGATCGTTAGCCTCAGAGCCACCACTCCACCCCTAAGTCTTGTGTGGCATTCGTCAAATGGCGGAGCTGAGAAGTCACACTTGCATCATTTGTGACCGCCCCATGTTGGCGCTGCCCAAGTGGGAAAGTAAAACCCCCATGAAAGCTGCTGTTCCAGCAACAAGTCCGGACTGAAGAACATGCTGTCATGTCATACGTTATAAAAATGCACAAATCAACCACTGAGTGAAATGCATGGCGTATCACGCGGACATCAGTCTGTCCCTTTGTTGTTTGTTCTGGTAACGTAGACATCTACCTTCTCAGCATTCAGTATTATGTGTTGGTTATTTTTTAGTAAGTTCTTCTAATAATCATAAATTAAACCTATGAAGTGTTACTTACTGCTCACAGTCTACATCGCCATTTTGGATTGACGTCACAATCTGAAGTCGGACAAACTTGGCGTGAGTTTGCGAGTGTCGATTCCAAATCAGAAGAACTTCTTTTCATTTTCAGAGTCCCAGAGTTTCTCACAAATGCAGCACTGGAATTCCAGACCTTCCCAAGATGGCTGCCCCTTCCGGCACCTACTCTGCTGCCATCTTGGGAAGGTAAAGGGAGGCTTTGAAACACCGCAGCGCTACACAAGGTGACCATTGGCAACAAAATCACTTAATAAACGTCATGAAGAACAGCGAGTTCCCATGGGGCCATCGACGCTTGTTGTTTTCTTCATCTCTGTAAAAGCGGGCAGTGCATCGCCGTGGCACTCAACCTGAACAGGCTCCTCTGCTTCCTAATGAATACTCGGTCACATCTCACATCTGCATGAGCTCTCAGACCCCATTTCCTATCCCCCGGACTTCACATTCCCTTTACAATGAAGGAAAAAAAAAATCAATAAAGGGGGGAGCAGGGGGTCTCAATTACTGTATTAGAAAGTGCACACCACAATACAGAGACCACTCAAGTGGCCACCATCAGCCTGCTCCTGTGCGTAAAGCCCTCGTCTTTCCAGGGACACCCTCTTCACAAATCAGCCAGCATTTGCTATATTGTGCCATTTATCCCTGTGATGGACTGCCAGTTACTCCAGTGTCACCTAGATTGGCATCACACACACACCCCTTCACTGCCTCCACGGCCCCGCCCATGTAGACTAACAACTCAGGTAATGCAGGTGGTCACCTGAATAGAGCGGGGGTCCACACCTGTGCACTCCAGGCTCAGAGTTATCCGGGTTGGGTGTGACGACCCACCACTCTGACCTCAGATGTTAATTAGGGGGGCTTGTTAATTATAATGGCACTGTTAATGGTCACCTCACAAAGTAATGGACAGGCGCCATATCCTGGGGAGGCTCCTGCCTTGTTGCCTATGTTGCCCAGAGAGGCTCAGCCCACCTGGCATTTTCAGATTGCTCAGCTCAATGGCGCCCCCCTCAGGTTCTGTGGCCCCTGCGCCTCTCTTTTATTTTTCGCTCTCGATAAGAACTTCCTTAATGCACAGCTGGAAGCGAATACCAACTCAATGCATCAGAATGAAGAAGTGCGTGCGCTAAAGAACTGCTCGGCGCTTATATCCATATATATTGCTTTTTCATTGATTAATTCCTCTCCACATGAATATCGCACCACGTTTAAGCACAGAAAGCTTTTCTCAGCCATTTTCTCCCCAGACGACGCCAACGAGGTCTAAATTTCATTTTTCTGTCTTAGACTCTAACGCTGCGCTCAGGGGCTGCAGAGCATTGAGATGTGGCACAAGGAGTGGATGAGGAGGACGAGGACGATGACGATGAAGATGATTTCAGCTTTGCGGTCTTTGATTAAGGAATTAATGTTGACTTTATCAAGGGACTGAAAGACATCTCTTCATTCAGCAGGCGGCTCATTTATTGAAGTCATCGGCAGCGGTGGCTGGCAAGGTGGGAGATGGGAAATCCAGCCGGGCCTTCGGATTCAGTGGCGGTCTGGATAACAAGCGACAGGCGGAGAGACCCTTCACATGCCGGCCTGTAGGGGGCAGTCATTTGTCATCTGCACTGGGGGGCCGAATCGGCCCTCGGATTCCATAGGTGTGTAACAGTGGCAAAATGGACGGAGGGGTCAGTGCGCTTGGGCAGGGAAAGACATTTGAACTAATCAGAACGAGAGAAGGACAGGCCTTCGGTTCATGACTTAGTATTGATCATATTGAGTGCCTTTCTAGATACAGTACGTCTGTAATGAAACAGGGTGAGGCCAGTCACGCTGAGCAATCTGATTGGTCGGTTTGGCTTCGATGTGATTGGTCAGTTTGGCTTTGGAGAGGAAGTGCGAGTGTGAGACGCATGAGGAGGAGTAGGATTGACAGCTGCAATGCGGTGTTCACTGGATGTTCAAACTGGTCTTTATTCATCCATCCATCCATCCATTTTCTAACCCGCTGAATCCGAATAGGGTCACGGGGGTCTGCTGGAGCCAATCCCAGCCAACACAGGGCACAAGGCAGGAACCAATCCCGGGCAGGGTGCCAACCCACCGCAGGAGGTCTTTATTCAGCCTCCAGTTAATCCAAAATGCTGCTGCAAGAATTATTACAAGAACAAGAAAATACGAACGCAGAACTCCAGTCCTAGAGTCGTAACACTGGTGCCCGGTTAAGTTTGGGGCAGATTTCAAAATCCTCCTTTTAACATATAAAGCATTAAATGGCCGAGGTCCGGCTTATTTGTCAGAAATTATCATGACTTATAAACCTGAGCGCACATTAAGATCTCAAGATGGCGGCCTGCTGAGGATTCCAAGGATAACAATGGGAGGTCGAGCTTTTAGTTACAGGACCCCCTAAACTGTGGACTGGTCTGCCTGCTACTATAAGAGACGCCCCTTCAGTCTCAGCTTTCAGACTCACGACTTCAGTTTAGCACACCCTGACTAGAGCTGCTGATTAACTGCCATTAGCACTAAAACAGAAGTAACATGACAGTTCTAATTTGTTACTCTCCCTCACCTACTCTGATTCTCTTCTCGGTACTCAAATGTGCCACTTGGTGCCAACTGCCCACCTGCCAAGTTGTTTTACCTGCCTAAGGTAAAGTCATCTCTGTTAGAGGAGCACTGGTATCGTCGGGTAGAGGGGTCCTTTCATCGGATTGGCTGGCCCAGCGCTGTTTCACCTGTGGAATGGCCAATAGGGGGGAGGCAGCTTGATGGCTGAGGTCTCCAGGACTCTAAACAAATCCAAATCATATTATGGGATGTCATCTACTGTTAAACTTTGCTCTGTACTTGTAAAATGTTTATTTTTATACTGTATTGAGGATTTGTTCTGTTCTGTGTATTGTTTTGTATTGTATTGCCCCCTTTTCTTTTTGACACCCACTGCCTGCCCATCCTTCCCTGACGTTTCTTTCTTCCATTTTTTTTTTTTGGGAGTTTTTCTTGTCTTCTTAGAGAGTCCAGGCTGGGGGGCTGTCAAGAGGCAGGGTCTGTTAAAGCCCATTGCTGAACTTCTTGGATGATTTTGGTCTCTACAAAAATAAATTCAATTGTATTGCATTGTATAAAGACTTAAGAGGCACCCTGAGAGTCGCCTGCAATATGAAACCAAACAGGAGGTGAGAAAATAAAAACACCGATTTTACGGCAATGCGCTAGACGTCAAGAAAGGGTGTGCCGATCAAGAGACGTTCATACTCAGACACACGCAGGAAAGGTGCTGAAGGGACACATAGGGCAAGCGACAGTAAATACTTTTGAATTATTCAATTACCTGTCTTCATCAAGTACCATGGCTAGTATATATACAGGTATATACATTATATAAAGTGTTCATATTATATATACTGTATATCCATCCATACATCCATCTGTTTTCAATCCTGCTTATACTGAGCAGGGACACAGAGATCAGGAGTGAGAACAATCCTAGAAATATCAAATATAAAGCGATAAAACATCAGGTGTCCCTGCCTGGGCGTGATGTCGTCTGTCATCCACAAGAGGGCAGACGTCAGGTGTAACGCAGTAAACTGTGTGCCGTTCGTCCGGGCGTAACATCCTCCCCAACGGCGGGCAACGTGACGCACAAAGACAGAGGGCTGTATGGCATGTCCGGCAGACAGGGGGTCATAAGTGCATGACGTGCACTTACTTTAATAATATACGGTTTATATCAAGGTGGTCCAAAAAATAAACCTTAATAATAATACATTATGTTTATATAGTGCCTTTCCTGGGCTCATATTCACAACGAACACATAGAATCTTAATGAAAATAAACAGCACGTCGCGGTCACACCATTTGGCAGTTCTCACGTCTTCTGACCCAAACAGCAGGCGACTTCCACACTGGCAGGTCTTCAACATCAGCGCTGCCTTTGGTGAAGTTGGAACGTTCAGGTGACGTCTTGAGACCGTTTGTGTCCCTCATCCTTTGTCACCGTCACTGTAGTTTTCGTTGAGATGTGTTCCTCTTTCAGCTTCTTCGTCCACCACAGCTGGCACCTTGGTGATCACATATGAAGAGTGCTGGTTACATATGAAAATAACTGAGGAGAAGAGTTGACATGCATCTCTGGATCCAGCGGGTTTGGGTGAAGGGTCTCAAATTGAAGTTTGGGCACACAAACCCCCCGGGCATGGTTCCCCTAGGCTGGTGCCTACTCAGCTTACTCTGCCTAAAGCCCACCTGACAAGGGCAGCAGCTTTCATTCAGTTTCCACACCCATCGATCCAATTCAGTGTTGGTTGGCACGCGGTCACCTTTACTGTATATAGCGCCTTTCAAAATGAGCAACAGTTTACAAATCAAACAATATTTCTAATGTCCGGATCTGCCATGGAGCCCAGTCTTATTGTTTATAGCGCCACACGGGTTGAACACGTTGCTAAATTAGAGGCTGGCATTGCAGCTGGGCAGCCTGCAGGCTGAGAGTGACTTGTACCGAGGCTGTCCAGTGAGGGTCACGCGAAGCCCCCCTCAGAGCTGGTGATGGCAGAGTTCCAGCTGCTGTGTCATCTGCCAAGTGTTAAACGCGGCGCTCCGTCAAGGCGACTGGCTGATATTACTGACGCACTCCTAGCCGCTAATTATAATTAGATTACAGTTTACTTAAACCTCCTAATTGACAAGCGCGCTCCACCGTGGGCTTGGCAGGGGGTTGGCGCATCACGTGGCTCGCATTGGCTCCTTCTGCCATCATATTCTTGTGGTCAATTTGCACGCGATAATGAAGTCGGCAAACAATCGGCCCGCTGTCGTCTCTTGTTACCGACCTGATGAAGAAGACGCCGTCGTGTCGGCCTTCTGCACGCTCAGGGCTTTGACGGGTTCTTTTCTCTGCACGGGCATGTACTGCGTATGCCCGCTGGCACAGACGCGGAGTCTCCGCGTTTTTAAATGAATCTCAAACTAATGAGACCGCGCTTTCCACCTTGGCTAGTTTCCCATTTCTTTAAGGGCAGGGGTTCTTAACCTGAGGAGGGGTCCCCCTAGGGGGTCCATGGATGGGTTTCAGGGGGTCTGTGAGGATCGGATAAAAAATTAACATTTACATTCACTATACAGACCAGTGCTGTTGATTTTTCTCGATGTGAAATTGCTCACGTGATTTTTCTCGCTCATTAAGTCTCTCAAGGTTATTTCTCACGTATTATTTTTCTCATAAGTATTGATCCCACCTAAGCCTAATGCGTGAGTTACACACTCACGAGAAAAATAATGACGAGGAGAATGTCGAAAATCATGTGAGAACAATAGGGATCAGACCCCACCCCCCCCACATCCCAATCAATGGTCTCACATTGAAAGAAATGAAAGAAAACGCCCCCAAACTTTAATCACACTCTGTGTATGTCTGTCATATATGTATGGAGGAGACGATCAAATCTCAATAAATGAGACGCATTCTATTCATTACATGCAAAGCTGTGTTTATGTGAATGTTTCTGGGGAAGGGGGGTCCACAGCTTTCCTCTGATTCTTAAAGGGGTCCGTGACTAAAGGTTAATAATCACTGGTTTAGGGGTTGAGTGTGTGCGTGTGAGCACGTGTGTCACACTAAGTCGCTGTCACATTACACGACTTTTCCAGTGACTTTCAGCCTTCGTTTCCATAATCTTAGCCGGTCGGGGGCCTCCCTTGATGCCAATCGTCTAATGCCGGGTACAAACCGCCTGATTTGGATTTGCAGTTGCCTGACGGATTTTGTGAGTTCAGCCAAATTTCAGCTTCCTCGGCCGCCATTTCACATGCAGTACTTTGAGCGGGCGTTGCGATTCCCGATTGGACTCTCGTACGATCGAACGATTTCCGTCACGTCAGAAATTTCAGAACCTCCCGAATATACGAGAGTCTCGTCTGTTTGATGTCGTAACAGATAACTGGCTCCGTTAGGCACACGAGAAGCCCGTCAGTCTGATGTCTCCTGTCTCACAATCTATAACAGGATGAAAAATGAAGTGAAAGGCCGAGATTGCTGTTGCGCTCGCTGCTGCCGTTAACCCTCCATACAACGCTGGCTCCATCAGGCAGCGCGCTATTGGCTGTCAGCAAAAGGAGGCGTGTACAACCGGCGGGTGGATCGACACTCGGCCAGCAGACGTGACAGGGGCTGCGGTTTTCAGTGGCATAAGGTGACACAGCACAGTGCAGGGGGCAAATGAGCAGCTCTGACAGACCCTGTGACAAATGTGACATCTGCCCTGAGCTCGATGGGGACAGAATGGTGACTTTACACGTTTAAAGTCCACTCTGGAGTGCGGCAACAACACAACCCGCCTACAAGCCTTTCCGGGGTACGGGAGGCTGGGCAGCACTGGGTGCCAGGCATGAATCAATTCTGAAAGGAGCCCAGTCGACCGCAGCCAAGCCCTCCTCCATCAACCTCACGATTACGTTAAAGGTTCTCTGGTAAAGGCAGCTGCATTTTTATAGCCTCTGAATGTTTCTACTGTGTAGCAGGGAAAGTAACTCGCTGTGGGTCACACAAAAGTGTCACAGATGGGGACTGCACCCGTCCCGTTCCACTGCAAAGCACTTCACGGGGACAGGACAACTGATTCTGTTTGGTGACATTCTGAGATACTCCGAGTCAGAGTGGGGGTCACTGATGTTGACAGAGATGCTTTTGTATAGCGCCTTTCTATACAAAACATCATTCCAAGGTGCCAGCACAACTTATGACAGGCAGAGCATCTCATTCACAGTCAGCAATGAGGACCGACCCTGTCACCTCACCCTGTCACCTCACCCCGTCACCTCACGTGTTTTTATAGCTCCTTTTTCATTCCAAAGTAATCTGAAGTTACCCTACAACTGGTCTGGTAATTCAGCGATGTTGTGGATAAAACCTTTCACTCGGCGTCAGTGACAGGGATGACCTGAGAGCTGTCATGTTTTCCCTTTTTAGATGCTTTCCATGGGAATACTGGGAGATAAAAATGTAAGATCTTGACGACTTGCATACAAACAAACAAACGGATAATAAATCATTGAAAATGAAGTAAATAACTGCTGGGAGTCGGTGGCCGATGGCCAGTCTTGCAGTTCGGGTCTTGGGCACTAGGTGGCCACACTGCTCTCATGCCACTACTCTTTTTCTTTTCTTTCATTCAGGATTATTTCAGCTCAAAGGGACGAGCAATGCCTGGCGTGATGTGACGTGATGTGATGTGACATGATGCACTCAAAGCCCCTTCATCTTGTAGCAGTGCTACTGGGGAATGAGAACTTCAATTCCCAGCAGTCCCTGCAGTGGCTCTGATTGGTCGTCTACTGAAGTTGCAGGGGCTGATGGGGACAAGGAGGCCGACGTGAGATTTAAAAGCTGGCCAGTTATACAGAGAAGAGGACGTCTTTTGTTGCTTCGTGTCTTGAGTTGCCTTCCCGTTTCACTACCTGTGGATTCTTGGATTTTGCCAGGGATCATCTCCTGTTTTGTCATATGGACTGTCTGGTGTCCTCCTGCTGCATGAGGTTTTGTTGTCGACCTGCAAAGAAAGAAAGGAGGGCTGCTGATCCCGTCACACATCTTCATCAGGAAATACCGGTAGGATACAACGAGCTGATCTCTGGACTAACTACCTCCATCATTTCATTCCGACATTTGCCATTTTTTATGGACTTCATCATGTGGGGTTTTTGTTAGTCGTTTGTTCTTCTTGAAGTCGTGTTTATTGTATATCACCGTAAAGGGAACTGGGGTACGATCATTTTAGTTTGTGTAGTTAGATTTAATTTATTTATTGTTTAATACAGTCTTCAGTTTCTGTTTTATTACTGTTTAGGTTTTGTCTCTGTGAAGGGAGTGTGTGCCAGTTGGGCCAAGGCTGGGTGTGTTCCTGAGATCTCCACCGAAAAAATAAATAAATAAATAAATAAATCGCCGTCAAAAGCGGTGAGAATCTTAGCTGGGTTTTTAGACCACTACAAGCTTTAAACAGCTAGGCCACCACCCTGTAACACCCCCCGCCATATTGCTGGAGGGTCTCAAAGGGACAATGAGAATTCCCAATTCTCACAACTAGGAAATACTGCCACCTGGTGGCCTTCACGGCCAACGATGGATGGATTTAAAGGCAGAAGTCTACGTGAACATCATCATCATCAAGCCCTTCCGTGAGAACCCTAAATCCAAAGAGGGCTGTTTCATTTATGTTAGGTAGATTGTCCAATGGGGACTGGTCAAGGGGTCTCATGACCTCGGACCCCCTACAGATTTTATTTTTTTCTCCAGCCGTCTGGAGTTTTTTTTTGTTTTTCTGTCCCCCCTGGCCATTGGACCTTACTCTTATTCGATGTTAATTAATGTTGACTTATTTTATTTTCTTATTGTGTCTTTTATTTTTCTATTCTTTATTATGTAAAGCACTTTGAGCTACTGTTTGTATGAAAATGTGCTCTAGAAATAAATGTTGTTGTTGTTCACATCAATATGGAGTTTAATTTAGGATTTGCAAGCCCAGTGAAGGGTCCATTGGCATGGGGGGGATCTGGCTGGACAGTAGTGAAGTAAACCTGACCAGCTGGCCACTTGGGTCAGTAATCTTGGGGGGCACATAGCTGCCCGTCTGCTGTGTCCTCTTGAGCTCTTGTGCAGGGTTCAAATCAGATGCGCCAGTTTTGCTGGCCCCCTGCTATCCTGACTCCTTTTAGATTTTGGTAACATGTAAGGCGAGAGGAACGGCCTGCTCCCCGCTTCCTTTCTTGTCATTTTGGGGGCCGCACAGGATGTTTGTTACTTCAATGGTCCGGTGACTTCTTTTCCATCGTCGCCTTGACGTCAATTCGTCGCTTGCTTTGACTTCAAAACCCCCGCTGCTAACCTCGACGGCTTGGATTTCAGCAGAGGGTCCCGAGTCTCGTGAAGCGTCACGAGCGCCTCGTGCAATCAGTCAAAAAGCAGCAAAAAATAAATCAAAAAATAAAAAGTAAGTTTTTCTCTCTGCCGACCCCCCGATTGTATCCCACTGAGCGGTGATTAATTAACAACAGAAAATGAACTCACTCCCACTTGTTCACATTGTCAGCTCACTGGCAGAAAAGAAAGCGGTGACATTTCTCTGGAGAAATTAATTCTGACGAAGTTTTGCTCAGTTGTGCAGATCACTCACATCTGCAGAGAAAGAGTTTACTGGCGACGGCCTGCGTGTGTACACGAGTGTGTGTGCGCGTGTGTGTGTGTGTGCCTCTCCGGCCCACCCAGCCTGGCGGAGGCCACTGTGAGTGTAGTCGAGGGACGCTGGTCCAGTCGATAACCACCAGCATTAGATCAGAACCAGCCTGACACCTCATGTCACCATCATTGTCTCTGCCATCGCTGGCACCTGTCTTAGCTGGGGTGTGTTCACCTGCCAACCAATGCTGGCCACAGCCACAGCCTCCTGGTCACTGCTGAATGTCCACAGTCCTCCCAAAGCTGTCTGATCTGTCTCATCCACTGCCTGCACATTCACACCGCACATGTCGAGTCACAGGAAACACTTCTCTAGGAGCCGATCCACGTGGGAATCCTTTCTTAGTCTTCCTCGGTGTGGTGGTCAAAGGAAATGATTTAAGTAGAAGAGCGGATCTGGTAGGCGCAGCTTTTTAACAATAGAATTACCAAAGCCTACGAAAACTCTTGTAAACCCGTCCCACCTTAAATCCCTTCGCACCTCTCCGTCAGCGTCTTTTGTCTTGTAAATGTGCCGATCAAGACAAGCAGCAAGCAGCCTACTATTCCATCTCCCCACCGCCGCGGAACGGGCACAAAGTTCTCCCACTTCCATCCTCGATTATCTGGGAGTCAGGTCCCTAGAGATGTAAGGGAAAATACTAGATCGTTATTTGGAACACATGCACTTCATGTGTGTTCCGTTTCTACAATAATCTGTGTCAACACAGCGTTAAAACAGAAACGTTTTTCATATTTTAGTAATAAAAGACAAATTGTAGACATAAAGCCTTTCACAGCACTTTCACAAAAGGTACAAGGACGATACAACAGCTTCCGTGGAGCAGCGGTAAGAATTACTGACTTGTAATCACGAGTCCCCCGGTTCGATCCTCACTGCCTCGTATGTTTACCGTTTTGAGTAGTGAGCTGCTCTTATTGTTAATATCATACAATAAACACATACATTTGATGTGCGTCTGTAACAGCCGGTCTACATGTATAGTACTTGTAAAAGTTAGCGTTTTTGTTCACTTTTATTCTCTCAGTCAAGATCACGATACATACTACCGCCCTGTCCAATCCCCTTACAATCTGACGCTGTTAGTTTTTATTTGAAACTGGGAGGAACTGTGGATGTGAATGGTGCTTTGAGACAATGGAACTGGAAATTCTCTGATCTGGAGGGATAAAAGCTGACACACAATCGCCGGTGAATCTGCCTTCTTCGTATCTCACCGTCACTTGAATTTTTTTTATTCAGTTTTATTGAGTGTTGCTGCTCACGCTGAATTAGTGCGCACCTTATGGTCCATGATGTCAAAGACGCAGAGACATAGGTATAGAGAGAGTCGAGAGGTACAGCAGAGTTGAACTCCGATGATGACGAGGGTTCTGCATCGGAGAAAGAATGCCCGTCGCCCCTTTGTATACAAATCAATCAGATCGAATGTTATTTACCTTGATTTATTTACTTATCTTCCTACAGCGTAAAGTCTTGAGTAGACTGGAGATCTTCCCGTGTTCATATACAAAGTACAGCGATGACAAAAGTGTGATGTGCGTTCTTTCTCCGCTGTAGAACCCTCGTCACCATCGGAGTTCAACTCTGCTATAGCGTGTCTTTATGTGAAAACAGCAGTGTCACATCGGGGGGAGCGTGAACGTGACCGGGAGAATAAAATCGAACAAAAAAACAAAACAACTGTAACCTTTACAAGTACCATAAATTTACAGCGGCTGCTACAGACTCAGCTCAAATGTATGTTTTTATTCTAAAATAGTTAAAATAAGAGCAGCTCACTTCTCAAAATACTTGTACCTTTTGTGAAAGTGTTTATTTGATATTTGGACTTCAGCTTCGTGTCTACATTTTGTCAATTATTACTAAAACATGAAAAACGAATGTATTGGCATAGATTGCTGTAGATACGGAACGCACATGAAATGCATGTGATCCAAATAACGATATATTATTTAACCAATACAACTCCAGGCAACTCACACCCAGATAAACAGACTTGAGGTGGGACGCGACGATGCAAGTTCGATGAACGCTCCCTTCTCACTTCTGGGAGCCCTTCGACCCTACGGCGTCGGTAATGTTACCGATGAGCTTAGCAGTGAGGCATAACATAGCAAGGGGATGGTGCAAAAGTGCAATGTGCTTTTATTAAAATCAACAACAAAAACAAAGTGCCCAAATAAATAGAGGAGTGCTTTAAAGATTCAATAAATAATCCATGCAATCAGTTGTGCAATGGAGATAAAAACCAATAAATAGAAAAACAGTCCTTTAAAAACGAGGTTCAAACACAATGCAGGAAGCAGCCTTTTAAAAACAAGCCCGGCGACTTTTCTACCTGGCAGCTCCCCTGCTTCTCCCATCTGGGCTCCTCAACAGGGGAGCCGCCTTCTCAGCAGCTGAACTTTCTCTGCTCGACTGGTCTGGAGGCCTCTCGATCCCTGGCTTCGGTCGCGCACTCAACCCAGACCGAGACTTGGTTTCTTTGACGACCAGGACGCTCACGTCAAGGACTTCACCAGCCAAGCCTCCCGACTCCCGCTGCCTTCACGTCCTTCAACTGGTCACGCCAGCTCCTTACTCGCTCAACTGGAGCGACCGCTTCTGTGGTTGAAGGTTCGAGGCAAACAGCAGGCAGACAGCAGATTTAAAGTAAAAAGCGATCTCTTTATTCTTGTTGGCAGAGAGACTCTTTGCAGGTCCTGTCAGCTAGTGCTGTGACAATAACCAGCAAAAAGCCCAATCTTTGAGTTTCCTTTTTATAACAGAAAGTTTTACATCTTACAGAGATACGTAGCCTCTCATGAGACAAGGCTGCACAATTCTTTGGGGGGATTCAGTAATATGCCCAAAAATTACAACACATTTGTTCAACCACTAAAGATGAAGTGAAAAAGTCTGTTGCTGTTGATTTTACAATCCTAGATGTTTGTTAAGATTTTTAACAGTTTCCTGAGTACAGACTTAAAGGTCAGCAGTTTGACAGAAATCTTCTTCCCCTCCCTAGGTCAAAAGGTTCTCAGCCCAAGATTCTTTGTTCAACTATTATTTAATATATTGATTCAAATTTTTATTATTCCACACTTCCTTCTGCCCCCACCGAGTGTTGGCCAAACGCCCTTCTTGGGGCTCACCTTCCAGCTGCCTACCTGCGAGCCTGCATTCGTTTGCTCTCTCGCCACACTCTTCCCTGCTCTCCAGCAGCCACCGTTTCTTTCTCTCTCTCCCTTAGCCGACTCGCGCTTTTATTTATCAAGAGGGCATGGCAGCTGTGGCAGCCAATCAGCAGCCCCAGGAACAATCACGGATGCGGACGGTTTCTCACTTGTGCACTTAGGTGAGAAATGGCCACATCGCAAATCATCCTAAGAACCGCTTCAGCCACACAACCACCAGACCCCCTCACCAAGCCACGAGTGTGGTGCTTATTTATTTAAACCTGGCCTTTGATGGGAGCTGTGGACCCACCATACCACAGAGAGCTTTTTGCCCTTTCTGTGTTGGTGGGAGGATGTGATAGCAGGCTGCCTGCTGCTTGTGCAGATCGACACATTTACAACACAAAAGACACTGACGGAGAGGTGCAAAGGGATTTAAGGTGGGCCGGATTTACGAGTTTTTTTGTAGGCTTTGTTAATTCTAGTGTTAAGTGCTTTACCAGCTCTCACACACTCACAGGCACCCTCAGTAAGGCTTCTCAGGGTGACTCCACCCCTTCTGACAGCTTCTTTATCAGGTCCAGCCTCTTCCAATAGCCTGTCACTCTCTCTCAATCTCCGCCCCTTCTGACAGTCCCCCATCTCTCTCTCTCTCTCTCTCTCTCTGCAGAAGTTCTCAGGAGAAATCCACACCTTCAACCACCGTCTCCCCAAGCCCCACCCTTTCTGACTGTGTTTCTTTCTCTGGTTCTGCCCCCTCTCTATCTCATGCTCCACCCCTTCATAAACTATACCTCATAAACCCTCTCGTTTTCCTTCTCTTTAATCTTCATCTCACATAGTGCCTTTCAGAAAAAGTTCTTATCCAGCTATCCTTTACATTCATGCTATTCCAGTCTATCCTATCTATCTATCTATCTATCTATCTATCTATCTATCTATCTATCTATCTATCTATCTATCTATCTATCTATCTATCTATCTATCTATCTATCCTTTCATATCTCTATCTATCTATTATATAGTGCCTTTACACTATAAGCAGTCTGTGTTTTGAGCACATTAAGATGCTATATAAATAATAAATAGTAATAATTATTAATATTATCTGTCATATAGTGCCTTTCACATTTATTTGTGTCTGTGGTTTCTGCCTTTGGACACGCTGGACGTGCCCTCACTGCGCCCCTGCTGGCCATCAAGTGTCTGTCTCATTAGAATTCAACACACAGGGCACCACGGAGTAAACGGAGCTCTGATGTATGCTTTATTTATTTGTTTATTTATTTATTTGTGGCACTGCAACGCGGCTGAAAAATACTGTAACCTGTAATTATGTCCAAAGCTGTTTTCAGTTGCTTCCCTTAGGCGGATGAGGGGGAAGAACGAAAGGTGGATTTTATTTATAGCCTTTATAGATTTCCTTTAGAAACAAAAACAGGATTTAAGGTCTGAACGCCGCTGCCTTAACCTTCACCACCCCGCTGCGTTGCTTTCAGTCGAGGCCGTCACACCGCAGCGGCGAGGGCAGCAGGTGGTGGGGGGCTCTGGGTGGCCCACCTCGGTGTCTCGGAGCCATCGGTGCCCGCAGATGTTAAACTGCTGAACCTGCGAAGGGCTCACTGCCGACTCTGAATGCGAGTTTGTCATCCGCTGCCGTTTGCTGTGCCACCGGTTGAGCCGCTCGGCCCGTTCAGTGCGCCATCACCGGGTTTGTCACAATTTGACTAAAACAAGAATGGGACGTCACATCATTTATGAACGTATCTGCACCGACACTAAAATGACTGACCTCACTCGTGATGAAGCCATAAGCCTACACTGGGCAGGCGTGCATTGGCGGAAAATGGAAAAGGATGCATCGTCCGTGCTAGACGTTCACTTGGAGTTTGCATTCACACACGGAGAACAGCAATGGTGAATACGACAAAGAAATGAAAGAAGAGAGCTTTGTTTGGGCTCGCCGTGAGGTAGTGAGAGAAATACACGAGTGTAAGGAGAGCAAAGTGACTGAGAAAACGCAATGAGCAGGAGCCAATCAGAGAAGGGCCACATAATAAGAATGAGCCAATCGGAGCAAGAGTAGAGTCTGTCAATGCCACACAGCTTTAGGGAGCGTTTTCAAAAGTCCAGGGTAGCGTGGACAAAAGGCGAAAAGAGACTAAATAAAAATGTTGTAGTGTGGACGTCGCCTGCTTCACTCCACCTGACTCTCAATCAAGTCTACGGTGTCCATTTTTAAAATGGCCATTTTGTGCGTCGACTTGACCCAGAGCACAGCAAGGGGGATGGATGCACACAGTGAGCTCGTACCCTCGGGTCGTGCAGACGCGCTTCATCTCCGCTGAAATTGATTGGCCTGGGCGAGTGGACCAGTGGATGAATCTCCGGAAGAATCCAAGCCAGGATCGGTTAAAGGAGTTGAGCCTGGCTGACCCCAAAAGAGGAGCGGCGTGAACAGTGAGACTGCAGGGAGGCGTATGGAAGATCAGGAAAGCGGCAGACACACTGGAAGGGGGGCTGTAGAATATCCCTTAGCGAGCAGCAGTCCTGGCCGTTCACCATTTTAGTGATTTGTCAAACTGTGTGAGGAATGACACTTTTCTGTTTCACTTGTCACCGGTGGCCATCAAGAAGGGACAGATCTACCATCAGGGCATTCTGAGTGTGTGGCCAGGCACCCGCGACGGCAAGGGGGCACTTCTTCTAATCCCAACCCAACCCGCTCGATAAAAATGATTGAGTACCTGTGAGGCCAAAGGGGTTACCCCCCACACCACCAGGGGTACAAAGGCTTGATGAGGCGATCAAGTCTTTCTCCGTAATCAAGAGCTGAATTAAGCAACCCAGCGTCCACGTGGCACATTATTAAGTCAGCACTCACCCGGGGGTCCGTAGGGTCTTAATCCAGCCTTGCCATCGAGATGTTAAGCTGAGCCTGTGGCCAATGATGTGCTGGTAGGTCCACTTGTAATGTTGGGCTAGAGGTGGCTTAGCACGGCAGGATCCCCGGGTTCAATCTGTCGCTCTCTCTCTGGTTGATTTTCCACATGTGGCTTTAGGTTTTTAAACCCCAAAGATTCTCCTGTGTGGCTGACTGGGGTGGCTGGGCGACCTTCTGACATCTCATCTGGGCTTGGGCGCGTGCTGCCAGGTCTGGCTCCTGCCCCTGTCACTCCAAATGAGGAGAAGCAGGTCTGGCTGGATATCCCATAGTATATAGCGCCTTACCTCAGCTGATAATATGACACGGCCTTATCAGTCATGTCAATAATTATATCTGTAGGTTTATTCTCTGGGGTCCTCCCTGGATGTAAGGTGGACACCCACACTTATAAGGGGCTGTCCACGGGGGTCTCCACATACACACACACACACACACATACTGTACATGTTTTTGGGTATGCAGTTACTTTTTGTATATTTGGAACTTTATTAGAAGCCTCCCCCTTAGTATTTCATATGCCAGCCCTCCTTTTCATTTTTGTGTGTAAGGGGCACCTCCACATCACCTGTCCCCCTTTCAGCAGAAGGAGGACACCATAAAGACAAAGCCCAGCCTGGGTGGAGACGCTAGTTTTAGAGCTGAGAAGAAGCAGCCAGGCCATAAGAAACGTGAGGCAGACGACACGGACAGCCGGCGGTCCCTCAGCCCATTGTGACTTGCTGTCGGTCAAACGGGGTCTCGTGCTCTGTGGCACCTGGCGCTGATCCTTCGTGTTTGTCTTCTCTGGGACTCCAACTCCATGGTTATACAGTATTCTTTTCCCAAATGATATTACATATGGTGTTCCTCTGTGTCGTCTACCATGCCACTTCTGAAATATTTCCCAGCCTGAACTGCGAGAGGGTAACCTAGCAACAGGCTCCGTGCCTTAGCGCCAAACGAGGAACTGCTGGCAGGGCGGGCTTAGCGGCGACGGCTTTGAGTCACTCGTTTGGCTGCGAAGTCTGGTTTGGGAGTCGGGAAGTCCTGGGCACTGAGTGATGACAGGCATGGGGGAGCTTCACACTGGGATCTCAGAGTTAATTATATGAGACAATGGCCTCTGGGGGCGCTGCACAGGAACTTGAAAGGCAGAAAATAAGTTTATTTCAAGGAAAGGCCATAAGTAAGGGACGATCATAGGGAGAAAACCAAAAAAGTGCAAAAACAAACAAATGCCATGTGCTGCCTTCCCTCAGTACTCCAAGTATACACACCATAATAATCACTTCACCAGCTGGGGGTGGCTCCTCTCCCATATAACCACACAAAATTCTTAAAGCCCCCTACAACACACTTGAAACGGTCACCTGATTTGGGAGAAGACTGGCAGGTGAAACCCAAAGAAAGCCCACAACTTAATTGGAGACCACTGGACCACCAAAACTGCAATTTGAGGGCAACATAGAAGCCCCTCATAGATAAGAGAGCAAATGTTACTCAATGGATCAGAGCAAGATAGATAGATAGAAAGACAGAAAAGGCACTATATAATAGATAGGAGGATAGATGTGAAAGGCACTATATAATATGTAGGTCAATGTGTATAGATCTAAAAACTGGCTAAAGAATAATTTCCCTTACAATATATAGATATGAAAGGCACTCATAATGGATAGGCAGACAGATGTGAAAAGGCACTATATAGTAGATAGGAAAGGTGGTACATTATATAAATATATACATATATATTGTCAGGGATGCCAGGGGCCATGACCCGGCTGGGACGCCATGAGGGATCGGATGTGGGTCTGAGCCCACCCTGGATCACGTGGAAGCTGCCTTCCGGGTTGTTTTGGGGGCCACGGGTCGAGGGCATGAAAGCCCTACCCTGTAGAGGCCTGTGGTCACCGCCAGCAGGCACCCCAATGCCTTGGGGACCTGTTGCCCCAGCACTTCCGCCACACCAGGAAGTGCTGGGGGGAAGACTTTGGATGATACCCGGAGAGCTGCCGGGAACACCTGGGGCTCATCCGGGTCCTGTATAAAAGGGGCCGTCTCCCTTCATTCGAGGCTGGAGTCGGGAGGAGGAAGGACGAAGCAAGAGAGGAGAGTGGAGGCGGCCCGAGAAGAAGGCATTGTGGCCAGGACTGAGATTGTTGGGGTATTGTGCACATTTGACTAGGTCTGAGTGACCATTATTGTAAATAAGAATTGTAAAATAAACGTGTGGTGGTATTTGAACAACATGTCCGCCTGTCTGTGTCTGGGCCGGGTCCACAATATATATATATATATATATATATTTATTTATATATATATATATATATATATATATATATATATATATATATATATATATATATATATATATATATATACACTGGCTAAGTAAAATCATTTCCCTTACAATACAGATATAAAAGGCACTATATAATAAACAGATGTGGAAAGGTGCTATATAATATATAGATATATGTGTATATACAGTATATACACTACATATATATACATATGCATATATATATATATATATATATATATGGGATGCACTCTACGTCCCCCGGAACGCTTGATGGTAGCCCTCCTGGGTTACATCGGGGCCACAGATGTGGGACTTCAGGACTCAGACCTGTTGGGCTCCATGGCCACCAACCCGGAGGAGCTGCATGGCTTAACGAGCCTCTGTGGGCTGGAATGCAGCCACACCCGGAAGTGCAGCCTAATTAAGCCAATTTCCATCTGGAGCAGCTTCCGGGAGGGCTACTAAAAGAGCCTGCAGCCACTACTCAGGAGCCAGACTTGGGAGGAAGAGGATGAGGTTGCCGAGGAGGAGAAGGAGGAGGAGTGGTGGTGGTGCCAGAGGATTGTGTTGTGTGGAGTTACGCGCTTGTGGGACTGTGTATTGCCTGTGGGGTTCACGGGGAAGACGTGCCTCACAGGTGAAGAAAAATAAAAGAGTCTTTGTGCTTTTACACAATGTGCCTCTGGGTCAGTCTGTGCCGGGTCGGGTACAATACAGTGCCTTCATTTTACAATATATAAAAATATATATACTGGCTAACTAAAATCATTTCCTTTACAATACAGATATGAAAGGCACTATATAACAGACAGATTTGAAAGGTGCTATATCATTTATTTTTGTTCTTTATTTCGCCTTATACAATTTCTCATATTAGGAATTTCTTAGTTTTCGCATACCCCTTGGGGTCAGAGTGCAGGGTCAGCTATTGTAAGGAGCAATTGAAGGTTAAGGGCCTTGCTCAAGGACCCAGCAGAGTAGGATCTCTTTTGGCAGTGACGGGCATAACAGCACAGATCCTTAGCCTCAGAGCCATCACTCCGCCCTAATACATACTGTATAAGAATGGCAGAAAATCCTCCAATCCAGGTGAGTGAAGCTTGTTGTGTTAAACCCAAGAAGATCTCAGGCTGGCAAGGCTATTAAAGGGCCTTCAGCTAAAGATTGCAAAGGGTCTGAACACTTGTGTCAATGCAAACTTTAATTTTTAAGAAATTTATAAAAATTCCTCAACTCCCGTTTTCGCGTTTACACGCTGGGGTTTTGGTGTGCAAATTGAAATGCTCTTAGCATAAGGCTGCCACAAAGTGAAGACATCTGGAGACATTCTGAATCCTGTTTTTCCCAGTTCAAGCTGGCGTGGTGCCAGTGCTTATTCCAGCAGCTTTGGGTTGAAGTGCCAGGTCACCAGAGGATGCTCTCCTTTCTACCACTCGCTGGTTTAGGTGAATTCAGAGATATGAGAAGAAACGTCAGTCCGTGAAGTGAAGGGGTGTCACATGGACACTTGGAAAGCATACAATGAAAGGCAAAGGGGACCATGCAGAAGGCTGGGGGAGTTTGGGGTCATTTTTGAGATGGATGTCATGGCCTAGAACAGACAAGCATGAAGTCCTTTCAGTTCTGTGCTCATCCACTTGTTGGCGGCCCGAGCTTTAAAAATTTCCTTTGATGGAGTTCACAGGGAGCTTCATCATCATCATCATCTTCATCATAAATGGTCAGTTTAAACTGTACATGGAGGTACCATTCAGAAATAAAGAGAAAGAAATGAAGAAGTAGCCTGAGCAGGTCTGCAGTGAATTCCCCTCTTCGAAGTGACACCACACCTGCACACTCTTTGTTATCCCACGTCATTCAGAACTTCTTTTCTTCCGCTGCCAATTTTGCTGGTGTCCGTGTTATTCCCAGAATATAAATGTGTGGAGGGTAATAAGACACGGTGGGCTATGACAGCCTTGCCAATGTTCAGCAGCAGCCATTTTGTCCAGTTGTACTATTGAAGGATAAATGGATGGTTATCTCTGCTGCCAGTCAGCGGTACCCCATCGAAAAGACAGTTAAAAAACAATGGGGCCGACTTTATAACACCAAACCTCCTCTAGTGTTTGCTGTTGGTTCATGTTTTATCGAAGCTGAACGTCCAAGTCTCATTGGGCCATTCGTTCTGTGCTAAAATTTAAAAACACATCAAGCAAATGATCGACTGCCTTTCTTTTTGGTCCTCAGTTTTCAGGTCAGTTTAAAAGATCACAGATCGAGAGTCGTGACTGAAGACAAAGCAAACGCAGTGCATTTCACTCAGTGAGGGGACAGCATTTTGATTGAAGTCCATGTGCTAATCTGCCAAAATGTAGCCAATCAGCATCAAGGGGTGGGGCCAGGGGAGTCCACAGCCGGGCTCAGAGGCGTTCAGTGGCGAGTGCCTTCACCCCGCGCTAACAGCTGATGAGGCAGGGGGTCCGCTGTCTCATCGAATAGCCGGACTGCTGATGCCAATGACAATTTCATTCTCGATGCTCGTTGACGGGCTGCTGGAATAGAAGTGGCAGCAGGAGAATGAAGTCCGACCGCTACGGTAACATCCTCAGAACGTATTCAGAAGCGAATGTCCCGAAGAGCTGCAGCACACGGTGATGGAGATCATCGACCGGGGCGTCCACACACCGATGCTCCCCTAAGCTTGCTGTGTAAATACGTGCAGATGGAGGCGACTGTCCCGACGGTCGCTAAACTTCCTGACCATCAAAAGACGAATGATGCCACGTGATCGAAAGACAAGCAGAAGACATTTCAAACACACAGGTGATTTATTTACTGAGCTAGATGGAGAGAAGCGCCTACAAATGGAACCGAAACAAATCAAAATAACCCTCGCTACCAAATCCTAACGAGAGACAAGAATCGAAATCGAACAAAACAGGCAACGAGGTCAAATCGAGCGAAACATGCGAGGAGCACAAGAACAAGAGATTTCTTTTCGTTGTTTTTCTTTGAGGAGGTTTATATCCTCTGTCACACACGTGCGTTTGGGAGAAGGCTAAAGGGCCTGAATAACAGGAATACCACGCCAGACCAGGGGGTCTCTCTCAATCCTCTGCAGACTATCCATGGGAAATCCCGCACATTTCCAGCCCCACTGATGACGTCACTTCCAGTCCGCCCCCTACCCCTCCTACTAATGATGTCACTTCCGCAAAGCCCTCCGAGGGTGACGTCACCACCAGCCCACCCCCCCAACTAATGATGTCACTTCCAGTAGTGCCCCCATTGATGATGCAACTTCTGGGGGGGTCCACTGGTGACGTCACTTCCGGTCCCAGGTCCACTGGTGACGCCGATGACGGTACTTCCTGCCTTTAAAGCTACGATCTTTACAACCTGAAGGTCAGTTCTGTTTTGGACTCGGACCTGTGAACGTCTCACAAGCTCATTTACCCATCTGCAGATAGGATGGCTGCCCCTAACCTTTTTGATGTCTTTCGATTCTTATTATGACACCTCAAATTGGATAACAAAAGGAACCCCCGGCCGACCTTTTGATTACCCACGGGTCATGACCCTGGAAGCCACACCCCTAAGCAATGTGGGAAGCGGTGCCAACGCCACCTCTCAAAATGGATAGAAGGACCTGAAAATGGCGTTCAAGACATTAGAACACAGTCACGTGAAACGTAACCATTGAGTCAACAGGTGTGTAGACGTTTTCAGCAAGGCCATCGGGGTGTCGGTAACTTCAGCCCTCATTAGGGGCTCCCTGACGGCCGATTTGGAGGGGGTATCCCTTGGAGTCTTTGTGACGTTGATGGCCTTTTGGTGGCGCTAAACAGAAGAATTCAGGGCTGACCTGGTGAAGCTCCGCATTAAACAGCTGGGGGGTGGGGGGCTCTCGAAGATCTGGGGCTACACACCTGAGATCGGGGTGGGGGGGAGGTAAAGCCCCTAGCGATGCCACTGCTTCTGTCCGTTTCAGTTCATCACTCCACATCGTCTACCCTTAGGCTTACCATCTAAACAATGGGAGGCCCCTGACCAGGACAGTCGACGCCCTCTGCCCCACCTCTTGATGCTGATTGGTCATTTGGTTATCCTCAGTTTCTTTCATGATTCTTGAAGTGAAAAGCAACGCACTCGGAGCAGCCATCAAGTGAAATGCAATGCGCTTGTCTGCTTACAGCTTTGCCGCGTGATCCTCGGAATGGGAACTGCAGTGCAATACGCTTTTGTCTCACGTTTTCAAATGGCACGAACATTGGGTGCCATCGTGAGTGGCAATCAGTCACATGGCTGACGTGTTTTTAATTATGGCACGATGATAAAATAAGTACACATGCATTACGGTGCAGCGTAGTTCACCTTGAATTTCAGCATAAGAAATCTTCCAATGGCCCGTTTCACGCTAAGCACTGTGCCACCCACCCGCCCACCACCGGTACTCGCTCAGCAGCTCTAAAGACGTATCAATGAAATATCCTTTAACAGCCATTTAATTGACAGGCAGTGCACAAAGGGCCCGATTTAAGTGTGTGTTCTTTGATAATTCGCATCGCCTAAAAGGACGCCGAAAGAACGGCGCTTGATAAAAAAAAGGGAGGCTCGCTGTCAAAATAACATCTCCGGTGCGCCGCGCCACGTGTGAAGTTTTATGGAGCGATCATTAATTTGTGGCATTCGCTGCATTTCTCCAAAACTCACATTAATTCATCACAAGCAAAGAACGCATTGTTCTGAAGAGTCACGGGGCTGTCAGTTTGAGAAAGTGTGGAACGGGTCATTAATTGCTGTTTACTTCATGGGGATTCGGAATTAATTGGAAGGTTGGCACTCAAGTTGTGTGGCTTGCTTTACAGCTGACGTTTCCAACAGGATGTTCTTTCCGCCTAGTTTTGCCTTTGGCCGCCAGGTGAGTTGGCTTCCTTTTGGCCGACTCTTCTTTTTGGTTTTTCTTCTTTGTTCTGTTTTTTTGTCTTTGGATTGTGTTTTGTTTTTATTTTGGACTTTGTTTTTTGCCTGCGATTGCCTTGCTGGCTGCTCATTTATACCTTTTGTGTTGTTCAGAGCTTCCCCGAGAGACACAGCAATGGGGTGATGATGAAAAAACGTTTCTAATGATCAAGACTCCAGCCAGGGTTTGGCGATGATACCTCCCTCTAGTGGGCATTTTTAGGAAGTGCTTCTGGGAGAACATGCTTTGGGAATTCTACTCCACGTCTGTCCTGGGCAGAAAATCAGATGACTAGATTCTTCAGTTAAACCGGAGATGCACACAGAAGGCAAGACCAAAGAAAATAAAAATAAAACAAAGCGACCGAAACCGAGACGAGAGGCAAAAAACACTCACAAGAAGTCGAAACCCAGGCAGGACAGGAAACGAGAATTCAGAAAAGTTGAGATTTCATCCACAGCTTGGATACGGTCACGACCCTAGGGGCCACACCCCTAGAAACGTGGGGCGTGACCCTGACAACGGTACACAAGAATGGTTTCCAGAACAGGAAAAGACTACGAGACTTGAAATTTCAGCCCTTCGAGTGACAGGAAGCACAGAGTCTCAAAAATGCACAAATATCAATTCTGGAGAATTCTGAGCTCACGTCTACACGCCTCAGCCACGCCAAGCCTCACACTGGTATTCTGATCGCATTGGCTGTCCTACGGGTGCTTGAACTGGAAATTCACAAGGGCCACTTCGCTCCTTACAGGATTGGTTGGATGCTATAGTTTCAATCGCAGAGCGGAATGCTGGGTGGGGGGCTTCTTTAACATTCGATTGAAGAGTGGGCAGGGAAAGGGGGCTGTCAAAAACACTACCAAGATGCTCCGGACACTCAGCTGCTAAGAACGGGTACCACGTTGTGTATGAGTATCCAACAACCACAAACAGGAGAAGGACGCAAACCGCTAACTGCTGTGACCTGCTCGGCTCAGAAAACTCCAAACGGAGGCTCAACTCCCAAAAGTGGGCCTCTCGGGGTCCCGACTTCTGATCTTCCGGCTAATTCCACATCAATTAATGGAAACTCAGACTCTGAGGGTTGTCTTTGTGTTGTGTGTGCACCTCAGCAAAGTCTAAAATGTGTTGACATTCTTCTGCACCTTTTCTCTTGGGTGGATCCTGTTGCCATGGCACGTCCTCTAGTTACTGAGGGCGTGTCCACAGAGGTCATGACACTGCCCTCATTAGGTTTTGACTCGACTCTTCAGGTTTAACCCGAGTTGAGTCTCCATCTGAAGGACTGTTGTGTTGTGTTTTTAATTTTTCCCAGCTGATAAATTCTCACTCTTGACGGTGAATTTTGGTTTTGATGTTAGAAACGTTTTGCTCTTCTCGGCATCTCATCTCTCGTCCTCAGTTCCGACTTCTGATTTTAAGATTTTGTTCCCAGGTTGTTTGAAATATAAGAGTGACTCTCATTTCTGACCTCGGCTTACTTTTTGACTTTGCATTTCTTCCTGTCCTTACATGACAAATTGGACTTTGAGGGGTCTGCTGAAGCCTGGAAACTTCTAGACGTTGATGTCGTTGTGCATCGTTTTCATTGTAATGTGCACTGACTTTTCATTGTTTTCAAGTTCTGTTGGGTCGCGTCATGGGGTTCATTTTTGTCGTTCTTTTGATTTAGTTACTTGTGTTTCACGTTTTGTTTTTTGCTGTTGATGGGCGCCACCATTTCATTGTTCTGTTGATGTGACACGGTGGTCTATTGCCGGGGATGTGGTTGCCCACGTTACACTGTGTGATGTGCTCAAGTAACCCATGTTCACTGGTTCCCAAGATTGTGGATAATTAGCAAAAGGAGCCGCCAACCCTCTGATTAGCGTGTGACTTTTAGGGCTTGAAATTGTGCAGGACTTACTGTACCTAAAGTAGGCCTAGACTCCAACTCGAGAAGCAGACCAGAAGAAGCGAAACTTACTGTGTCCACCTAAAGTGGGGAGAGTTACAACTTGGACACAATTAAAAATGTTGTTTGTCTGGAATACACTTCTTCTGTAGACTCATTTGGAGATGTGTGGATATTTATGAACTTTTCAGTGAGCACATAAATGAAATATTTTTCCATCTTTCATGATTTTGACACCTGCGGTATTTACTAGTTTAGTGATTGACCACCTGGGCCTAACATTCAGTTTGGACCTGCAAGACGTCTGCAAGATGTCCGTCCTGTCTAAAATATGGGACAAACGATTAAAACCAGGAAACCCAAATCAGGCTCACATGTGGGACCATCACAGCGAGTAAAGGACGACACCTCAGCCAACATGGGAAGCTCAGTCTGCTCCTCATATTCAAGAGAAGAGAAACTCCGTCAGGAGAGAGCCAGCTAGAGGATGCTAAGTGCTTATTATTCAGAGAACACGCTAAAATTGTAGCAGACTAATTATGTGTCCTGCTAGACTGCCATTGTGTTTCCACCACTCAACGCAAGGTTTTTCTCCAAGGTTTATTGCGCTAGACAATTTGTAGAATAATATACATGCAATACAATATGGACTCACTTTAGAACATTTTTATATTTTGCTGCACGACTTGTCATGCGGCTCAAGGCTGGGGACAAAAAAAAAAGAAAACCAGAGAGCTTGTGGTCTTCATAAAGAGAGCCGTGTCTGAGAAAACGAAACGATGAGAAGAGCAATCAGTCGAACTTCCGTCTGTCTGGCCGTCTATCAAAGAGCAGGGCAGAATGCGTCTGAATTTGGAGAAATATGTCAATACGATATTAAATTAGCTTCAGATTGAAATCTTATCTCTCTTTAATCTTTATCTCACATAGTGCCTTTCAGAAATTGTTTTTCTCCAGCTATCCTTTACATCCATGCTATTCCAATATATTATATAGTGCCTTTCATATCTCTATCTATCAATTATATGGTGCATTTCATATCTATCTACCTATCTTTGTAATTTTATAATCCTGCTGAATATACTAAAATGAATATCTATTATATAGTGCCTTTCATATCTCTATCTATCTATCTGATAGATAGATAGATAGATAGATAGATAGATAGATAGATAGATAGATAGATAGATAGATAGATAGATAGATAGATAGATAGATAGATAACTTTATTAATCCCAAGGGGAAATTCCCACACTCCAGCAGCAGCATACTGATAAAGAACAATATTAAATTAATATAGTGCCTTTCATTTATCTATCAATTATATACTGCCTTTCATCTATCTATGATATATTGCCTTTCATATCTATCTTTGTAATTTTATGATCCTGCTGAACATACTAAAATGAATATCTATTATATAGTGCATTTTATATCTCTCTACCCATCTCTATCCCTCTATCCCTCTACCTATCTAAATCAGTACAAAGCACATTATCATTTTCATTTTACCATATATATATATATATATGGCGGCACGGTGGCGCAGTGGTAGCGCTGCTGCCTCGCAGTTAGGAGACCTGGGTTCGCTTCCCGGGTCCTCCCTGCGTGGAGTTTGCATGTTCTCCCCGTGTCTGCGTGGGTTTCCTCCGGGCGCTCCGGTTTCCTCCCACAATCCAAAGACATGCAGGTTAGGTGGATTGGCGATTCTAAATTGGCCCTAGTGTGTGCTTGGTGTGTGGGTGTGTTTGTGTGTGTCCTGCAGTGGGTTGGCACCCTGCTCAGGATTGGTTCCTGCCTTGTGCCCTGTGTTGGCTGGGATTGGCTCCAGCAGACCCCGGTGACCCTGTATTCGGATTCAGCGGGTTAGAAAATGGATGGATGGATATATATATATATATATATATATATATATATATATATATATATATATATATATATATATATATATATATATATCTTTTAACATTTTCCATCCTTGGTCTTCAACGGTGGAGTAAAACAAAAATTATGAGAGCTCTAATGAGGGATAAATGCCGCAGCTCCAGACTGCAGTTGCTTGAGAGCTCCATTTACAATTTTGTGCTCAATAGCACTAGGAAATCGCTGTCCACGGTGCTGAAAACAATGTGCTACCAAATGATAATCGAAAACCTTGGGAGACGCAAGCTCAGCTGCTGGGAAGTACCGGAGGAGAGGCGACGTGTGCAAAGACAAACTGCTACTTGATTTGGAGTGGATAAACGCTGAACTTTACAAGGCAAAAACAACTCGACGTAAAGGATCTGGAAGGTCTGTGGTGGTCTGGCCTGTTCCTACGTGACCAGAGTCAGCGTCTGCTGTGCCCACAGAATCACCGGCACAGAGAGGGTCATAAGCCGTGAGCGGGCCTCCAGTGTCTATCGAGACGGAGAGCTTCTGTCCTTGGTGGCTTCCTCACATTAAGCTGTCTTTGTATTTATTTTTTCTTAATTGACTACACTCCACAACTGCCTGGTTTTAAATTCTTCAAGAGCATTTTTTGCCTTGGAAAAACAGGCAAATACATCAGATACATCAAGTCTTTGTTATTATGTGATTAGAAGCTACTTTTTATGCAAGAAACAAATTTAAATATGTTCACCTGTCTATTATATAGCACCTTTCATATATCTATCTGTCTATCTATTGTATCTTCATCATTTTTTGATCTTGCCGACTATACTAAAATGAATGTCTATTTTACAGTATAATGTATCTTCCTATCTGTCTGTTGTACCTAAAATTTTCTATAGCAATACGGATAAGAAGGCTTGATGAGGACTAGAAAATAAAGCTCACAGTAATGAACACTGTACGAACATGCAAAGGTCTAAGCCAGGAATCAAACAAAATGGAAAGTCCCAAAGCAAAACATTCATAGAAAATTTTAGTCAGACTGGAATGCAGACAAGTAATGCGTTGCCATTCTCTATATTGGCAAATTGCTGCTATCACGACCTCTGACTCCCAGTGCATTGTGTGGGGGACACACTGAGCTGACTTCATTGGCAGAGATGCTGAAAATGACACTGCCAGTGAAACAAAATGGAAAGGCAAAAATTACAACAAAAATAGATCAAATAATTAACAAACCAATATAGAATAAAATACAGAATAAAAAGGGGAAAAGTAAAAGCAGAAAAATGACAAAACCTAAAAAAATCATAAATCTACCTTTGTGACTATGCGATCCTGCCGACTACTCTAATATGAATATCTACCTATCTATGTGATCCTGCTGACTACACTAAAATGTCTATCTATCTTATCTATCTGTTGCCTGAACTGACTCCATTTTATGGACTTTTGTTTGGAGTTGTTACCTTGTGACAACAAGTAGCGTGTGCCACCGTCATTGTCAGCGTTGTGCCCTGGCTGGTTGTCTCAGCCTCAGATGTCCTCAATTGCTGTGACACTAGTGCGTGTGACTTCTTCTCAGTACTTACAGTGAAGCCTTTAGTTTTGAATTTGCCCTTCTGATCTCCGGTCCTGGTGTTTCGGATTAGGTGTGCGACTGCTTGTCCTATTGGTGTAGTCACCTGCTGTATTTTCCGAGACTTCATTTCTCACCTTCCACCTCGTAGACATTTCTTTCCAAAGCCTTTGTGGCAGATTGCTGGCCGGGGTCCTTTCAGACTTTGATTGTTGGAATGAACTCTCGTTTGACTCCCTGCTTTTGGTCATTCCTTGACTTCAGTTCACTGCCTGCCACAAATTCTGCCCTTTTAATTTATGTGGCTGAGCACTGGTCACCAGTGGACCCCCTGGATGCCAAGTTTGCTAGATCAAACGAAGGAAGGGCCCTTTAAAGTGAACCCTGTTGGGGTCCCAGATGACATCTTCAGTGCCTGGTGTCAGGTTGGCCGGACCCTCACCAGCAGGCTGCCCACACTGCCCTCTTGTGTCCCGGAGAGGCTCAAACACAACAATGGGGTTGTAAATGTAAGACAGGAGGTCTAGTGTGTTCGTGTACTGAAGTGACAGTGACCCCTGATGGCCAGTGTCACTCTCTGAAGTGTCTCCTCCTTGCTGTCAGGCTCCTTTGGTCATTTCCAGGACAGTTCCTTCTCCTGTTTCCTGACAGCATTCCAGTCAGTCTTCCCACCCCTTTCAGTTTTTCACAAGGACACTATCCCCCCGCCTCGTTGCGTACGTGAAGCAGATGTAATGTGATATTAAAACCAGTCCAGAGACGTGCAGGAGTCATTAAAATCCGACTCTCCTCCCATCATCTCTGCAATGTGCATGTGGGACTGTTTAGATGATATTACTAAGAAAGCACCTGAAGTGAGAACGTTCACAGCTAATTAAAGCCGGGTGAGATATGATTAGGTGGGCCACAGGGAGCTGAGCAGATCTGCCAGATGTCAGAAAGGCACGCCTGGTGCTGGAAATCCATCTGGCCGAGGGCTGATGGGAAGACTGGAGGTCTGAACCGACCTGAGGGTCTTGTGCAGGTGTGCCAGTCGGTGGGGCTCCAGGGCTAGGAATGGAAGGAGAGTCTGGCCTGGGGTGGTCTTGATGTAGTAGGAGCCAACATGTGTCAATAAATTGGGGGACAACAGAGAGAGAGAGGTGGGTAATTCACGAGTCTTCATCCCCGGACTTTTTTCTGTTTCTCCACACTGGATTTCATTTGGCTTTCTTGACTCTGATCAGCTCCTTAATGTCAAAGTGAACAAAGATCTCTGCCAAGCATCAGAATGAATTATGAATATAAAAAAACAAAATAAGTGACGGCACAAACATTCGTCCCTTCACGTCAGTGTCTGGCAGACGTCAGCCATGACAGTCTTTGTGCGCTCAGGTCTCTCTTGGGCACCTCCTCCAATTCTCCTCTTTCTTATTTGCTCTCTCAGGTGTCATGGAGGTGGTGAGGACGCAGCCTTTGCCAAGTCCGGCCACAAACTCTCTGCTGGATTGAGATCTGGACTCAGACTCGGCCACTCTAGGACATCCACGTTGTTGTTTTTGAAGCCATTCCTCTGTGGCTTTTGCTTAACGCTTGAGCTCCTTCTCTTCTGCTGAGGTGCACGTTTCTTGAAGACTCCATTAGGTGTTCCTCATTTTTTGTTGCCCTCACAAGCCTTAAAGGGTCTGCTGCAGAGAAGCATCCTCACCATCTGCAGTGTAACATGGCATTTAGTCTCTGGGCTCCATTGGGGTCCCACCAGGCCACACACCCTGACTTCAGAGTCTCCCTTCGGTTTACATGTCCTGTGGATTTTTTTTTTCTCTTTTCCACTCTCCACAAAGCTGCAATGGTGAAGCCCCCCAGGCACAGCTGTTGTCTTCCCAGTCTCTCCCATCTAAGCCTTCAGAGGTCTCCTAACAGCCTCCTTCACTCATCTTCTTCAGCTCTAGCAGGTTCCCATCTCTGCTCTCCTCTTTCCACTTCTTCATGGCCAACTTACCTGGATGTCCAGTGACTTGGACGTTTTCTTCTCTTCATCCCGACTTATGCATTTCATGGAGCTGCTGGGTATGTTCTTTGTCTGCATTGTGTAGTCAGACCACCATACTGACCCACCATGAGGTGGACCTTTGGATACAATCACGTGAAACCCCAAACAGGTGACCCCCATTTAATTATTGATGGGACTTCTAAAACCAATAGGCTGCACCAGTAAAGGGGGTGCTGACTTACAAAACAAATCAGTTCATGTTTTATATTTGTCATTGATTGAAGACCACTTTGTACTTTCACTTTGACTTTAAAGAGACTTTTACTGCTGATCAGTGTCATTAAAGCATTAAATCCACGTTGAAGAACAAGAAAATGTGAAAACTTCTGAAGAGTGAAGACTTTTTATAGTCACTGTGTATGACAGATATGCCTGTATTTTGATGACGCTTCTTCTCCAGGCCCTAATCATTAAGAAGCCCCTCTGTCCTTCTGCAAACAGAATATCCCCATTTCTCTTTGGCTCCGCCCCTTTGAGAACCCCACCCTGTGTCCTCCAGGGCTTTCTGATGGTGTCTCTCAGACTCCTCCTTCCACAGGCTGTCTCTATCGCTCTCTCTCTGAGGCTCCACCCTCTCTGACAGCCCCCTCTCTCTCCCAATCTTCCAAGCCCCTTCTGATGGTCTCTATCTGGCTCAGCCTCAACCTCATTCTTTCTCTTTAAGGCTCTGTTCCTTCTGACAAACCCATTCCTCTTTCTCACAGGCCCCATCCCCTCTTTTTTCTCTCATTCTCAGACTCCACCCACTCTAACAGCCCCTTTCTCTCTCTCTTTCACAGGTCCCCCCTTATGACAGCCCATTTCTCTTTTTCCCTCTGAAGCTCCACCCCTTTGACAGCCCCACCCTGTGTCCTCCAGGCTTTTTGATGGTATCTCTCTCAGACACCACCTTCCCCTGGCTCTCTGCATCTCTCTCTCTCTCTGAGGCTCCACCCCCTCTGACAGCCCCCCCTTCCATGCCCCTTTTGATGGCCTCTCTCTGTCTATCTCAGGTTCAGCCTTACCCTCATTCTTTCTCTTTCTCCTAGGCTCTGCCCCCTAACAGCCCCGTTCCCTCTCTCTCAAAGACCCTGCCCCATGAAACCCCTTTTCTCTCTCTCTCTGAGCCTCTGCCTCTTTCACAGCCCCAACCTGTGTCCTCCAGGTATTCTGATGGTATCTCTCTCTCTCTCTCTCTCTCACAGGCCCTGCCCCATGACACCCCCTTTCTCTTTCTCTCAGGCTCTGCCCCCTCTGACAGCCTCTCTCTCTCTCTCTTCCAAGCCCCTTCTGATAGTCTCTCTCTGTTTGTCTCAGGCTTAGCCTCATCCTCATTCTTTCTCTTTCTCCCAGGCCCCACCCCTCTTTTTCTCTCATTCTCAGATTCCACCCGCTCCACCCTTTCTCTCTCTCTCTCACAGGCCCCGCCCCATGATAGCCCCTTTCTCTCTCTTTCTCTCTGAAGCTCCACCCCTTTGACCGCCCCACCCTGTGTCCACCAGGCTTTCAGATGGTATTTCGCTCTCAAACTCCACCTTCCCCTGGTGCTCTCTCTCCCTCTGAGGCTCCACCCCATCTGACAGCCCCCCACCCCCCTCTTCCAAGACCCTTCCGATGGACTCTCTGTCTATCTCAGGCTCAGCCTTACCCATATTTTTTTCTTTCTCCCAGGCTCCGCCCTCTCTGACAGCCCCTTTCCCTCTCTCTCACAGGCCCTGCCCCCTATGACTGCCCCTTATTCACTCTCTCTCTCTCTCAGGTCCAGAATTTTAGTTCTTAAAAGACCACCAGCCATGCCATCTTAAGGGGGTGATCATCTGCTGTGCCTCTCACTTTAACCAGAGTCTGCATCTCTAAATTTCCCGGTGGGGGGAGGGGCACACGGAGCGGCCTGCTTAGCCGCCGTCAGAAAATGAAAACGAATAACAAACTAATCCACGCCATCGAGTCACTCGGAGCTTGTTGAGGAGCTCTTAATCCTTCTCATAATTGCTCATGTCTTCACATTGTTAGATTATTCAATTAAATCCTGGTTATCTCACATGATACTCACTGAAATCAATTATGCCATTTGCATGTATAGATAAGGCTATTTAACAGTGCTCGCTCTGCTATCATCCGTTTTTTATGATTATTTTTTTTCCCCCCTCAATCTACACTTTGTGCAAACACGCGGCTTAGCGTATTCTCAATTACTCATCGGGTGGGTTCCACAGGCTAATAGTCAGAGATAAGAAGTGCAGAAAGGGGAATCAGAGATGGAAATCCGCCAAAGTCCACTTCAGAGGCAGCGAGCACTTGGGCCAGCGGGCCTTAATCTGCCTGAAGACCCAGCTGACCTCCATTTGTGGAGAGTGCGGTCAGAACAAAGCATGCTGGGAATTGGCCAGTCCAAAACCGTAAGATGTGCTGAGACTGGCATCCCATAATGCGAATCCGGCAGTTAGGATCAAAAGTATGAGCTGCGGAGGCAGGCACCACTGAGGAATGGAGTTTGTGGGGGTAGCGGAGAGCACCTGGATGACTGACCAAGAAATGAGCAAGGAGTGTAGGAACAGACGTGCTCAAAGCACCTCCTTTGACTGGTTTGGTATATTCCTGAGATTGTAAGGTCATAGAAAGGTTAAAGTTATAGAAAATTGAGGGGAAAAAACTGAAAGAGTAAAGCAAATTTATTTAAAGTCGTATTAATATGAAATTAAATAGAACAGAATTAGACCAATGGCAAAGGATCACACCTCTCCCACCATCATACTTGTAACCAGCTGACCACTGGGCACCCACCTGACAAACCTGTCATGATTGCCGACTCCTCAAAACTCATAAACAGGCCTGAAACTCTAAGTATGCCTCACAAAACACAAAGCAGGCCTGGCCCTGAAACTCAAGGAGCAGGCTTTGTGGCCTGCACTCATCAAAAGAGGGAGAAAATGACCCTGGGCCTACAAAAACAGAACCCATATTTATAACAAGACTGGCATTTATTAAATTAAAAAAATTCAAAACAAAAGCAGTCCTTAAAAAAATGGCCCTAAAATACAACTTTCAAAATGGAATCCAAAGGCAGGCCAGTCCCATCAAAAAGGAGAAGAGGGATCAAAATAACCGAAAAGACATTAGAGAAATCTCAAGGGTATGGAGGACAAGCAACGCGGGAAGCAGTGAATGCCAAAGCAACAGGGTGAGGGCTCTCAAGGCTTTTATACAGTCTGGGGGCGGTGCCAATGCTGCCATTTCCACAGGCCACACCCCCTTTAGCTGAAAACACAAGGAATAAAAAAAAATATGAAAATATTCAGAGGCAAAACAAACTCTACGTCTAAAGTGTGCCCTACAGGATCTGCCCTCATGCTGTGCCACTCACAACATGTTCATTTTCCACCAACCCATTTTGTCCTTCAAACTTTGCACTTTACACCATGATGTTACATTGTGCCCTTCATGATGCTGCCCCATACCACTTTTGCCCTCACAATATGCCATTCATTTTGTACCTTTTATGCCCTTCTCAAGTTGTCATTCAGCTTTTGGCCCCTTCTGCTCCCCTTGATGCCAAGCCTGTAAACCATGCCTAAAATTTTCTGCCATCCAGGCACTTTATTGTGTGCTGTGCCTACCAATGGCACCTTTACACAGAGGTAAACTCCCTCCGCTGCGTGGAGTAAAGCAGGGTGGTGGAGTGACGGGTCTGCTAGCCCACCTGACGGCCGAGTCAAATGTCTGCTCTACTCCTTATCATCCCACCCCAGATCTCTCCAGTCTCTCTCTATGGTCCCACTAAATAGCTTGGTGCCAAGATCGTGACCCCTGGTCTGACACTGTGCCCCTTACAGTGCGCGGGGTGGATGGTGAGTTGAAGAGTCTACTTGATTTTAGCGACTCTGAGGACACCAGGAAGACAGAGGCCTGCGAAGGAGCATTGCCCTGCAGGGCTGCCTGTCACATCTCCACCGCACGCTTTCGACTCAACACTCCTCATTAATTACCAGTATAAAGTCATTATCACTTCTGCCGGGGATGACATTAATGGGAATTTGAATAAAAAGCCAGCGGAAGACTGCGCATCTCCTTTTAATAAGCTTGCGTTTCCGGGGCGAGGAATCCATAATGGCTTTAGATTTCAGGGCTTCGCTTTCTAACTTTTATATATAAAGTACTTCTGCGGGCGCACACAGGGCTTGGGCAATCGCGATATTCCTGCAGAGTGCCATACTGAGGTGGAGCTGACAAAGTGCAAAACGTCCCAGCAGCAGTTAGAGCATAAAGCGTAACTGTATAGTCAACCAGTCAAGAACCAGTGGTCCACCTCTGACAGGGAGGGAGGGAGGCCATGTTTAGTGTTTAGCAAGTAAAAGAGGAAGGATAAGGTGTCAAACACGGAGAAGAACCTCAGGAGAAGGTGACTGGATTCACACTGAGTACTGACATCGCATTCGTCATATTTGGTCTTTTGTGGCCATGTGAGTGGAAGAGGTAGGTGGATGTGACATCAGAGGTCTTGCTGTGGGTATCCCTCCATTCTAAAGGTGGAAACAGAAGAGTGAAAATAGTTCCTGTGTCTCACTCGTAATCTTCCCCCCGTGTTTTCAAAGGCAAGGATAGATAAAGTCACACCTGTGCGCATGGGAGTCAGCTAAGGGCTGAATGAAGGTAGTTCCACACCACACCAGGGGGTGGCGGAGTGTGCTAATCCTTACTCTCTTTCCACTGCAGACCAGTTACTGGAAATTCCGCCTGACCCGATGGTGTCACTTCTGGTCCCGAGCCTGATGGCATCACTTTCTCAGCTTTCCTTTAAAACAGCCATCTTTGCCTCAACCAAATCAATTCTGTATTAGACTCCAATCTGTACACAAATTGTGCAGTTAATTTACCATTGTGCAGACCGGGTTCAAGTATACGGGAGGTTACCCCAAACCTTTATGTGGCTGTTTGTCTATTCTTTGACAAAAGATAGAAAGATATGAAAGGCACTATATGATAGATAGATAGATAGATAGATAGATAGATAGATAGATAGATAGATAGATATGAAAGGGGTGGCACAGTGGCACAGTAGGTAGTGCTGCTGCCTTGCAGTAAGGAGACCTGGGTTCACTTACTGGGTCCTCCCTGCGTGGAGTTTGCATGTTCTCCCCGTGTCTGCGTGGGTTTCCTCCCACAGTCCAAAAACATGCAGGTTAGGTGGATTGGCGATTCTAAATTGTCCTTTGTGTGTGTGCTTGGTGTGGGCGTGTGTGTGTGTGCGCGCCTTGAGGTGGGCTGGCACCCTGCCCGGGGTTTGTTTCCTGCCTTGTGCCCTGAGTTGGCTGGGATTAGCTCCAGCAGACCCCCGTGACCCTGTAGTTAGGATATAGCGGGTTGGACAATGGATGGATGGATGGATATGAAAGGCACTATATAAAAGATAGATAGATAGATAGATAGATAGATAGATAGATAGATAGATAGATAGATAGATAGATAGATAGATAGATAGATAGATAGATAGATTATATACTCACGTTTAAGCTCTCCCGTGGATAAGTCGGGATTTGATTTTATCATATAATTTCCAGCATTTTATAATGTCGGTCATATAAGTCAAAAAATAATGCTATTGGTCCAAGAGATTATGATATACTAATGACCGCTCACCTGAGAGAGTAACCACGAAGCACACGGCCTTTTTTTCGATGTATTGTGCCTACGTGCCCACACAGTAATACCCAAACTATTCTGAAGTGACGTTTGCACTAATTTGTTTTTTTTGTATCTCGAACTCTCATACACCTTTTATCGTAAGAGCATCCCTTATCTACAATGGAGCATTCGATCAGAAGAAAATATAAAGCTGATTTTACATTAAAAGTCGTTGAAGTGGCGAAAGAAATTTGTAACTGCGCTGCCGCAACAAAATTCGATGTGTCTGAGAAACTGGGGCGAGATTGGAGGAGGCAAGAAGATGAAAAAAAAAAAAATTGTGTCGCATTTTTGAACGGGCGTATAAGTCGGGGTCTGATTTTATGATCGATTTTTCATATTTCAAGACCCAACTTATACGTGAGTATATACTTTAGATAGATAGATAGATAGATAGATAGATAGATAGATAGATAGATAGAAAGGAAAGGCACTATATAGACAGTTTCAGAAGTTTTTTTAAAAGTATGTTCAATAAAGTAATTTGCTGCACAAATTGTACTTGGAATACAAAATCACAGCATGTGATCCCAAAAATAGTAATAACAGAAAGATCTGAGTCCTATTTTTTTTATAAATGCCCACAACCAGATGCCTTGTCCAAGTTCAATTAATGTGGAACAAATGTGAGCGCAGAGAATTTATTGCCCAATTTAAACAATTCAGACGCTCTGCTCATTAAATACCATAGTATTCTTGCATGGATAATTATCTCATCTTTGAAAATTGAGCAGACAATTATTTTAATAAAATAATAATAATAAAAAAATTCTTAGTTAAAGCACAGCCACTTAATTGCTCTCCTGGTCCTGTGTCCTCCATCTTGAGTCAAAAAGGGCTTGCTGAATTAATGGACGATTCTCCCCGTCCCTTGGTGTGGTCTCCCTGGAGTGCGAAGGTGTTTGTCCAGAGTGGTGCTGAGAGCCGGGTGGGCATTATGTGTGCCCACCACAGGTTCCTCCACTTGGGACACACATGGGGTCCATTTGAGGACTGAGGTGCAGGGGAGCTACTGTCTTCTGCCAATTAACTTTATCTTGGCCTCGCCTGTTTGACAAGTCCTGGCCTTTACTTCCTTAATATTGCTCCGATGTTCTCTCCATTTCCTCCTGGCACACCTCTATACAGCTCTTTGAAATGGTAGACACTTTGACATCAGCAGATGCACAAGAGCTCCCCAGAGAGGTCCCATGATTAGATGTTGCTTCTCAGAAATTTGTTATAGCATCCTACACTCTGAACTGACTGGGGCACCCTGGCCTGGACAACCTGGCAGTAGTTTGAAATCTTCACCACTTTGTAGATGATCTTCTAGACAGTGGGATGGTTGATTTCCAATTGTTTGAAGAGTTCTGTCGATTTTGGTTTTGGTGAAAAGACAAACCTCCACAATAACAAAGCACAAACCAAACTAAACATCCCAAATTGTTTAAATTGTTTAAAGATCTTCATTCATGATGTTCTCATCATTTGCACCGGATTCAGATTTGAGGTAGTAGTAAATGGAGGTGTCTGCTTACTTGCTCCAGATATGAAATGTGCCTTTATGTTTCTTCAGATGTATACAATGGACTTCAACATATAAATGAGGCCTGATGTTTGTATGACATCTGCCATATTATATCATCTTTCTCTATAGATGCTGTTTAAATGAAGATCGAAACCCCGAATTGACCACTTACCTTAAAATAGAAAGAAGAAGTCCTGGGGGGCACTTACTTTATCACACGACTGTAGAGTTGATCGCTCCACATTGAGCCCTCCAGTACACCTTGAGTCCTGCTAGTCCTATTAGACCAAAATGCAGAAGGTCAAATGGAACTCAAATTGGCCGTCAGAGTCCTGCAGAAGACACCTGATGGAATACTTCTCCCAAAAATGATCATTTATGTTTCTATTGCTTACCCCATGTTTTTTTGTGGCAAAGGCTGAGAAAACATTTCCATGGAGAACGGAAAAACAACAGAAAATTCCTAACATAATGGACATCAATGAGGACCAACCAGTGGTGAACAAGACCAAAAATATCACCGACTCACATATTTGGCTGCCAGCAAGCCTTGGATTGGACCCTGGGCTTTGGTCGGCTCACAGAGAGCCAGGGGGACAGTGTGGCATATGCAGGTAGCGTCTGACCCTGGGTAAATGCGGTTTGGTGGAGCCAGGTGGCGATCGTGAAGGGACAAATTAGCTGGAAGTGCATGTCACTGCTGAACATCCAACCGATGGGCAGAAACACTCGAATGATCAAGACAAGAACAGGCCATTGGGCTCATCAAAGATGGCAGAGTCCTATCCACTTCCTTCCTCCAAAATAACATCAAGTTGATTTTTGAAGGCCCCTCAAGGTCTACCACACAACTTGGTCACTTATTCCATGTGTCCACGGTTCTCTGTGTGGAAAATAACTGTACGATATTAAGTGATATGTCTAGAAAATCCTGTCGTGAACAACAATGGCATGCACTCAAACGAGATTGAGCTGAAGACCCACCTCCACCTCACCGATTGGTCAGTCCGGCCCACTAACAGCTCATTCATTGGTTACCAAGGTGCTTCATGTCATAGCAACGTTTCAGAGTACGACATGTTATGATCTGAAAGAATGCAAAGTTCAAGAAAAGCAAGTGAAGATGTGATCAGGTGAGAAGCGTGCAGATCACGGGGGGCTTTAACAAGCAGAAGGTCGGCTCACCGGCGCGGCTTCACAAACCTTCGATGAAGTAGTGACGTTGTGGCCTAACAACTAATGAATGGGGAGAGTGGCGAGTCCATTTGAACTCCACTGATGCCCACTGGAGCAGAGAATTTTATGATCGCTATTCTCCATGAAAGCATGAGATGAAAACCTTGCGGGAGGGTAACGGTTAAGTGCCAACTGCACCTCTGATCATTTCTAGATGGACTGATAGAGCCACAGACATGAGACCCACGCTGACAGATCAGACCTCCACACTGATGGTAACACCATGGTTCACTCTGCCATCCACTAATCCCTTGCGACATATTTCATATTTTTCCCAATATGAAATGGTGAGAAAGTTGAGAGTGCAAAAGAGCATGCAGCAGATTCTTGCTGGAAAACCTGTTTTCAAATGTGCCAAACATGTTAAGCAAATGAGAAAACATTAGCAAGATGTTCTTCTCTCCTTCCCCTGCGCTGCACTGATGTTTGGCACAACTGCAGAGACGGGCGCCACTCGGCCGCCAATTAAAGTTTTGCAAATATGTCAGGTGCTTTCGTCATGCGAGACTCCTGAACCCCAACACAGCACCTAGAAGCTGTGATCTGCTGCTAGCTGAATAAATGATCAGAATAAGATTATGATTGTGAAGCATTGATCCAGTGGGGGCTGCTCTGTGCAGCCACCTTATGCCAACTGAGACGTGATTGGCTTACTCTGTGGGCTGCTGCCATTCACTCACAGAGCTGCATCAGTTTAGTGGGAAGCAGCGTTTGCAGATCAGGAGGTCCTCCTCACCTTTACCTGCTGTCTAAAAATGGAGGTGGGGGGGAGTGTAATGGGACATCTTTCCACTCATCTATTAGTCATAATGGGGGCTGAAATGAAGTAATTTACTTGAAGAATACGGAAACGCAGCTGTGAATGAATTTGCTGAGCCGAGTCTGCATGGTAAATGAGATTCCCACAAGGGTTGATCTGGGGAGGCTCGTCGGCACGGACCTGCTTTACCTTTTGTGCTTAATTGTAATGGCAATTAGGGGAGTCTGTTCCAGAGGCCAAGCGCCTGTTCAGCATAACACAGATTTCCTAGGTGCTGGGCTCAAAGCGTTAAGCAGTGAGGGAAAGTCGTAATGGTGATCTGGTCTCTCCATTGGCCCGCAGAGTCTTTAACACTTCAATGCTGGAAGCCTACCGTAGATCTAAATGCATTTTCACGTTCACTGGTTTGAAGTCTAGTCATGTTAGAGCCATCGGGCCAACCACTCGATCCCTGATGTTGGTTGCTGTGCTCAATCAGATCAGTCAAGTCCATTTTACACCTCGTGTCTTCTGAATCGGAGCTCAGCAGGTCTAAACGTGACTACCAGTCTTATTTTGTCACACATATTGTGAAGGATGGGAGGGGATTTGCTCATCCGAAACCCCCTTCCTTCAACGCTGATACAATGGGAATGAATACAGTTTGCCTCCTCTTTGCTCCACTAGCTGTTGGGCTGCTGCTGTGTCACATGATGTGCTCCTTGCGCGGCGCTTCGTATATTTAAAAGCCTGTACAGCACCTGTCCTTTCTGGCTGATTGCTTTGACATTTTCTCTCCTACCCCAGATGACCTCTGCTCCAGTTGGGGGTCCCACTCCCAACATGCACCCTTATGAAGAGGAAGATGTTTGTGTTTACTTTAAATTGAGAGACGGATCTGTCTGTCCCCTCTGTCTTCACACGGAGCTTGCTTTCCTTTTGAAAGGGACAGATGTTTGTTTGAAGAGTTTGAATAAAAGTCCCTGACTCAGAAACCTCCCGTGTTTCTGTGCAATTCTGTGACCCAAGAGTGACAATACAAGCCCGAGGGTCTCCTCACTGGCTCACTCAAGGTTTGTGACAACCCACCGGGGCAAGGCGGGGTGCGGGCGCTAATTGTGTCTTCTCCTTCTCTCCCCACAACTCTGAGACACTGCCCACTGAGGGCACTTAGCTCCGGCCCTTCTGGTCCTCACCAGATAAGAAGCCTGAGTGCCTGGAATGAGATAACATGTGAGACCGAGACCTGACGAGACCAGAGCTCCTTGTTAAAGATTGGGCCAAACACAGTCTCTTGCTCATGTTGTTTTGTTGCCAGAAAGCTTTGACTTTAAGTGTAAAGAAAAGAAGAGAAAGGACCTTAAATAAGACAACCTGGATGGCATCCCAACTGTTCTGTTGTTCTGGTGTTCCTTCTTCCTACACTCAGCCACACCGTTAAGATCGAAAATGTCCTGGAGCCTTCACATCTTACATTTGAGGCTGTAACACAACTCAGATTTGTATTGTGCTCTACTTAGATTTTATTATTATTATTATTATCAGGATTCTCTTTTCTGCGGTGGGTTGTCACCCTGCCTGGGGTTTGTTTCCTGCCTTGCGCCCTGTGTTGGCTGGGATTGGTTCCAGCAGACCCCGTGACCCTGTAGTTAGGATATAGCAAGTTGGATAATGGATGGATGGATGGATTCTCTTTTTTGAAGTCTAAGTTTAGATTTGATTTGTTTTGAGGCCATTTTATTTTTATCCCGTTTTATTTTGCGCTATTCTTGATGTGCTTTGGACAGAGGAAGTCCAGGATATGGAGGACCACCTCCTGTCGACATCCACTAATTTTAATAAATTCTGCATCACTTTGCTTTTCCTATGTGAATTCATGAAAAAGAGATGTAGAGAAGACGCGTTGGCACACAGACTTGGACTGTTTCATGCCGAGTACCTCCTTCATTCAGGTGCCCGTACTGCTCCCACTGTTACACATTTGAAAGGAGCCCTAAAAGGATATAAAGTCCAGTCAAACAGAACTCTTTCTGTGTTCAGGTTCGTTCTCGAAACTCCACGAGTGACAATGCTGACTCCTTTTTTTTTTTTGTTGGTTAGTTGTACCCACAGGTCTCATCTGGTGTCTTCTCTCAGGTTTGGGTGGCATACACAGTTCTGATTCAAACTTCTTGCCCTCCAACTGCTCCACCTTCACCACCTAGAGGGAAAGTCTATATTACATGACTGACATTCTAGCCATGCTGGTCTGATATTTCAAAGTTCCAGATGTTAGTCCATGATCCATGCTAAAGCCTTGAAAGTGGAATTAAGGGGTTGATCCTCTGTGATGCTACCCTGGGTCATTGGGTGTTTCAACACTAGACACTTGCATTGAATGGCCTCAACTTGTGCCCCAGCAGCAGCATTGGTCCAATGGGTTGTTGCTCCTCATCCAGAGGCACATGGAGGCTTGTTGTGGGCACTCTGATGGCTCTGCTCCTTACTACCCCATGATGCCAAGCAGCACGTAAGTTGTGCTGAGCGAGCGACCAATGAATTCACTGCCATTGACTTTGATGGGGTCACACTGTGATCTCAATCCATTACTGCGGCATTCTTGCTCCTATTCCTCATACACATTTTCCTTTCATTGGCTTCCTCAATCCTGTCTTCCCAGCACACTGTTAGTTCCATCATGACAACCTGGCATGAAGCTCCTGTTAGTAGGACCATGTTCAGCCGCAATGCAATTGTCCCTGTGCTTTCTAAGAACTTAAGTTGTCTCCCCAGCCTGCGTTTTCGATGCCAGCCTGAAGCAGTTTGGAGTAGGCTTCATGGCGTTCTCTCCTAGGGGGTGCAGTTCTTCTCCTGTCCTAACGAAGGAGACTTGTGACTTGCCAGGACGATGACTTTTGGTGTAACTGATAGCTATGTTAGATGGACTCTGGTGCCGCCTTTAACACTTGATCATGCCACCAGCTATCTAGGACGTCTCTGCCAGGGTAGCTGCTGAGGATGTGCTCCAGGATTCCGTCCTCAGGGCAATGAGGACAAGATGGTTCATCACTCTTGTGCCAGAGAGGTTTGCCGTCCTTGATGGGACATTATAGATGGTTTGGAAAAAGAACCTGGTGCACTGAAGGTCTGCCCAGGAGATCTTCCTCTCCAGAGGACTCTCCCACCTTGTCCTACTGCCCATCCCAGTTTGCACCTCGCTGATCCCTGCAATGGCAGATATCCTCCTTTACCTTTGGCCTTGTCATATCATGGACAAGGAAGGCTGCCTAGCCCAATTTGTCCAGTTGCTACGGTCCCATTAGCTCTTTGTGCCTCAGTTGTACTTCAGCTGTTTCTTCTTCATCCTACGTCCTGCCTGTTTGGACTTGGATGCCAGATGAAGAGATCTTGGGGTCCTGAGAATCTCGGTATTGCAGCATCTCTCTCGTACTTATGACCATGAACTCTATTCAAATTGCTCATAGTAAGCTGTGGCTTATTCTTCCCCCAATAGAGAGTTTTGCTGTTTAAACTGTATGGAAGATCCAACTACTTGTAAAGAAAACTGCTTATCATCCTCCCCAAGGATTCTACTGTAGTTACAGGAACCGTGTACATCAAAGGATCTGAGGAAGGAGGCCATGTTGGTATATCCAGGCCTTGAACTTGTCAGGCAAGCCAGGCTTATCTACCCTCGAGCTCCTGAGTTCTCTTCCTTGTGGCGCTTGCATCTTTGAGACTACAGTTAAAGATTTTGTCCAGACTCTTGACTGCCATGTCAGATGTAGAGGAAATAGTGGAGCCATCCAAAAAACTCCTTACTCTGCCTTTCATCAACACCACATATCTGGAAGCTAATCCTTGCCCAGGTCAGGAGCTGCTCCACCTGCTACCCGGGACTGACGTTGTGATCCTGTCAATTCCATCCAGGCAGGCAGACAGATGGTGTGCAGGGCAGAGAGGAGAGCGCCTGCCTATAGGCCCCTCACCTCTCTAAGCCACCGCATTATGCTGAGAAGTGGCAGTAAAGAGAATGTGACACAGGAAGAAGCACATCAGCCTGTCTGCTTCCAGTTATTTATTTTTTTGGAATCCCGCGAGACGGAATAAAGGCAGGCAGAGAAATGAAGAATATTTTTAAAATGGAAAAAAGGCTGCGGCCAGTTGAAGGGCTGGCAAAGAGAGCCGAGCGCCGAGCAGCAGTTTGCGTTTGTAATGGATTTGTAGAGCGCGAGCTGTAGCGGGTGAAAACCTCATTTCACTGAGTTATTTTTATAGATCTCTTATTTTATTTATTTCAAGTTTGAACATAATGAGGTCCCCGAGGTACTCTGGAATTCTGAAAGTGAGAGAAAAAGGAAGAAAAGGCAAGAGAGGGAGAGAAAAAGAGGGGGAGTGAGGGCAGGAGAAGAAAAAGAACAACAAGAACAACAAGATGAATGAGCGATTCTTCATTGAGGGAATGTGGCTGACAAAGGAGCAAACTGAAAGCGGACTACCATCTCAGGAGAAGATTGGTCGGTGTCTTTCCATGTCTCATCTCCACATCTCATTCTCGCTGACCCCTTATGCCCTGACGACTGTTCACACCACTTCTCCCCAAGCGGTGCACTGTTTGAAATCATCTGAAGTACCATTGTGCTTCTTCTAGTGGGACTTCAACCCTAAATGTTCCTCTTACCCTGGACTTCATGGGATTCTGGGGAGCCTTCATTTTTCCACCCAGGTCTACCTTCAGAACCAGAATTTATCAAGGGTTTCCAAATTACTCCTAGAAAATGCACTAAAAGTCTGAGTAGGGTAAGAATTTGACCAACCTCCGAGTAGGACATGAGACGTGTTTATGAAGTGACGGACACCAACTCTGAGCTGGGAGTGAGAGGTTACGTTTGAGAATTGATGACGTCACGACTACACAAGACCCCAAGATGCAAAATGGTGATTGTTTGGTAGCCTTCTTATACTAACGCTAAGGCTGCAGCACACAGATAACAATAACAATAATAATAATAGTAATAATATTCAATGCAATAGAAGAAAAATATAACAAGGTAGGACATATACAAAAGCTACACATAGATAGATAGATAGATAGATAGATAGATAGATAGATAGATAGATAGATAGATAGATAGATAGATAGATAGACTTTATTTGTCCCCAAGTGACACATGGATGGGTCTGAAGTTCAACAGCTGGCACCAAGCTGACGGCTCAGGTGTGTCCCACAGCTTTTCCTCTGCACCAGGCGTTTGTTTTGGGTGCCTCCATCCCTGGCACATGATTCATGATGTACTTTAATTGTTCTATAAATCTTTTCTGATTTCCTGTCAAGTCCATTGTTCACAGAGAGCTCAACTTTCACTTCATTTACTTCCCGATTTATAATATTTGACGGCTAATTTTATATACAACATGGTGCCCGCATCGCGTTCATAATTTGCTTTTCTTCATTTTTCTTTTTAATAATAAAATATTATCTTGTATATCTTAAAGAAAACATGATGTCAGCTCAGTCATTCATTTAAGATTGATTCGTTTAGTAAATTAATTGAGGGAAGCTTTGTATTTTTTCCTTCTTATTTGCTAGTAATACTGTGGCTGAGTCACTTCAACCCCCTGGTTAACACCAATTTTTCAGGAGGTGGCTCCACTTAGGCTTATTTGCTGCCAACGTTTGTCACTAGAGCGGACACCACTTGACTGTACCAGAGCTGTGAAAGGTGACGTGTATTATTGTGAAGTTTTTAAGACTTCCCATCACCATTTACTGGGTTAATCTAATCTCACCCTTTGAAGATTAACGCACACATACAACAATCAATCCAATCCAGACAAAGTCCACCCAAGATCCTCTACTTAGAGACTCACTAACAGCAGCTCTAACAAACATGCGGGTGTCGTCTGGCCACACATAAGTGATGTGCCACTTGCTAACCTAACTACCTCTTGTTTTTACCCCAGCAGTTGTTCTTCTTTTTGATTTATTTTCGATATACGGGGTCACAGACAAGCCCCAAACCTTTTCCTGTGTCTGTTTCTTGTTTTCCATTGTGCCACCTACGCATGACAATAACCCTCAATGTGTCCTTGACTTTGCATGTCTCTTCACTTGTCCCAGTGAGTTTTTCCTCTCGTTTCCCTGACATTCTCTTATTATTATTTTGCTCACATTGTTATCCAAGACAGTGTCCAAAGTCATCACACATTATTTGTGCTTTACGCATGTGGAGGTCTGACAGGTCAAGTGATTGGCACAGGATCTCATGGCAGAACTGAAACTGCAACCTAAGGACTGAACTTCTACTGCCTGGGACGTACGAGACCAGCATGTTGTCGCGCCCACCTCAGGTGACCCAGGATGAGTTCACTTGGGTGTGTGACCTCCTTTCCAGGTCTGCTTCCCGCTTTATGCCCTGTGCTGTTCCGACAGCCCCTGGGTCACCCCTAACTATTCAATCAAATGAAGCAGGCGCTGTAATGGAGGGACAGATCTCTGACAGAGTGACCACGTGAGGGTCTTTCAAGGGTAAAGTTAGGTGTGTTTGACAGTAATTAGTGAAACGGCCCACTAGCCTCATTAGCGAGGTTATCTGCTCCTGGAGTTCCTTCTTCTGCTCTCAGCTATTAATGGTAGTGACACTCACTTCGGCAGCTCGCAATTCACGGGCTGATTCATTTACATAATGAACAATATGGGGAAGGTTATTTATTTTAAAAGACTCTCCCAGAAGAGCTGTCATCACCGAGCCACGTGTGCTGCTCGTGTCGTGTAAAGAAAACCCAAATGAGCGGGAATCCTGACACTCTGTGCACCTGTCAGTGCGACGTTCGCGGATTTGCCCGAAGCGATCCATCTACACAACGGCGGCATCGTGTCTGGTTGGGTCCTGGCATTATGCGGCATCACAAATTGGGGATCGGGTCTGAAAAACTGGAGACCAAAAGTTCGAGTGATTAATGAGAAACTGACATCTTCATCTGCGGACTTATTAAACATTATGGAACGGCGCTCGGCTATTTTTAACTTTAACATTGAAGTACATCCAGTGATGAAGACAGGCACGCTTGATGCTTGCCGCCATGAGGGAGCATCAAACCGCGCATGGCCGACACATGAGCCGCACTTATTTACTTGTCTGATTCCCAGACCTGTGTGTTATTATTATAATGAATTATGAATATACGTTGACTTCAAGTTATAGTAACCTGTCGGTTTGTTTTGATGAATATGCACAAAATTAAATATAGAAGCATGCAAAAAAAGAAATGAACATTTAGTGAAATGTGATAATAAACACATGAAAACCACATGACACAAGAACATAAATAGTTAAATGTGTCACATTGTGCATTGTTAATTATGCCTTTATTTAATTACAGCTTTATTCATTTATTTCAGCAACGCCACCCAACATTAAACATGCCTGGAAATGAGAACTGAGAGGGCGGGCTCTAGCGAGCGCTGTGTGTTCATTAATGAATCGCCCGTCGAGTGGGCATGAACCTTCGGCCATCAAGTGCCACATGAAGTGGTTTGCCACTGCAGGCACTTTTTTTCAGAAACTTTTAAAAAATTCAGGAGCTTTTGTAGCATTGACACTGTAGGACCTCGGGCCATTTGAAGTTTCTGGTACTTTTCGTTCAGCCAAGAATATTTGTGGGTGGGGCTTGGACGATAAACTGTGCTGATTGGTGGACAACAAGCACTGGCACCATCTTACAAATCAGCTAGTAGTTTGGACGTTGGAGACAATAGAGTGGCACATTGAAGTTGGGGACTTTACCCCGTGAACTCCCAAACACGTCACACTCCTTTCCACATCATGTATTTTGCATAAAGTTTACGTTTCATGTTGTGCGGTGGGAATGAAAGTGGCCAGGGGACCACAAGTAGCCCTGGTCTTACATTGTACAGCAAGGACATCTTACAAGCATCATAGGCCCTCGGGCAAAGTACTGCGCTGGGCACCCTGTTTTGATAGCCAAAAAAGAAACATTGTGGGCCCCAGCCAGTGCCCATTGTGCCCATACGTTAAGACAGCTCTTTCGTACAGGAACAGAGTGGCTCCTGAAAACAAAGTTTGTGCGGTGGGAAAATGTCTGTTTACAGCAGACCCTTCGCATGAAGACTCCTGAGACAACGAGGAACTGAGATCCTTCTGTCACAAACCCACAGAGTCACAGCTGTGCTTCCCTTGGCAACCTGTGGCAAATGGCAACTGCAAAGTGGTGACTCTGTGTGTCTGACAGATGTGAGGGGAGTGACTGCATGGGGCAGTTAGTTAGTTAGTTAGTTAAAGAATCTTGGAATTCATCAACTGGTGTCTGCATCTGAAGCGTCTGCTGTAAATGTGGAGCCTCGATGACGGATGATCTACTCCAACTCCAATGAAGATTCAACAATTACAACGGGTCACTCGCCAGTGTCCGCTCTCTCAGCTTGTTACATCTGACGGGTAAATGATGGTTTTACATTACATTTACATACAAAGAGGTCAACAACCCTCTGGGGGGCTGTTTGGGAACAAGTGTGAAAGAACAAAGTGACACAACTGATCATCAAAAGTGATGAGCTCAGAACACAATTCAGTTACAACAACCTAACAGCTAAAAATAAATGGGACAGAAATTCACCAGTTCAACAAGAGAGTCTTCAAGCAATTCTTAAACACACTGAAGGATTCTGCAGTTCAGATGGAGGTGGGCAGGAGCTACACATGAAAAGAGTCTGGACTGAGATTTGATACCACACTGAGGTGGCATCACCAGACACCATTCATCAGCAGCCCTGAGTGGGAGAGAAGGAGCAGAGGACCTCAGTGCCACAGTGCACCACCGCTAGCGAAGACACGTGGGTCCGAGCAACACTCCCCGAAAGGGCAGCACGTCCCCAGAGAGGGTCCTACTATGTCCCCAGGGTCCAACACGGCACCCTGGGACATCTCATTTTGGCACCCCCTCCAACGCCGACGTGCCCCTCTGGTCTGCGCCGCTCTTGCCCCCTCCGTCCCCGCCAGCCGGGGCACCATCGGCTCGCCCAGCCGCCCAGGGTATTCCCTCTGCCTCCGCAGAGGACGGCCTTCCTCCGGACGCTCGCACCCAGCGAGACGTCCCCTCCTATCGGAGGAACCGGCATTCACCCCTCGGTTCCTCCTTCTCCTCTTGGACACCTTGACAGTCTGGGTCTGAGCATGGTGACAGCTCAAATCCAGCCCCGTCTGCGTCCCTGCAGAGTAACAGGAGACTGCCGCGGGCTTGGAGCGCAGGGCGCTAGGACCCAGGGCACTCATCAGCCCCTGTCCTGCCAGCCCCTGCATACTCACTCTCCTTGCTCCGCTGGCCGTCTGCACCGCCGCATCCACTGTTGGGGAATTGCCTACTTGATGCTGGTCTTCCTTAATACAGTCACGGCCGTTTTCGGCAAATCCCCCCTCATGCTTTACGGGGACGGCAAGACTTACCTTCCCCGCGGTACTCTGTCGGCCGAAGGCTCCAGCATCGCGCCGATCCTCCGCTTCACACGGCGTTTCTCCCGACACGACCGCCTTCCCCCTCAGCTCCTCCAACCGGACGACAACAGCACTCAACAACTGTAACAAAGGCGACTCGGCGGGCCGAAGGGATCCCTCCGGCTTGCGCCAAGCCGCTGGCGAAAACAGAGAGACAGACGCCGGTGGGCTTACCTGTCGATCAGCCCCACTCGTCGCCTGCCTCCTGTGGGCCACTCCCTCTGGCCCAATCGGGTCTCTCCCCAGCACGAGACTGGCGTTCCTTGGTCCCACCTCTGTACCGTCATTGGCGGGCACACAAGACACACCGGCCAATTCCCGTGCCTGTCAGCGGGCGGGACATCCGACCCGCGGCCATCTTGTCTCCCCCTCTCTGGGTGCGGTGGCATGCCTCCTCGCAGCCTCGCAGCTGCTGCGATTTTCCGAGCTGCAGCGGCTCCGATCTCGCAGCCTCCTCCGCTGCCGCCCTCGCACTGCCAACAGCCTGTGGACCGGCGTGCTCCTGCCACGGACGTGGATCATCCCTGCCTGTGGAAAACAAGGTAAAGCCGACCCCGCAGGGCCGATTACCGTAGGGCAGGGCACTTACCTCCCGGATCCCGTCATGCCGAGGCCCCTGCCTCGGTGTGACCTTCTGCGTCGCAACGCCGGCCGGACCGTCCTTCTTGACAGCACGACTCTCGGAGCCCGCTGCATTCTGGCAACACCCGGTTTCCTTTCTCCACACCCGGGGAGCATGGCCATACTGCGGTCTGTGGGGTAAACCGCTCCCGCGGGGTTGTGCATTCGCCACTCCCCTGTGAGTGTGTGGGGTCCGCTGCTGCGCCGGGCCGTCTGCAGAAATATGTTTTGTTGATGCAGGACCCCATCTTGCACCAGACGGGCCATCCTGCCGGCTATGCCACTGTGGACGCTGGCCCGGACACACACAGACAGACATCGATGTTTCACCTAACACACTGTTTATTCACAAATATTTACAAGTTCACGTGCACGACACACCCCAGTGCCTCCTGCACCGATTTCCCCAATGTCCAGGCCTCACAGTCTCTGTGCCTCGCTCCTGGCCCCCTCCAGTCCTTTCTCCAGCTCTGTCCGCTCCCACCCGACATCCACCGATGACTGGAGGGAGGCATCCCCTTAAATAGGAACCCGGATGGGCTCCAGCTGCTTCCCGGCATTCCTCCATAGCCACGCCCAGTGTGGCGGAAGTACCGGCTGCGCACCCAGAAGCCGCCTGGGTGTCCCCTGTCGTCTTCCCCCCAGCTCTTCCTGGTGTGGCGGAAGTGCTGGGCTCCCGGGATATTCAGGCACTGGGGCGCGGCCTGGCGGTGGCCACGGGTCCCTACAAGGCTGGGCTTCCAAGCCCTTCACCCGAGGACCCCAACATAACCAGGGCGGAGGCCCCCTCGCAGTCTGGAGGAGGCACAAGCCCTCCTCTGGTCCTGGCCGGGTACCACAATATATATATGTAGACTCAAACCGATTATAACAGCAGCAATCCAAGCTGTGAGAAAACACTAAAAAGGAGGCATGTCAGACATCGTGGTACATTTTCTGATGCAGCTAGACGAAAACAACTTTGTGACGCTGCCGCCAAATACACAAAACAATTACTTTGACAATCATGTTACGTTATTTTCAAAATGTTTCCTTTTCTTTTTCTTTACTTCTTTAACACACTACTTCTCCGTTGCGAAGCGCAGGTATTTTGCTAGTATAGTTATAAAAGGCCATCAAAGGCGCTATATAATAGATAAATGGACACAAAAGGAACTGTGTGATATACACAGTAGATGTATATGAATGGTGCTGCTTAGCTGACATATGTTTTAAAGGTGCAATCTAATAAAGAGAAATACACAAGATTCTTTATAATACATACGTACAGTATATGGTATGAAAGGTGCTATATAGTAGAGAGACAGATAAACATAGAAGATACAATTTAATAGAAAGACATGAAACACAGTATGTGATAGAGAGAGAGAGATGGGGAAGGTGCAACGTAATAGATTTACATCAAACATTATATAATATACAGATTCACATAAAGGGTGCCCTAAAAGAGATTAGGAGGGCACAATATGACAGACAGATTTGTAAAGCATAGTACAATGTACAGACTGGAAAGGCGCTATATAAGACATACCTACATGGACTGAGTAGTCAATGCTTATATTGTTAGATAGACAGATAGATGGAGTGACCTGACATTTCTGCCTTCCTTCTCCATCCCTTAGACTTGCAGCCCCCCCATTCTGTCCTAAGCCTTCATTTTCCAGAGGAGAGCAGCGCTGGCACAGATACCTTGTTGCCTCCTGACATCTACCTGCCTCTAAACTTTTAAATGGTCACTTAGCAGTCTCGTTCATCTGTTCCTCAGTCTCGTCCACCTCAGTCTTGTTTGTGACATGGCGCTGTCTGAGTTTGTCCTCTATGGTATCCAACTGAAATGCCCACCATGGGGTGCTCACGTGCAGGGAGAGAGAGTGCCAGGCATCATGGCGGCTGACAGGCAGGTAGTGTGTGTGTCTGTTCACCTTTAAGACACAGCCCTCAGACTGCCAGATTTTTATGAATGAATCCAAGCCCAGTCCCACCAGCCCTCACCCCCTACAGCGTACTAACCAATCCCATTCTTTAAAAGCTGCTGGAGAGCTGATGGGGTGAGAGCGCCACTCAGTGTGCCTAAAGAGTTAAACCTTCAGAGCGGAATAAAAGTAAATTAGTGCTGAGATGACAGCTGGCATCCGTCATCTCGTAGTTACTCTGAACTTTGTGAAGGTGTAAAATATTGTGAAATATTCAGATATTCAATTACAGCTGTTCAAATTGCATTAGCCTCCACCGCAAGAGTTAAGTGGCAGTGAATCTTTTAGGGGGCCGATCACAGAAAATCTAATTTCTCCAGCCCACTAAACGGAGCCACGCAGCATCTCTGATGCCTGGATGGGCAGGGCCAGTCTGCCAGTCGATATCTTGATGGCCGCCAGTAGGTGGCACCTCTCTCTCCCACGGGTCTTTGTTCCTCATTTCAGTCTTTGTATTTTGGGTTTGCGCTGCCGTTGATAAGACTTACACTGGTAGGTCACCGTCAGTGGCATGGCGGAGTAGAGCTCTGCGTTGTCACCTTGTCATGAAGAATTTGGCTCTGCTTTTATCTTTTTGTGAATAACCTCATTTTGGTCAAGCTGTTATTTTGTAGCTGATGTGTTGATTTTCTTCCTGTTTGTTTGTTTATTATGATTAAACATCCATCCATTTCCTAAACCCACTCGTCCTGAGCAGTGCCAAGCATGCAGAAGACATAAGGCAGCAAAAGTCCCGGCACAACACATTAGAACACCTTATATTGTGTATATATTTATTAGCTTTTATTGAATGCACCTTGTATGTTGAACCTCAGGGAGTGTCGGACCACCTTCATGCTGCAGCTGAGCCCCCCAACGCAGGCTTTATAAAGGGCCGAGGCCTTATTGAGTCACCCCACTTGTGTCGTTCAGCTCACCTTTCTTGGTTTCCTCATTTTACAAGTGCTTAATTTTTTTTTCTGGTTTTTAAAAATTGTGCTTTGATATTTGTGTCTGTGAATCTGAACATTTATTCTTTAAGGTGACATCTAGTAATCTTCTGGAGCTCCTCTGAACTCCCTTACGCTTTGTATCTGAGGTCATGCAATCATTCATTCAGTGTCTTAACCCACCTTACCCTGACCAGGGCCGTGGGGAGCGTGGAGTCCACCCTAGCAAGCATCGGGTGTCGGTCAGTCACAGGATGGGCGCACACACACACACACACACATACATACATACATACACACACACAGTTGACCCTCGATATACGACCGGCCTGACATGAACAACTTGGTTTATAACCAAAATGTTTGTTTTGAATTACAGCCAATGTCGTGAGTTACGACCCAGATGCGGTCATGTGTATTCTGCTTGTGTGACAGCCGAGAGTTCATAAGCGTCAGTCGGAGCCCAGATACAGGTGTTTGTGGACGTAATATTGGTCAGTGCAGTGATTTATATAAGTTATTTCGATAATTGCTATCAAAATGGCCACAGAAAAGCTAGAAAAGAAGCCAAGGAAGGAAGAGAAGGTAACGAAGGTAAGGAAAGCGATCACAATCGAAACGAAGAAGGAAATTGTGCGGAAATATGAGAGTGGCACTCGTGTGACTGATCTCGCTAATATGTACAGCATGTCGAAATCCCCCATCTCGACAATTTTACAAAGATCTGTATAAGGAAGCTCCTTCCAAACAATAACCACCTTCCATTTCATTCTCCTGCTCCTCCTCCCTTCCTGCAAGCCAAAGATGTCAACTCAAATGGTGAGTACAGTATGAAATTGTTATTTCTGGCAGGTTAGGCACTTTTTATAACTTTTTGGTTAGTACATTAGAAAAATTATTGGTGTTTTTGGTAAATCATGCACATTGTACAACCCTTTTTTATTATGAAAAGGTTAAGTAACTGTTGCTGTGGGAGGTTCGGAATGCATTATGGGTATTTCCATTATTTCTTATGGGAAAAATAGTCTTGACTTACAACCAACTTGAGTTATAACCAGCCCTCGTGAACAAATGGAGTTTGTAAGTCAAGGACCACTGTGCATATATATATATATATATATATATATATATATATATATATATATATAAATATATATATATATATATATAAATATATAAATATATATATATAAATATATAAATATATATATATATATATATATATAAATATATATATATATAAATATATAAATATATAAATATATATATATATATATATATATAAATATATATATATATATATATTATATATATAAAATATATATATATATTATATATATATATATATATACAGTATATATATATATATATACACACACACACACATTATACATATAGTATATCAGTAACAGCATACTGCACGATAACGTGCAGTGAATACACTTGATGTGAGCATTCCTAGTTTTCCTGCTCTCTGTCTCTTGTTTAGCATTCGTTTGCTCAGAGTTTGATGCGCTAGCTGCTTCCTGAGCAGCTCTTCTTTTCTCCACCCTAGCGGCCCGCTGCTTCTCTTCTTTCTGCTGCATCTTTTCACATTAAAACTAATTAAGTTAGTTTTTGTGTTGCAATTACTTACTACATTTTCTTTAATTTTTCACTTAACCTGGCACTTAAGTCTTCAATCTGCCTTAGCAAAGGTGGTAGGGAATGAGAATGTCGCCCATACGCATGCGGCGGACGGCCGCCCTGCTGCACGCTGCAGAGAGTTGATTCTACAATAAAATAAAATAAAAATAAAAAGAGTAATAATAATCATCATCACCCCAAAAGTGTATAGTAGACGTCACGTAGTACATGTGGACCAAATTTCAAGTCAATAGCGCTGCGAGCAACAGGTGATTTAAAATCCTGGACAGACAAACGAACAGCCACGGTAGCATATTATATAGGAAGAAATATATACACACACACACACATATATATATATATATATACATATATAGTATATATATATTGTCACAAAAACGAGACATAAACAGATAAAGGGTTGGGGCAGCCACCCGTATAATATGGTATCCCGGCTGCAAAAGTCATTTTTATCAAATAATCAGCACTGAAGTGCATACAACTGAGTCCAGGACAAGACTGAGGGAGAAGGGAAAAAGGGCTGGCTTTTAAAGGAGAAGACAGGAAGTGATGTTATAAGGATTGGGCATGTGTTCTCCAATCATTGGATCAACCCCGGACGTGACATCAGAGAGGCCAGAGCTGGTAAGGTCTACTTCCATTGGCTCGGCCCCGGAAGTGACGTCAAGAGAGTCAGGTGGAATCTCCCGGGAATGGTCTACAGGGAAGGGAGAAAAAGAGTCAGTGCACTCTGTCACATCCCAGCATGCCTCAGAACTGCCTTCACTCAAGCCCTTTAGCTGCCTCCCATGCGCACGTGTGTGACAATATATCACACACATACACATATCAGGGGCCAATGTAGCATCGCCAATCCACCTAACCTACATGTCTTTGGACTGTGGGACTGTAGATGTTAAAGGAACTACATACTAGAGAGAGATAGATGGACAGGTGTGAAAGGCACCATATAATAGATTGATGTGAAATATGCTAAATAATGGATGTTAAACGCATTATACTCTAGTTATGTGTAAAAGATGCTATATAATAGATAGGTGACAAAGATACTATTTAATAGATGTGAAAGGCACTATACAATAGATGGCAAGATGTAAAAGTTTCTATATAATTATAAGCATGAAAGGCGCTATACAATAGATAGATATAAAGGCACTATATAATAGATTGGCAAGATATGGAAGAAGATGATCCTAATGGGAGCAGCCGAAAGAAGAGAATGGTTAGATGGGAAGGTGTGAAAGGCACTAAATATGTGTGACAGATGCTATATAGTAGACAGACATGAAAGGTGCTATATAACAGATTTTAAAGGCACTATGCAATAGATAACTAGGTATGAACGCTGCTACGTAATAGATAGATGTGAAATACACTAAAGAATAGCACTATGCTATAGATATGATGCCTTGTAAGATATAAACATGAAAGATGTTACATAACAAACAGATGTGAAAATGGTGAAAGTTGCCTGCATGTGGTAATCTGTTCAGTTAGCCAATCAAATGGGTCATTTTGCTTGACTTCTCACTACATTCATAATGGCTAACACAGTACAACACCCTGGTCCTGAAAGTTGTTACATAATTTATAGGCATGAAAGGTGCTACATAACAGATTTTTTAAAGGCACTGTATAACAAATCGTTCCAAAAGATGCCATACAAGAGACTTACAGACATGAAAGGCGCTATATAATAAATAGATACTAAAGGCGTTATTTGATAGATCGGTATAATAAACTCCTGAAGCTGCCTCTAAACTTCTCTCTTGTTTTTGCCTCTGGGGATTCTCGGGGTCTTTAAAACAAACCCTTAGGAACCTCATGCCTGGCACTTCCTTAAAGAGGAGCTTTTTTTTTTTTTTACTTCATAAATCTTTTTTTTTTTTGATTTGTTAATAAATCACCGTGATTAATGGCTCTTCCTGTAGAGGTGAATCACAGCCTTTTCTTGCCTGATCCTCCGTTTATCTGCTTTTCAATGCCTGCCTCTCGTTTTCTTTGGACTTAATGAATTCCAGAGCAGGATGACGTCATTCTCTTCCATCAGGATCAGCACGGCGAGGATTTTATTCGCAGTGAAGAATCCTGTCCTCCCTGTCCTGCCATGTGGACGCCTTTCTCCACCAGCTTCACGTGTAGTTTTTCTTTTTGCCATGACTCGCACGTGCGAACATTTCAAAGACTTTTCTGCTCACATTTTTAAAGCTGCCATCTCACTAATTTCTCAGTTTTCGGTGCTCAGTTCAGACAGGGCTCCTCCATTTTATTCTTCTGACTTGAGTTCCAGAGCTTGGCAGGCAGAACTTTCAGACACAAGGTGAATTTAACAAAAGGCAAATGGATGGGAACAGGTGAACACGTGCAGCTGAGGTGACACCGAGACAGAACAAGTTCCACCTGAGGCCTAGGAAAGGCAAGTTAAAATGAACCTACATAACTGACAGAAACATGAAGAGAACTGCGCCAGAAAGTGACCCAAGTTCTAGCGAACCAGTTAAAGAACTCGATATCACCACCTGTACCATCTGAAGAGTGATAAGAACACCTTAACCCTGATAATACCATCTGACACCTACAGGGCCACGTGAATACTCTTGTTGATCCTGATATCACCCCTTGACACCTGAACAAACTGTGGAAGGAAAACACCGCCTTAAGAACTTGATGTCTCCACTGAACATGACCTGAACCACCTGAAGGATAAGAACTCCTGAAGAACCTGGTATCACCGTCTGACACCAAGTGAAGAATGATGCTAGCACCTGAAGGAATCAGATTTGACCACCTGAAGGACCCCCTAAATAAACTAACAATAATGTGATACGACCTAAACCACCTGAAGAAGAAATAGAAAAAGTGAACAAGTGTAAGTAAGGTGACAACAGGAGAAAAAAAAGACAAGTGGCACCAGAGGTCTAAGAAAAAAACAAAACCGTGAACCTGCATAGCTGAGCTGTGTAAGTGGGGGGCCGAGCTGGGAGGTCACCTGAGCTTTATTGCCATTGGCTTGTGGTCCAAGTGCCCAAGAGCCTCTTTTCCTCATCTTCCTTTTCTCGCCACTTCATTACCGAGAGATGAATTCTTTGTCACTTACTCCTCGTCTAATTTGAGCCTCCATGAAGTGCTGCAGTGGGGTCTATAAATAGAATAACAAACGAGGGGATCTGAAGCAGGGGTGTCGGGGCGACCATCACAAGGGAAGATGAATTCTGTGACCCTGCCCTGCACATATGGCGTTCGCACAAGTGCTCGCCTCCACAAATAGCGCTTCAGACGCCGATTTCACTCGCTTTATTTATTTTTTTTTCCACTCTTTTCACATGTTATTCATCAAAGTCACGTCGCTCTAGACAGCAGCCCGCCAAATGCTTCAGCATCATGCGGCAGATCGTTTCAGATGGAAATGCTAATGAGCCGCCCACTGGGGGCGCCGAAGCTTCATCTCCACTGGCTAATGTTGGGTCGTCCATGGAGGGCCGGACGCCCCCTCTTCTGCCACCTGGGATGGAAATCCTCCCCCACCCAACACCTTCCTCCAGCCTTTCGCCAAGTGAGCATCATTACCTGCGGTCCTTCTCTTTCTGTTATTTAGTGTCTTTACCACGATGCCCCACTGCTATGTGTTTAAGTGCCTGCAGTGACTCAAGGTGAGTGGCAGTGCCATGCTCTGCACTTCTTCTTCTTCCCACTCCAGACATATTCAGTTTAACAGGACCTGCTCAGGCGCCAAGTAGCCCACAACTCTCCGTGGCGTCCGGGATCTTCAGGAATGTGACCATCTGAGGTGCCGAGTGCCCAGATGGTGACTCAAGTTCAGAGTAATCAGTCCTGACAAGCTTCTTCTTTGCACTTCTGGAGTGGATTTACAAAAATCAATAAACACTTTAGCACCACATTCTCTGAAGTTCAAACTCCGGCACTCTGCCCTTCATGCTGGATGGGCCCCGACTGAGCTAACCTCAGACAGCAGAGACTTGGCCATGGGGGATTCCCCTGTCTTAGATGTGTGACCTGCATTTGGGCTCCTTGGACTAAATGAATGGACACTCCAGTTTCTGCGATGGGCTAACGCCCTCTCCGCGGTTAGTTCCTAACCTTGGGCCCTGTGCTAGCTGGGATAGGCTCCAGTCCCCCCTAGAACACTGATCTGGTTTAAGGGGGTTAGAAAATGACACCTAGTTTGATATCCCATGCTGCATATCAGCTTGACATACTCCATATTCTTTAGGGGTTGTGTGTTCTGAAAGGCGCTTTATTGAATGATCGCTTATTGACTGATGCAGTGCACCTCGTTCGTTTGTTGCCTCACCCCACCGGACCCCCAAATGGACACATGTTGTGGTTTCTTTTTTAAATATTTCTGACCTTGTTTTATATGTTTAAGCCCTTTATCTTTCCTTACTGTAGTTTTGAAATATCATTTTGAATTTTAGGTTACTTGTCAATTTAATTTATTTTTGAGACTTTCCACTGCACTACTGCTCACACATATCCAGGTCATCCAAGATTACGGATAACAACTTCCCTTGTGGCATTCAAATACTTAGTTTCAAGCTTCAGTCAACACCTTTATGCCTTGGGTGAGGATTCTGGGTTAAACTTTAGAGTTCTGTGGAAAGATCAGGCAGACGTTTGGTTACAAAATCTTTGTGTCTTATGTCCAGGTCCCCTCTCATTAAAAAGCATTCACTGCCTCTCACAGGTACGCCAACGTGACACTTAAGGTGGCTAAGCAATTCCCTCACGATGGCTCCCTTTGAAGCAGCTGTGGACCCTGTCACCTACGCTCCTCTCCACCATCTCCAGCCCTGCTGTGGACACAAGTGGTCTCACTTCTATACTGAATGTCAACTCTCGGCAGTCTCCCTCAGCCAGTAACGACCCCTTGAAGTAAAGGCCAGACCAGCTCTAAAAGGAGTCATCTAGGGGCCCATAGGTATGAGACCCCTATAGGTCATTTGGGGTTTGAACCCCCTTGAAACATATCCAACTGAAGGACAGTATTTAGATTCATGCACTTTATCATCTCCCAGAAGTTAATTCCTCTCTACACTACTGGTATTTTAATTTTATTTATTACATTTTAATACATTTTTTTCTTTTTTCAGGTGTAACTCTTAAGGAGCTAATGAACATCAGTCAGGCACTTGCATCTGTCTACTTGGGAGCAGGTGAGTGACACAAATCTTTGTGGCTCCACCTTTAAAAGCCTTTGGGTTCAGCAGAAGAAAGGGGGGTCTCAGCTGTTGAGGACCAGGCAGAAGAAAAGAGTCAACAGGCTCATCAAGGTGTTTAGAGGGGCCACAAGCGTCAACCACCTTTCATCATTCACACCACACTTTAATTCAGATTAAGTGCCGTCATTTTAAATTGTAGGACTGTAACACAGCAGGGCTGACTGGCGTCTGCATTCAAAGAGTAGAAACACTTGGGGACGTGCATGGTGGCCGAGACTTGCTATTGCTGAGTTATGTGGGGGAGCTTCCTTGAATGTGATGATATGTCACCTTTCAGAGATTTTGAGAGTAGGTACAGTAAATTGATAAACCCTACCTGTGGCTCAGGTGTCCTTCAGACCCTCTTGTACTCCAATGCAAGAAGTCGTGGTCCTCTCATCTCCTCCTAGAACCTCCCGGACTGGACTGGACCCTTCAGGCCTCCCTTCTAGCCACGTCTTTAGTGGCAGATGATCTGAAAAGAGAACAGGATAGGCTCAGGTTTATTTCTCAGTGTCCTTCTCGGTGGTCGCCCCCATACTCCCAGCAGGTGTGGGATGAGAAAGTGGGGCAAACTATCAACAATACTTAAAATATCCTGAAATCAAGATGGTTTTTGGATGGTTGGTAATAGTTTTTTTTTTTCCGCTGCCTTGTTGAGAAAACAGTACTGAAGCTGACTGACATGTCTTGTTTCTGGGCTGGTCACTACTGACATGAAATCATCCATCCATTATCCAACCCACTATATTCTAACTGCAGGGTCACGGGTGTCTGCTGGAGCCAATCCCAGCCAACACAGGGCACAAGGCAGGAAATAAACTCTGGGCAGGGGGCCAGCCCACCCCAGGGCACACACACCAAGCACACACTAGGAACAATTTAGGATCACCAATGCACCTAATTTACATATCTTTGGACTGTGGGAGGAAACCCACGCAGACACCGGGAGAACCTTGCAAACTCCACGCAGGGAGCACCCGGGAAGCGAACCTAGATGGATCTCCTTATTGCGAGGCAGCAGCGCTACCCACTGTGCCACCGTGCCGCCCTTTCAAATCATTTGTTTATTTTTATATCTACTGTCACCTTATTCAACTCTAAGGAGCTTCAGGGGTTTAAAGACGCCTATGGTTGTGAACTCTTTAGGAAATAGTTAATAACAGTTAGGAACTTACATCTGTCCACTCAGGAGCAGGCGAGTAAAGCGCCTGACACCAAGGAATTGGAACAGTGATAGCAATGGCCCAGTTCAGGGGTCACCAACTCCAGTCCTGGAGGACCACCCTGGCTGCAGGGTTTAATTCTAACCCTTTTATTTAATGAGTGCCCTGTTTTTGCTGCTAATTAACTTCTTGTGAATTAATTTTAATTGAATTGCTTTCTTAAGATTTGCTCCCCTGAATTTATTCATCGTTCCTCTGAGTTGCTTCATTTCCTTCCTTAAATGGCAACCAAACAGAAATGAAACGTGAAGCGAGTGAGCCGACAGAAGAGCAACTAAGTCAGGGCCTCAAACTCCAACCAGCTGCTTAATGAGGTGCCGATTCTTGTCGTTAATTAAACTCGTTCTTTAATTCCGTGGCTTGTTGCTGCTCTCGTGGTGCCACAGCAGACATTTCCCATTGTTGGTTTTCTCTTCCTAAGTGCTCTGAGCAGATCAACATTTCTGAGACCTTCATCTTTCTTTATTTTCAGATATTGTATGATGGACACCAGTTGTTTTGGCTCATTTTGTATCTCATTATTGTTTGACTGCTAATAAGGAAAAATGAAACAATTAAGGGGTCTGAGTCTTGAAGAGCAGGTCAATTAAAATGAGTTCACAATAAGTTAATTAGCAGCAAAAACAGGTCAAACATTTAAAAAAGGGTTAGAATGAATACCTGCTGCCACTGCGGCCCTCCAGGACTGGAGTTGGCGACCCTATTATTGTTATTTTCACCTCATGGTAGCTTTAACTCTTTAGGAGCTACTTAATAACAGTCAGGCACGTGCATCTAGCCACACGGAGCAAACGAGTGAAACAAAACCAAGAGGGTTCATACTTTAAGGCTTCTGTGCTAAGCAGACTGATGGTCAGTGTTTGGTGGGGGGGCTGATTAAAGTATTTAGAGGGGCCACAAGTGCGAATCTCCTTTCATCGTTTACACCCTCTTTGATTTGTAGGTTATGGTCTTGACAAAACACCATCATCTTAAAATCAGGACTGGGATAGAGAAGTGTGAACACTAGGGGGTGCTATCCTGAGTCACAGCACACTCTTTATTATCAGCCCCCAGGTATGTGAAAGGGGCTCCTGGAAGTTGATTTATTGCCCCTCGGAGATGCCGGGGGCAGGCTGAGTTGGATACACTACTGCTGCCTTGTGTGCTCTCATGGCTAAGAGATCTGATCAAAATGTCAACGTAAGCCAACAGCTATAGGAGCAGAGCCCAGACCAGCCCTGTCCAGCCTGTGGTCGAGTGTGTCGAGGAGAAGCAGCTTCATGATGCCTCAATGAGAGAGCATGTGGGATTTCACATAGACTGATGGCTTCATTAAGGGTAAGAACCTACTTAAGGGGCTCATAAGACATTAATGGCGTCACTTCTAAGCGGTTAATTAACTGAGCAAGGATGGGGACAGTCGATGTGGTGAAACGGACAAATAAGGCTGTCAGTAAGGGGACTTGTAAGGTGCTATACATGGGTTAAGACAGCCGTGGAGTGACTGATACAATTTTAATGAGATTAATTAACCGCGAGTCTGACTAGAGGGGTTAATGATGTCTGAATAGATGATCCGGGGTTCATAACGTGCACTGCAATCAATGGCTAGGATCAATATGACCAAAGGGCTTTGTTCAGCAGTGATGGAGTTAATGAGGTTTGATCTGATGGCAGTTCAGTTTAATCTGCAGGTTATCAATGGCAGGGTGGCTGACAGGATATCACCAGAGGTGATGCTTTAGAATCCGCGGGGCGTTAAAGCGCCTTACCGAAGCGAGTGCGGTAAAGAGGCGGTTAATGAGGTCAGCAGGACACTTGGGAGATGGAGGCAGGGGCGCTGATGGCCAACTGGCACGCAAGACAGCAGCTCAAAGGGCAGAGCAGCAGTGAACACACAGGCCTGTGGCGCCTCCATTCACAAAACTCCACCGAGCAACTGGCCTTGTGATCCAGGGGGCCGCCGGCCTGCTCTGTGAGCCAAGGAGCGGTTCTGCTTGAGAGGCCGCCTGCACTCGGGCTCCCCTGATGGCGGCTCGTCTCTCCTCTTCACACTTGTCTGTTCCTTAACTGTTCAGTTATTGATCTGAACTGTTTGAGTTGATGGAGAATCAAAAGGGGAAACGCAAACAGACAGACACAGACGCTTTACAAAGCCGAAAAACCCGCCGTTGAGCTCCATGCAAATGAGCAAAATGAGGAATTACAGGCTTTGAGGAGAACAGAAGACCTCGGAAAGAAAGACTGTGTTTAATTCTAGTGACAGTGTGATGGCGCTTACTGCTGTGTAAATTACATACACAGCAAGGCGGAGATCAGCGTTTAAAAAGATTGTTTTGAAAGTCACGTTGTCAGCCATTGTGCAGCGAGCCTGCGCCGCCTGCCTTCAAAGTGGCACTTAGTCCGCAGACGATTTGGAAAAGGCGGCCGAGGCCCTCCTGAAGTCCCACACAGTGTGTCCAGTAAAGTGTGGGGCTGTATTAGACAGATATGAAGGGCACTATATCATTATACTATATCCCCAGAGGGGACTGGGCGGTCTCGTGGTCTGGAACCCCTACAGATTTTATTTTTTTTCTCCAGCTTTGGAGTTTTTTGTTTTTCTGTCCACCCTGGCCATCGGACCTTACTTATTCTATGTTAATTAATGTTGACTTATGTTTATTTTTTATTGTGTCTTCTATTTTTCTATTCATTTTGTAAAGCACTTTGAGCTACATTTTTTGTATGAATATGTGCTATATAAATAAATGTTGATTGATTTATAAAATATGCTGACGTAGTCTATAGTGTGCCTTGCCGTTCCCCTCATTTGACGATGAGGAGTTTTATCTTTAATTTAAATAGTTAGACCCGTGAGGCTTTGGTTTCCCGTTTACAACACACTCTGTTTTTTCACAGATCTTTTCTATTCAGTAATATTGCTTGTGTTTTGCTTGTCCTGACCATACGACTGGCTAACTGACATGTGGATTACGCCACAATAGTAAGGTGACGATTTGATGTCATTAACCTCTGTACAGTTCTGGTCACCTTTGGCTCTTATTTTATCACAGACGCTTGTTATCTTTATTCTGCGTGAAAACAGGAAATTAAAATTTTACTCCACCTCTACTACAAACTACTGTACAGGGGGTAAGTAACATATACAAATATGAAATTTCTACCCCAGGCTTGTTATTCCGCATTATGCCGGCCTCTCACAGATGTGGACCTTCAGACCTGCAATTGGAAAGAGCTGACAAACAATGAGAGTTCACTTAGAGTGCGGCTGATGGCCTTTCTAGATGTTTCCTGGACATGTCTGTTAATTAGGTGTCCTCATAGGCGATCGGTGGGGGACGTGACCGCATGAATAGCTCCACCCCACTGCGTATTGCTCACATGAAGACAAGCACTATGAAGACTGAGACCCCCTTCTTGCCCTCCGAGTTCTTTCTCAGCTCACTTCCAGCCGATGCTGTTCAAGGCCACAGAAAGCAGCTGCAGGAGCCTTTTGTATTTTCCTATAAACTGCAAGCAAACTAGGAAAATAAAGCAATTGTCTTTCTTTAAGGCACTTGGCAAAATATGTTAAATTGTTTTCACTAAGGTTCTCCTGTACACACAATGATACTGTGTACTTGGCGCACACACACGCAGATGTTCTGGCATGATTCTTAACAAAGAAATGATAAGTTTGTGTGTGTCTATGTATGCACACACTGTATGTATATATATATATATATATATATATATATATATATATATATATATATATATATATATATGTATATATATGTATATATATAATTTATTTATCTGTGTGTGTGTGTGTGTGTGTGTGTGTGTGTATCTTCTTTTACATATAAAGCACCAGCCGCTCCCTGCGGCTCCGCCGGCGTCAAAGTGAAACAGAACAAGCTTTAAAAATCAATAAACACACAGGTATCACTAGCTAAGTGGAGGCAAGGTGCATTCCAACATGTGGCGACAGGTATACCAATTCAAACAGAGGCTGGCGCATGAGTGAGGTCGGCCCTGCCCAGCTCCCCACTCCTGATGCCACGCATCCCCCTCCCCTCAGCCTGCAGCCTTTCTCTCGGATTAGCACGAATAAATCACTCCTGCGAGTGAACTCCGATACTTAGCACGATGAGAGAAGTCGCAAAGTCAACCGGAATGTTCAAACAAATTCTAGAAAAAAAACCTGTTAAATAGTACTCTTGTGAAAAGCGGGCAGACATACAGACAGATGCTGGATTTTATATATAGAGGTATTGTGATGGGCAGAGTGGATTGATGGATGTCGTGGCAGGGACGGTTTGGAGGAGGAGAGGGAAAAGTGGAAAAGGGAAAGATGGAGGAGCAATGGTGTCTGATCCATGAAGGTCCTTGTCCTCCACAGAAGCTGAAATGTTTGGACTAAAACTCGTGTCCAGGTCAGCTGTCTGGGGTTATACATGGATGGGCAATAAATAGAAGGACAAGCAGCATTCTGGGCACCAGCTCTACTGTGTTGTGTTGTGCCGAGGCCGGTAATGGTGGTGGCTTAAATGTCCCATTCAACGTCACAGGTCACATTCAGGGGCTCAGCCTCCCCTCCAGAGTATCTTCTGCTTGGGTGGAGTGGAACTGCTTCCTGTTGCAGTGCAGTCTTCAGAACAGCAGGAGAAGTGGAAGTGACGCTGGACTTCTTGCCGGTGGTGTTTATCCAAGTTAATGATTGTTCCATACCTCCTCCATTTCCCACAGTGCACCCATGAAACAGACCCCATCAGAGACTCGCCGTGATTGTGTGTGTGTGTGTGTGTGTGTGTGTGTGTGTGTGTGTGTGTATGTATGTATTTACTCCATCTACTGTATATACACATATGGCTTGTGGCACTTCCCCAGATGGGAGGCTGGAATAATGGAAGAGCAGTGGGAGGCCATGTGTGCCCCTGGTACAGCAGGTGGCAGCCCACCTCTGGCTCTCTGGGGTCATCTTGGTGTCCTTCAGAGCCACTGGAGGGAACTACGAGAAAGAAGACGCCCCCACCCCCCGAACCAGCAGTGCTCACTAACCTGGAAATGCTCGGAGCGCCACCTTTGGCATGCCGGAAGGAGCCCCTCGCCACCAGAGGAGCTGGGATGGTACCAGTGTTTCGGTACTGAAAGAAAGGAGAGGTTTACTTCTTGTATTGACATGGTAAAATTTTCATTTTTATACTGTATTGAGGATTTGTTCTGTTCTGTGTATTTTATTGACCCCCCTTTTCTTTTTGACACCCACTGCACGCCCACCCTACATGAAAAGGGGTCTCTCTTTGAACTGCCTTTCCCAAGGTTTCTTCCATTTATCTCCCTAATAGAATTTTTTCTTGTCTTCTTAGAGAGGCTGGGGGGCTGTCAAGAGGCAGGACCTGTTAAAGCCCACTGCGACACTTCTTGTGTGATTTTGGGCTATACAACAATACATTGTATTGTGTTGTATTGAGTGCAGCAAGGTGGGGGTGTGTGTGTAGGGGGGTACGAATACACGGCGTAGGAGGTGACTATGTGATTGTGTGGCACACCGGGGTGAGGGGGGCCTATCCAGTATTCCCATCAACACCATTATGGTACCGGCAACAATGTCTGAAAGCTGCTAGTGATACTGAAGTCTAAATTTTAGTAGTCAAGAAGACAGCTGTAGCAGCGGAGGAGGAGGAGGAGGAAGATTACTGTGCTTATGTTATTTTTTGTATTGTGAACAAAGTCTTACGGAGGAGTTACATGAAAGTGCGGCTACAGTTATATCCTGGGTCTGAGGTGTAGGACGCCCCCCGCTCACTCATAAGGGGTCCACAGCCTCAGTTTATTGCAAATTCTGCTATTTACCCCAAAGCTGGCCACAGGGTGTCCTTCTATGCTGATGGTCTCCTCCTCATGTCCGGTCCGCTTGATTCCGAGTGCTCATCTGTGCTTTGCTTTGCATTTTTATTATTTACGTGAAATGACCAGCAGTTTGAATGTGTCGCCGTTGACATCGACTGTCGACAGCGTGGAGCTCTGACCTCGTGACGATCGTCTCGCCAGTCCTTCTTTATGGGTTTCCTTCACTGTCATATTATGCGAGTTCTCCTTCTTCTAGATGAGCATCCTAACTGATTTATTTATTTTTAATTTTTATTAACCGAGTGCGTGAAACTCTACACTGTAGAACAATTAAAACACTAAGATCTCATTGGATGCGTCTTTAACATGCACGCCGTGTACGGTAGCTAAAAGGCACGCAGAAGGTGTGAAATCATCTGGATATTTCCGTGTGTATATTTATTTTTCTATCGTTCTTAATTGGAGGAGTCGCATCTTGCCGAGGACACAACAACACAGGATTGCGAGAGTGAGAGAGACAGAGAGAGAGGAGTTTCATCGTGTAGGATTCGGATCAGTGGCTTCACGAGCCCTCTGAACGCATGTGTGTCACAAACTGCAGGCTCCGCCGCAGCTGAATGACCCGAGGTGGACAAATGCAGTCACTGACACCCTGCAAATCCCTGCAGACATCTGAGCTGACGTGGTGACAAACAGGTCCATGTCTCCCTGTTCACAGTGACCCATCTGGAGAACGGAAAGCGGCGCACGACGAGATGACAAAGGCCAAGCACTGCTAAGTGCGATGGCCACTAAGCTGCCGTCTGTGTTTATATAAGGGCTGCCTTATTCCAAAGGCGGTCTCCGCAGAGGAGCCGGCCATGAAGGATCGGCAGTCGAGGGGCTGGTGTTAGTGAGCGGGCTTGCCCTGCCGAATCGTCAATCAGCATTACTGCAGGGGCTTATCCTTCAGGGCCTTCAGCCCTTCTCCACTCCGGCAGCCCACCCATTACATGGTCCAACAGACCTTCACTAATAACCTGCAATTGATCTAACACTCCCCCTCAGTTTTCTTATCACCGTCTTCAGACCACCGGCCAGGCTGGGAACAAAAACAAATACCTGCTAGACGTGACCGGCGGCAGCAAGACCCTCCAAGACTGGCAGGCAGAGCACAGGGCTGCTGAGGCGAGACTGTGGGGACAGCGTGGCACCAGGGGGCACATAGGAACAGAGGGGGATAGACAGGGACACTGAGCTGTGCCATAATGTAAGGGGACTAAAATATGAAGAAAAGAGCGCAAAGTTAATTTCATTTGACTGTAACCTGCAGGAGAAGACAAAGTATTGATGAGACAAAATAACACAGAAACACCTTGTGACAGAAAAGAAATGGAGAAGTGAAGTGACACCAGGATACACAGCAGGGTTGACAATGATCAGGAATACTGGGAGAGCATCAAATAAAAGGAGACATGACATCCAACAAGGGAAAAGTGAAGATGTGGGGCGGGGCAGAAGTGACAAGGTGAGGGAGGGGCATGAAGCACCTGAAAATGTCATCATGTGACACGAGACTTGGCATGACATGAAGCGGGTATCGATGGATGACAAAGACATATGGAGAGGGGCATAAATTACTTGGCCAGGTGACAGGATGAAAATCGCCCCAGTTTGGGAGGTGCACCCCAGCCAGATAGCCAGGGTCGCATTAAGAACTAGAAACGTAAATCCCAAAAAGGCAGCGACTGCAGAGAGAAGTAAACGAGTGAGCGGTTAAGAGGAAAAAAAAAAAAGAAATGGAGAAGCCCCCAGGCCGAGAGGTGAGACAAGAGCAGTGGTTGCTTGGGCAGCAGTGCATTAGATCGCTTCTTCCAGCTCCGTTCACCCTTGGCTGAACCCATGTGTGCTGGCACCCGCGCCCTGGCCCCTGAATTATTCAGCAGCCTCCATTCGCTCACACACAGCTCCCTGCTTTGTCTTCTTCTAAAATTCATGCAGCACTGCGCTTCTGAAATGAGAAAATAAGCCGCTGCCATCGCCGCTGCTGTAATCCTTAGAATAGACACCCCCCGTAAAAATCCAAAAAGTGCAAACGGAAAGGTCCAGCCTGCCCAGCGGACTCCAGCAGCTTCGTAGCTCAGGACACACACTTAAGACACTACACTCATCCCCCTACACCCCCTTGCCCACATTCTGGTGTTAATCATGCGTCAGTTGAGGTGCCCAGTTGGCATCAATACAGAACACCACATTTTTCAGTCATTTATTTGTCTGTCCAAGTGGGCTTGCTTGGGGGGCTACTTCTGTATCTAAAAGGTAATACAAGACGAGGCTCTTAAGCTTTGGGGGTCCCGCAAAGGATAGCAGACGTGGGACACCAGCCCTGCCAGCTCACAAAATCTTACACTTTCATGTCCGATTATGCCCCCTGCTGGCCACGGCTCAAACTGCACTATAACGTGTTTGGTCTATAAAGTATGTTAAGGGAGAAACCTCCAGAAAAGGTGCTACATGAGGTAAAAGCTTATTTGTTGGAAAACTGGACAAACGTTTACAGCTTGCTGTGGCCAGCGCTCCGGGCTTCTTTTAATTGTTGCATGTATGACCATTGCAATGGGAGTGTCTGACTATTGGGTTTCATCTACCAGGTGGCACGGTTGGTAGGGCTACCACCTCAGCGATCATGCACCCCGAGTTTGAATTGTGCATCTGGTTTTGCACACTGACAATTAACCTGCACACTTTTTGGTGTGTGAATGGATAAGTTAATGACCATGGGTAAGTGCGCACCCCATTAAATGCTGCCAGGGAAGGCACCACCATGAATTCTATAACTGCATCAGGCAATGGAGAAGAACATCTGCACTCTGCATCTGTGTCCACAGCCAGCATACCTTTGTGATACTGTATATAGCGCCTTTCACTGCAAACATTAATACAGAACTGTTTAAGCAACCGGTGCCAGATATAAAAGAATGAACTGAGAAGAAGTAAACAGAGAAAAGAAAAGGGAAGGCAGTGGCACACAGGAACAGTCAGGGAAACGGCCTGTAGGGGGCGCCACAAAGATAAACCTGCCTGTCTGCAGCATCCTGTTGTCTGGCGTTGATTTGGAGGGAACTGGGGTGGGTGCTGGGCCCCCACGGCTAAATCCACAATACTGTCACAGAGGTAGAAGGAGCTTCATGAAGTACAGCGCCAGGCCTAATTGAACAATCAAGTCATTTTTCCATCTCTTTAATTAATAAAGTCATTTGTAAGGCAGCATAAATTTAGCCTTAATGGGGATTCATTTTTTATTGGCGCTGCACATTCTGATCACACACAATTAACCACGAAGATCACAATCGGAGCCGAATGTGCAGCACAGGAGACCCCCAAAGACACAAGCCCAGGGCATCAAGGCAGACATCTTGTTATGGGAGCAAGCGACGCTCGTCACTCCATCTGTCTGTCTGTCTGTCTGTGTCCTTCATTGAAATTCTACTGTAATTAATGACAAACAGTATAACATACACAAGTATATAGTGCCTTCCACTATTAGGACTGGAGCTCTTCTCTCGCTCTCTTTTTTACTTTTATAGTGCCTTTCTCTGACATTTTACTGGAATTATTTATGAACAGCATAACTTTGTGACAAAATACATGGCGTCCTGGATGACAGACTATCTGTTTGGGAGACTCAAGGACCAACACTGGAGCACCACAAGGAACAGTTCTGTCTCCTCTGCTCTTCACTGTCTGTTTGTCCGACTATAAATGTAACAGCAGGCCGCATCAATTCTCAGATGATTCTGCACTTATGGGGTTTATTGATAAAGGGAGACGAAACAAAGGAGAGGAGAACTTTGAGAATTGTCTGCAAAACCAAAGAACTGCTGCTGGACTTCCACCGCACCAAAGAGCCTCTGTGTCTGCTCACTACTCAAAGGACTAGATATGACGGTGGTGCACTCCGACATGTACTTGGGGGTCCACATCAGCGACACGCTGGACTGCTCTCATAACAGAGAGGATCTGGAGAGTGGCTTCCTTTCTCTTAGAAGACTGAGCTCGTTAATGTGGGAAGTGACCTCCTTCACATCTTCTACAACTGTGTCATGGCCAGTTTAGTGTACTGGGCTGGTGATGTCACAGGCCCACCGAATAAACGCGCTAATTAAAAGGGCAGGCTCAGTTATGGGACACACTTTGGAACCCATGGAGGAGAAAATGAAGCCCAAACTGAGTGCCATTATGAACAATGCTGCACATCCTCTCTTTGTGACACCGAGGACCTTCAGACAACAAATCACACAGCAGAAGCATTTCAAGAAATGCGACTGGGGGTCCTTTACACCAAAAGGCCAATTGCTATGGGGGTCCTTTACACCAAAAGGCCAATTGCTCAGTGCTCACTGTGAAAGGGTCTATAAACCGTGATTCATTAAGCCTGGCCTCCTTCTTACGTAAGATGCATTTAAGATTATAAACGTGGCCAATACAAAGTGTATTATTTTTTTTAATTTACTAGCTTTTCTTCCTGGTTTGAAATCTAAGTATTCAATGGAGACCTCAGCGTTTAGACCACACATGTGTCCGTCTCTGTTGTACGCCATTTGGTATGGAATTCATAAAAGCAGTGTAAATGGTTGTGATGCACCATCTGTTGGAATGACAGAGATGCGGCAACCAGACAGGCACACAAGGCCTGCAAGTAAACTCTAACGGTCTATTTCAGGGATGGGGGGGTTTGCTACATTTTTCCCAGATGGACCCTGGCTGGGATTTATGCCAACTCTGAAAGTGTGCAGCATCAGCACTTCTGTGCAGAAGAACGTGATGCAGTGTAAAGACGGAATAAGGGGGGACTTCTGTCAGTCTTCTTTCACTATGGCAATAGCGCTGCCACTAACCAGCATGGCTTTCTTTCATATAGTGCCTTTCATAATGTTTGATATTACAAATTCATTTAAGTGGGACCTTCTTTCTTTCTTTGCCAATCAGACCAGCACTAAGACCCCCTGCTGCATTTTACTTAGCGTAACCACAATGCTTTTCACCCATCACGGTTCGCCCACCCCATCCTTTTACGGTCTCATCAGCTCGCTCACTCCAAGCCCTGCATTATTCACAGGTCTGCGGCGTTTAACGCCCCCGGGGGCCAGGAGGGGGGAGCTTCATGGTGTCGAGGACTGATGGCTCTCACTAAAATGAGCGAGAAACTGAACGTCGAGGACAGAGGTGAGGGAGCGGTGAAGTGGAAGACGCAGGGCTGCACGTGACCTCTTGAGGAAAGCACGTAGTGGGATTGTATAGCCACATGGCATCTACTAGGCTGATACTTGTCCTCTCCAGGAGGTGGCACCAGCAATTGGCGGTGACCAAGTCCTACTGTTTGAAGCGAAGGAAGAGGAAGGCGCAGGCTCACTTCAGCAGAGGGGGGATTCATCTTTTTCCACTGTTGATCTTCAAATTTTTTTAAATCATGAAAGCAAACTGATTTAGGATCAGAGCACTCGGTGCCTAAATGGTAACAAATACGTCCCTGATTTGTACTCAACTGCTTAACTGAGGGCGCAGTTTCGATAGGCTGGTGAGTGGGAGGCTATCTGGATCCCCCTTGAAGGTCAGAGTAGGAGGCGCTGGTACGCTGCACCAGTGTGTATCGTCCCCCAATAACACTTCCACCAACAGCAACACTCGAAAAGCCATCCATCACCAACCAGTATGAACAGGAGACTGAGACGGGGTGCGTGTCCATTTAGGATACTGGCAGCAGCTGTCAATCAACTAACCGGCCAGCCGGCCATTTTCTGAGCTACAGTCTCTCTCACTGCATCAAGTACAAGGCTGTTGACAACTCTGGAGGGGATGCCAGTCCTCCATGCCCCCAACTCACATTCAACACAGCCTGGACTGAGTCGCCATTAGCAGCCGTGAGACTGTGGCTGGAAGTGGCGGTCAGAGACTCGGACTGCACAACCAGACCTGAAGCTGGGAGGTGAACATCTGTCCATCAGCTATAGCGACTTTAACGTCACAAAGGCCACACAGGTAACGGCCCAAGTAGAAGACTCGTCATCTGTCTCACTGCACCGTTGTTTTTGTTCTATAAGGCGCCATACAAACTAAGGATGACGGAGCCCAACACAAGGCAGCTCACCTTCGAGGAAAATCCCAACCCCTTCTCTCTTTCAGTCTCATTACATACAACTGCTTGATTGCTCATAAATGACACTATAAGGTGCCGTATAAAATAATGACCGATTACACAAGATTTAAACAAGCACAAAGCCGAGGATGTCATAAACGTCTTAGACAGTGTGTGTTCACTGACCATGTGCTGCAAGGTGCTACATAAAACAACGATTGGTTAAGCTTTAACATTCTCATTTTCTCTCCTGCTCTGCCATCAGAGTAGTGTATGACTACATCTTTCTAACATTCAGTCCATCCATCCATCAACACTCAGCTTCAGTTCACCCAGTCCAGGCTTACGGGAGGCTGCAGCACAAGTGTGTCCCAGACAGGCTGCCAGGCCATTGCAAGGCCCACTCACGCTCACTCACACCTGGACTGGAAGCCTTTAGCACTGGTGGTCATAATGTGTGCAAATGCTCTGCTGCTTTCTGTTACATCGTGCCTTTCATGCTGCAGTCCCATCACAAACTGTTTTCTTCTGAAGTTGATTTTCTGTTTCAGAGGAATTGTGATTCAAAAAAATCACAAGAGGCAGTTCAGCCAGGCTGCAGCACAGGTGATCCCCTCTGCCCCTTATATAGTGCCCCCCCAATTGGCTTACAGCTGAGCCCCAGCAGAGGGTGCCACCCCCCAATGGCTTATCACTGGGCCCCAGTACAGGGTGCACCCCCTAACAGCTTACAGTTGAGCCCCAGCACAGGGTGCCCCCCTAATGGCTTACAGCTGAGCCCCAGCACAGGGTGCCCTCATAATGGCTTACAGTTACACCCCAGCACAGGGTGATCCTCTCTGCCATTTATATATCACCCTCCACCAATTCTTTATTTGTAATATTTTTGTCACCTCCTCCCCGTTCCCAGTCTCTGCCTGCTTCTCACATGCCCATGCCACTGCTTCCCCCCTTCATACTCTTAAATTCCCGAGCTGCACTTTACTCGGTGTTTTTATGGTAATAATCCTTTCTGCGCCCATCTGTTCTTCTTGGTTAATGCCACTTGACTTTTTCCTGGTGGCATTTACCGCCATCATGATCGTCACCAGTTAAATGCCGTCTTACCTCTGCCTGATTATTAGCTAGGCGGGCGTCCTAGCCTGTGACTGACAGGCAAAGCTTTCTGAAGTGCCCAGTTATGGACGACACCAGACCACAGACAGGTGGGTACAGAAGTTTAATTAGACGTCAGTGTGGGGAGGTTCCCAATTGACAACAAAGGATGTGTATCTGTAAACTCCACTGTAACCTTCCACACATGAAAGAGCCTGTAGATGCCAATGTGGGAGTGTGGGGGGCTGCCAGGAAGCACTTGGTGACGTGTGTGTGAAAGTGTCAAGTGTGTCCCAGCAGGACAAAATGTCTCACTTCTAACAACAGGAAGAAAGTGTAGTCATCTGAACAGAAGCTGCAGTGCTGTCAGTCACCACAAGGGGACGATCATCTAGAAACAGCCGAAGTGGTCTCTCTGTCTAAAGAGAGGGGGGAGCCACTGGGCTCTTGTTAGTCAGATTTACTAAGGAGCTTCAGAGTGTGGCCAACATCATTTTAAACTTTGCAAAGTCAGCACTTGAGATGTCGCTGGAGGGAAGGACAGTATACGAGATGACAAGAAGAAAGGTGGGCTTTACGGGGGCTCGATGAAAGATCTGCACCTTTACATCAAAGGCGTTGTAAATCAAATACAGGGACCAACCAAATTAAGCTTTGAACAAAATGTGTTGGTCAGATGGCACAAGTGCCCACGCAAACACTTGGTAACTCAGGGCTGGCTGGTGCTTCAAGGGATGGCCTGCAGGCACCAGTGGGCCAAGCGCTCCTTTTGTCGTCCTCGATATTTCATCTCTTCTTCCATTTTCCTCTGCTGTAATTTCCAATTGACATCCTGTCATGCACTCGGCTCGCCTCTGGTCACTTTACATTAATGTAGCCGAGTTCATTCATTATTGATGGCGCCACAAGCAAAATGCCCATCACCAGCTTCACTCTACATTGGCTGAGCACTTTGAGGTCTAATCTTGAAGTCGGGCTCAACTGGCGGCACCCAAATGCTTAGCTATAGAGAGTCTGCCTCCCAGGCACCACACATCAGAACATGGCCTTCTGCTCAAGCTTACTGGATGTACTGGGATCTGCCTGCTTTCCCCGTAATCATCCCTTCAGCTGTTTTGTTTTAAAGCACACTGAACCTATGGTGGACACTGCAAAGGAAAGAAATGGGGGGCAGGGGAGTATGCTGGGGCAACTCAAAGTGTGCCTGTGGCACGTGCCCTGTGATCCTCCCTTCATAAATGCATTGTCTGACTGGTTTTTTGAGAAGTGATGGCAGATGGTCTGAAGATTAGAAGCCAATCGGCACCAAACTTTCACATTGGTAATAAACATCTTCTGATCAATTCAGTCACTGTCAAGACAGACAGACAGAATGGGAAGGCACTAAATAATTACATAGAGCGACAGGACGTGCAGTACATAGTAGAGAGAGAAGGCACTAAATAACAGAGAGAGCACAAGATAAAGACAAATAGGAAGTGCACTATGTGCCAAAATGTGCCATGTCATACATAGACAGCTAGCGAGACCGGAAAGGCATTATATAAGTGATGGCAGGACCAGGGGAAGGGGCATATTCAGGGCAATACCACCCCTAGAAAACAGGAGGGCAACCCCGGCTCACGAGTTTGGAGCTTAGGGCCCATGGCCACCGCCAGGGGGTGCCTGGATAGTTTCAGAGGCCTGGGTTGCAGCACTTCTGGGTCTGGAAAAGGATCTGGGAGCACCTGCAGCACTTTCGGGTGGCCTATAAAAAGGGCCACCTCACTCCAGTCGAGGAGCCGGAGTTGGGAGGAGGTGGACGAAGTTTGCTGGGAAAGGACTGAAGGCGGCAGAGGAAGAGGAGAAAGGACTGCGCTTTGCTGTTGGTGCTGTAGTGACTGTGATGTGAGCGTGGGGAACGGGGGAAAGTGCTGCCCACGAGGAAAAGAAAATAAACGTGTGTGCTGGAGAGGGATTGTGTCTGCCTGTCTGTGTCGGGTAGGGTGGCTGGTACACCTCCTAGGCTTCACAACAGACATATGGATATAAAGACAGAAAAGACACTATATAAGAGAAAGCTATAAATAAATATGAAATACACGATGTAATACATAGGAAATGCGTTATTGGGTACATACACAGATACAGGTGGGATATGCACTATAAGATCTAATTAGACAGATAGGTAAGGCACTATATAAGAGAAAAAACTGTATAATTGAGAAATAGAAGAGGACCGTACAATTGTGATAGACAGGGAAGGCACCTATAATGCATAGATAGGTAGATAGGAATGGTGTTTGCTGATGACATTGTGATCTGTAGCGAGAGTAGGGAGCAGGTTGAGGAGACCCTGGAGAGGTAGAGATATGAGAGGAGAGGAATGAAGGTCAGTAGGACCACCAAGACAGAAGTTGTGTGTGAATGAGAGGGAGGTCAGTGGAATGATGAGGATAAAGGGAGTAGAGTTGGCGAAGGTGGAGGAGTTTAAATACTTGGGATCAACAGTACAGAGTAACAGGGATTGTGGAAGAGAGTGCAGGCAGGGTGGAGAAGAGTGTGAGGAGTGATTTGTGACAGACAGGTACCAGCAAGAGTGACAGTGAAGGTCTGCAGGACGGTAGTGAGACCGGCTATGGTATATGAGCTGGAGACGGTGGCACAGGAGACAGAGCTGGAGTTGGTAGAGTTAAAGATGCTAAGACTTGCATTGTGTGTGACGAGGATGGACAGGATTAGAAATGAGGACATTAGAGGGTCAGCTCAGGTGGGACGGATGGTCAGACAAAGTCAGAGAGGCGAGATAGCATTGGTTTGCACATGTGCAGAGGAGAGATGCTGGGTGTATTGGGAGAAGGGTGCTAAGAAGAGGCTGTCGGATAAGAGGAAAAGAGGAAGGCCTAAGAGAAGGTATATGGATGTGGTGAGAGAGGACATGCAGGTGATGGGTGTAACAGAACAAGAGGCAGAGGACAGAAAGATATGGAAGAAGATGCTCTGCTGTGGCGACCCCCAACGGGAGCAGCCAAAAGAAGAAGAAGATAGGTAGACAGGAATGGTAATATTTAGCAGGCCACAGAAAAGGCACTATAACACGTTTGGAAAGGCACTATATAATTGTTTCCCTGTGTGTTTTAACAAATCAGTGTCTTTCTGCGTACTAATTTTGTATTTATCAATTTGTTAAAATGTACACTTGCATTTTGTCACAGAAATGTACTCAGTGAAGAGCGCTATACAAAAACAACCTGAGTTTAATTGAAAACAGAGATAGGAAAAGATATAAAAGCCATTATGTAATACATAGATAGTTACAGCACTATACTGTATATGGTTTAGTTAATTAGATAGATAAGAAAGTCACTATATAATGCAGAGAAAAATAGAAGGCACTGTACATGAGCTATTGACATACTGTGTACATATTAAAAGGCACTATATAAAGCCCAGACAGACAGGACAGGCACTAAGTAACAGATGGACAACCAGGTCACGTCAACGCTCTTTCATCGCACTCTCTCATTATTTTTTTATTTTTTGGCGGATGCCACTGCACTGCTTATCTAACACTTCTGTCCAGCGGCTGATTAGAGCCGACTGGCCCAAGCGCCGAGGTGTCCAGATCCGCTATTTGCACCTGCATTCATAGGCAATTTACACTCCCAGCAGAAGTCTGATGACTGCAGGCGCAGGCTCGGTCTGTCGTGCAAATCCTGTGTCTCGTCAGCCGATTCCGGCAGCCTAGCTGTAAATAGAAAATCTCGGAATTTGCATTTGACTAAATCAGCCATCATCTATAAAGACACTGACTGCCAAAAATCCAGGCCTTGATGGCCCCAGTTGTCCCACCGGATTCTTTATGTATGGTGTGAAATATGTTCCGATCCGAGCGGCTTATGGGCTCCAGGTGGTTTTTTGACATCTCAAAAAGTGTGGGCACAGTTGGCTTTAGTTTGCCAGGTGTGAAAGGACATGCGAGCCGATTCTGCATTTCAATGCCCAGTGGCCAATGAGCAAGCCTCTCTGAGAAGGGCAGCCGTGGCACAGTACCCTATAACTGCTTCTCTTAATCTATCACAGAAGTGATAGTGTGTCCCTATTAAATCCGGATCATGGACATTACAACATTTCTTCCAAGAAATTTCACAATCAGGTTCTCATATAAGAATCATTAAGGAGCATCGGTAACACTGCATGTCTGTACTTTTAACAGATGAGCATAAGCAACGCAGCCAATAAGGCACACAACACAAAGCCAAGTAAGTGATAAGGAGCTCAGCATACTGCGACAACCAAGACACAACAAATTATCACAGTGGACTTAACAGAGCCAAACTCTGCGGGTACCGGCAGTTTCACCACACGTGCCTGTCCAAAAAGGTCTCCAGCCTTGGGTGAGCTTGGAAAGTGGCATAGGGAGCGCCTGCCTCTGGTCTGCTAACAGTGCAAATGAGTGTAAGGGAGCACCAGAAATCCCAATGTCCTAAACTGTGAGGAACATGGATGGGGTGCCTCAACCTGCAATTGGCTAGCGGTGCAAATGAGTATGAGAGGGCACCCAGGGTCTCATGTTTACAGATTATATAAGGGGTCAGTGTGTGGATGCAAAATACCACGTATGCCTCAGTCATTACATTTGCAACAATTTACTATAAAAAATATGACAAAATGGTTTAAAATTATGTTATTGCAATCATTTTTTTTTGCCTACTATATACAGGGTCACTAGCGACCCCAAATGCGCTAAAGCGTCAGTATTTTTACAAGCACATTTCAAGTACAGTGATCCCTCCTCGATCGCGGGGGTTGCATTCCAGAACCCCCCACGAAAGGTGAAAATCTGCAAAGTAAAAACCGTATGTTTATCTGCTTATTTTTAAATATTTTAAGCCCTTATAAACTCTCCCACACTCTTATAAACCTTTCCCACACAGTTATACAGCATAAACCCTATGTATTCTCTTAGATATTAGGTAAGATTTGTTGAAATTATGTATGTAAATACACTGTTTATACACAGTAAAACCCAAATGTTATTTTAAAGATATCGGGCGCCTCTGATATCACATATGTTACAGCCATTATGATAGACAGGCCACCAGCAATAAATACGTACAATGCAAGAAAAATTGTATACAATAAAATGTGTGCGGGGTGACACTAAACATACGTACATGTACTTAATACGTAGAAAATGAGTTATGGGTACTCGACAACTTGTCCGATAACGAGAGGAGAGCGTTTCAGTACAGCTCTTCTAACGGAGCCTCTTCAGGCGACTGTGTAGCACCGCCGTCGTCGTCTGGAGTTTCTTCTTCCACTGAAGGCGTACCAGGCAGTGTTTTGCAGGTAAGGAACATCGTGATGGGCAGTTGCTGGCGTTGCTTTTTCATTTGTGTAAGGAGGATTTTATACCCTTCCGTGGTGTCATCAAGAGCATTTTTAAATTGCAAAGAACGAATCATTTGCGGGTCCCACTCTTCAACCGATATCTGGAGATCTTTTGCCATTCCTAAAATGGTCGCGAGACGCTTGAGAGTTAGGTCGGCGTCTTCTTCCTGTGCTGGGTCCTCTTGTTTCTTATCTTCCTCGCTCGCTGACTTAGTCATCTCGGCCAAATCTTCGTTGCTCAGAGTCTTGGAGTGGGCATCGAGCAGCTCATTGACGAAACTTAACTCTTTATACAGTGAAACACGTTGATGCTGAATGAGCGAGACGAGATTTCCTGGTTAACGCAAAGCGGAATTGAATTCAGCAGGCCCATCAGAAGGGCCTTGAGGAGCATCCAGCAAATTCTTGGGAGTTCATTCACCTAGCAGTGTACTCGAGTATGCCGGGCATTGCGTTTCGAGGCAAACTCCTCTTCTTCACGGCATGGCCTACTTGTATTAGAAAAACAGAAAAAAAAAAACACAAAATGTGTTACAAGCGATTGCTTAAAGGTTAGGAGTCACCTGAAAATGAACAGGCACTGCAAGAACAGCAAGCACTGAGAGACCATTAAAGAGGTGTGTGGATGGCAGCATAGAAAGAGCATCTGAGATTATGAGTGACTAGCTGTCCCCCCAAGTCACAGTGAAACAGGACAAGCTTTAAAAACCAATAAACACACAGGTATCGCTAGCTAAGTGGGGGCAAGGGGAGCTCCAACAAGTGGCAACAGGTAGACTGATTCCAACGGAGGCTGGTGCGCAAGTGAGGAGAGTCCCACCCGGCTCCCCACTCCTGAGGCCGCGTATCTCCCTCCCCTCGGCCCTCAGCCTCTGTCTCTTGGATTAGCACGAATAAATCTCTCCTGCGAGCTAACTCTGATGCTTAGCACGAGGAGAGAAGTCACAAAACCAACTGGAATAGTTCAAGCAACTTATAGAAAAAAAAAAAACAAACTAATCTGTTAAGTAGTCCTCTCGTGAAGAGCACACATTATATATATATATATATATATATATATATATATATATATATATATATATATATATATATATGGAAGAGAAGGTCTGTGATACGGTTTGCATATTTGCAGCTGGAGAACCACAAAGGGAGGAAATGAATCACGTATCATAAAGTAGTTTTTATTCCTGAGCTTTCAGCCCCTGCCAGGTGCCTTCATCAGAAGATAATGCTTAGAGACTTACAAGAATCAAAGGCAATATAGGGAGGGGGTTGGGAGGGGCTAAGTCAGTGTGATTGGGGGTATTGGTTGCAAAGTTTTATTTATTATCAATAAGTTCTTCTTAAGTTTGCATATGCTGGGTTTATATCCAAGTGTCTGCGGATGGCGCGCTCGTTTGATAGCTAAGATTCAGCCAGCTCTCTGGCACTTTAAGTACTGGCCTTAAATCTCACTTGTACATTGTCCCAGTTAAATGTATGTCCTGTTGATTTAGTATGCGTATAGATCAGTGATTGCGTTTCCTTTCTGCTGACGGCGTTGTGATGTTCCTGTATATGTGTTGCGATTCTTTTTGAGGTTTGTCCAATGGATACCACTGGACAAGAGCTGCATGGAATGCCATAAACTGTGTTTCGTGTTTCTGCTGTCGATTTCTCGTTTTTAGCTTTAAAGAGGACCGTGCGCAGATTGTTCGTGGGTTTGTGTGCCATTCTGACACCTGACTGGGCCAGGATGCGTGCTGCACCTTCAGACACCTTGTGGTGATAAGGAAAGGAGTACCAGGTGGGGTCAAATGAGAACGCCATCAACAGACACTTGGACATAAATCCAGCATATGCAAACTTAAGAACACGTTCATAATAAATAAAACTTTACAACCAATACCCGCCCCGTCCTAATCACACTGACTAAGCCCCCCCCCATAATTTTTCCTATACATTGCCTTTGATTCTTGTACGTCTAAGCATTATCCTCTGATGAAGAGAGAGATATGTGGGGTGGGAACAGCAATCAGACAGACCGGCCTTTGATTTGACCCCTTAGCATTTTAAATAAAAGAGTCTACCCAGTTAAACAGTAAAGCAGAGAGAATCTTCAGCTATCCATTTTATTAACAGTGTCTTATTTATATAGTGCCTTTACCATGCACAAAGAGCTTCACAGAAATTCAGAAAGAAGAGCTGGGCGCAGACACAACACTGCACACAAACACTATATACTCTACATAAAGAAAAATGCAGGATACACAAAGCATTGAAATTGAGTAAGAGGCAATAAAGCAGAATAAAAGACAAAAATACCAAAACTACAAACTACAAACACAAATATTCCTGGGCATCTGGACAAAGAGGGTAAACTGAAAGAAGGGTCAGAAAGTCAGGGTCAGTCAGACGTCTTCCTGATCAAATGCCTCTCACAGTTTTTTGAAAGAATGAATTGAGTCAGCTGATCACATTAAGGTCCCAACTCAGGGCGGCACGGTGGCACAGTGGTAGTGCTGCTGCGTCACAGTAAGGAGACCAGGGTTCATGTCCCAGGACTTCTCTTCATGGAGTTTGTACGTTCTCTCCATGTCTGCATGGGTTTCCTCCTACAGTCCAAAGACATGCAGGTTAGGTGAATTGGCAAATCTAAATTTCCCTTGTTGTGTGCGTGTGTGTGTGTGTGTGTGTTTGCCCTGCAATGGACTGGCACCTCATCCAGGGTCTGTTCCCTACCGTGCACCCTAAGCTTGCTGGGATAAGCTCCAGCAGACCCCCGTAACCCTGTTCAGGACAGAGCAGGTTAGAAAATAAACTGACATGTCCCATCTCTGGGCACTACAGAGCTGATGGCACCGTCACCCACAGAGCACTGCTTAGTTTGCCAGAATCAGAGGACCTTGTGAGTGGACAGGACCAGGGTGATGGAGGATGCGAGTCTGGTGAAAGGCCATTTAAAGCTTTTTTTTTATATATATATATATATATATATATATATATATATATATATATATATATATATATATATATATATATATATATATATATATAAATAAAAGATTTAGTGAAAATTCAAAGCAAACAGTCCACACAAGAATAAAGAAAAAAGGGTGTCACACACGTAGAATAAAAGGCAAAAATAATATGTGAAAGCTTTATGGATTATTAATAGAATTTTACAGTCAATCCTGTAAATTGTGAATTTCCCCTTGGGATTAATAAAGTATCTATCTAAGACACAGGGGTCAATGAAGGTGGAGCAGGCCGGCTGTGATGTGCCCGCTGTTGCGGTCCGCTAAGGACATCTGCAGCACAGTTCAGAACCAACTGGAGCCGTGATAACAGATTAGAGGTTCTCAGCCCTAGAAAAGGAGAGGAATGAATGACCACAGGATACGTGAAGTTATTTTTTTAAAGATACAAAGAATGACAGAAGGAGAGCGCGAGGAAAAATTATTTAAAACCATTTTGCTGCCACCTAATTATTTCACAATGTCGTATATTTTCAAGTGTGAAGGTTGAAACTAAGAAAAAAAAAAAAAACAAGATAAAGTACCGTAAATACTCACGTTTACGTTCTCCCACGGATAAGTCTGGACTTGATTTTACCGTATAGTCAGTCAGTCAGTCATTTTCCAACCCGCTATATCCTAACACAGGGTCACGGGGGTCTGCTGGAGCCAATCCCAGCCAGCACATGGCGCAAGGCAGGAACAAACCCCGGGCAGGGTGCCAGCCAACCAAGCACACACTAGAGACAATTTAGGATCGCCAATGCACCTCACCTGCATGTCTTTTGACTGTGGGAGGAAACCCACGCAGACACAGGGAGAACAAGCAGACTCCACCCTAGGACCTAGGAAGCGAACCCAGGTCTCCTTACTGTGAGGCGGCAGAGCTACCACTGCGCCACCCTTTACTGTATAATTTCCGGTATTTTATAATGTTGGTCATGTAAGTCGAATTAGGAAAACTCACGCCATTAGTCCAAGAGTTTAGAATATGCTAACGCCCACCTGAGGGAGTAACCACGGAGCAGACGCCCTTTTTTCTTTTCTATGTATTGTGCCTGTGTGACCACACAGTAATACCAGAACTATTCAGAAGCAACGTTTGCACTGTTTTATGTTTTTTATATCTCACACCCTCATGCACCTTTATCGTAAGAGCATCTCTTATCTATGATGGAGTGTTCAATCAGAAGAAAATATTAAGCTGGTTTTAAATTAAACATCTTTGAAGCAGCAAAAGAAACTGGTAACTGTGCTGCTGCAACAAAATTTGATGTGTCTGAGAAACTAATGTGAAATTGGAGGAAGCAAGAAGATGTTAAAAAAAATAAAATTTTGTATTTTTGAACAGGCTTATAAGTCGATTTATATGCGAGTATACATGGTAAATGTAAAGAATAAAAATGAACCAATAAATGTTACCTGCTGTTCAGTAGACATGGCTGCCAACTCAGTAATTCTAGGTGGTCCAGCTTGTATCACCTTAATTTCAGACGACCTCCTCAAACCCTGTGAATCTGAAAACATCAACATTCTGCTCATGTAGGTAAAGAGTAAAGAACAATTTTATTTTTGAAAAGTATCTGTCACTTCTGTAAGTTGTCAACAAGATGCAAACACCTTACACGTAAGCTAAAACCTTTTACACTCGTGATCCACACGCAGGATGGTCCATAAGCGGCTTCAGGTGAAGGTTTCATTTCAACGTCAGGCTTCTGAATTCTTATACAGTAAACGACAAGGGCAAAGAAAGCCAGCAGCTCCTCCAAAGTGACATACAGTCAGTCACAATCACAGCTTGCACTGCCACCTTATTATGCGACTGAAATTCTGTAAGAGGTTACCTGCACCTGACAAATCTGACTTGCGACCCGGAGGACAGTGAACGAGCACTTTACTTACCCCACGCACACGGCAGAGCCTGCAAAACGCTTCACGATCACTAGAATTTGAATGCGGCCACTGGCCATTGCTGAAGAGCTGCCACTAACAGGGCAAACCGCGCTTTTCATTTATTTTATTTTTCGCTCGCTTACCGTCCCAACATCCCCACATTCTGAACTCTTGTTGTTCCCAATGCGGTCCGGGAGCCGCCGCCGCCGCCATCCGGAGGGTACTGAGCTCCGGGGGTACGTGCGACTAGCGGTGGACAAGGGGGGGTGACGGCAAATGGGGTTACGGACGACTCAAACGGTCAGTCTACCGCCAGGGTTATTTCTTTTGAAAAACTCAAAACAGAAAATACTTTTCACACATCTTTAGTTTCGGGGCTCCTGGGCTGCACCTCAGGTTTGCCCGCGCAGAGGTCTGGCTACAGTCAAACGTACAAGTAAATGTAAGAGCTCTCCATTTTAAATACTGTATAGAATTGCCAAATAAAACGAGCTTGTCGTGATCAGTCAGTCAGTCGCATTACAGCCGCTAAAGTCTGAACCAATCAGCGAGAAGCGACATCTTGATCTTTATTCCGTGGCGTAGACGCTGACAGCAGTGGGGTGCAGGCGATAAAAAGGAACTCGTTCGTTTCTGGAAACCACGTCATAAAATGAAATTTTGAAACGCCAACAGCTCATTACAATGAATGCTAACAGACAATGTTTTAAAGTGATGCCTGCGCCAAAAATGTACACGTTTCTGCTCAAATAACACCCAACTATAAGTAGGTTGATATAATTAGTTTAATAATATCAGCCGTTAAAACAAACCCTAATAATCATTCCGATTTAAACATGTAATAAAGAAATTGCTCTACCTGGACTTTACGACTTCTTTTTCTTAGCCTTCGCCAACAACTTCACGATAGAGTTTGGAGCTGCGACGCCCCGGAAAGTGCGGGAAAGACATAATCAACACACGTGACAAGTCAGCGACTCACAACAGGGCACGTGAACGGATGTGCAACGCGCTGATTAGTACCCGATTCGCGCCACCTACCAGATCCACATGCGCATACGTGAACAATTTTACTGACGTGTGTGATGTCATAACCCCAGCACGCTCTTATTGCCTGCCATAGCCCCGCCCCTTAGGTAGGCAGCCATGACGACAGTGTGTGAGGACAGAGCAGCATAGGTTTTGGGACTGGGATGACCAAAATCCAGCCCCGCCCCCAGTGACGCAGTAGAGTTTTTGTTGCCTGGGTGGTCTTTGAGTTTGCTGCCCCCATCTTACGAAATAAAGCATAATACAAAAAAATGAAACTGACAAGAAAATTAACTAGTTTTAATTATCAATTACATAAATTATCAATTACAATTACAATTCAATTACAATTTAAAATCTACAATCTACATCTATTCAAACAATAAATCCACAATACTACTTTTCCTCTTTTAATGTTGGCAAAATCGATGCCATTATCAAAGTCGACTTTGTCACTTGCTGCTCTGTAGAAAGGTTTCTTAAACGCAAAGCACTCATGGAAGGTCTTAAATCATTTTTTATACTTTTCCGTTTGGAGAAACGTCTCTCACAGCTAGCAACACCAATAGCAATTGTGAGGAAAACTCACAGAAGTATTACGATATTTGGAACTGAATGTCCAAGATTGAATTTTTGAATAAATTTCTAAAAGTTCATGGGGACCTTCGTTCCACACCTCTGATTTTTCTTGAATAGCAGCAACACCAACAAAACTTTAAAGTCTTTTCCTCTCAAGGAGGAACTCATCCTGGTCAATGTCATCAATGTACTTGACACTCGTAATCAGCATTTATAAAGAGTTTAAAATGGCTAATCCATCCATCCATTATCCATCCCGCTATATCCTAACTACAGGGTCACGGTATACTAAAGTTTATTAAAAAGTTCCACCCCTAAAAAAGTGCCGCCCAGGGCAGACCACCCCGTCTATGCTACGCCAGTGCCCACCCTAAAAATCCAGGCTTGGAAAGGCAGCGTAGAAGACGGCCATTTCGTGATTGTCCCTGACTCCCTGAATAGGCGGGTATTTCAAAGGCGGCTCTTCCTGAAGCGGGGGAAGCGTGCGTTTTACATAATTAACTGAGTAAAACATTCTGCGCATCTGCGTAGCCCTTTTGTTTTCTGGGCTAATAGTGCAGTAATGGATATGACAAACAAAATACATCGGAGTTAAAGGAGCCATTTGTGTTTGGAAATGTAGTGAGCTTAAAGTGAAAGGAGACGCAAAATGTTATATGCAGTGTGTGCGGGGGGCGGTGGAACAACAGTCTCAACGTCAGAAATGTTTTGGGACACCAATGAGGTCACCCCCTGTAATGACAAACACAAATCTTCGGAAAAAAAGAAAGGAAGACGCGAGTCCTCACACTAATCCCTGGTCGGGGGGCTTCTCATAAACTAGAAATAAAGATCACTACTCAGTGCTCCGTCATGTGGCTTTCTATGACAAGGGCGCCCGGTGAAAGGGGCGGAGTTGGGTGACCTCACTGGGCGGCGTCTCCATACTGTCAGGGAAGAAGAAAGAGAAGGTAAAGTTAGCGGTAACCCCTCCCCCCCTCGTCTCGGCAGGTAATTAAATACCAGAACTGAGCCTGTCAAGGAGTTATCTATCTATCTATCTATCTATCTATCTATCTATCTATCTATCTATCTATCTATCATGCCTTTATATCTATCTATCTATCTATCTATCTATCTATCTATCTATCTATCTATCTATCTATCTATCTGTTATATAGTGCCTTTCACATCTATCTATCTATCTATCTATCTATCTATCTATCTATCTATCTATCTATCTATCTATCTATCTATCTATCTATCTATCATGCCTTTATATCTATCTATCTATCTATCTATCTATCTATCTATCTATCTATCTGTTATATAGTGCCTTTCACATCTATCTATCTATCTATCTATCTATCTATCTATCTATCTATCTATCTATCTATCTATCTATCTATCTATTATATAGTGCCTTTCAATCTATCTATCTATCTATCTATCTATCTATCTATCTATCTATCTATCTATCTATCTATCTATCTATCTATCTATTGTGCCTTTATGTCTATCTATCTATCTATCTATCTATCTATCTATCTATCTATCTATCTATCTATCTATCGCTGGCCTCAACAAAGTCCTGAATTAAGGGTCAGAACACTTCTAGGTCATTAGAGCCATTTCACGTGGGATTTTGAATACATTTTCAAATCTTTCTAAAGACGTGTTTTGACTTTCCATTCTAAAGTTCATTATGGGTTGTCAGATGTTTCCCTTTAAAATTAAATCTACAGCCCAATAAAGTGGTCAGGGGTGTAAAGAATTTCTCATTCCAGTGTATCTGTTAAAATGTGTTGAGCTCATCAATGACAAGGGCGCTATATGCTGTAGAATTGCTCGGCACTATGACTCAGTTTGAGAGCTCACATGAGCTCCCGATTAGCTCAGTACGGCCCCCTCGTGCGTCTTTCTGTTTAATTTGTTCTACTTCAAAAAAAAAAACTCAACGCCTTCTCTCCAAACCATATAAACCGCCCCCGAAAACGTAAGTGTTGAGCTGCGGCCCCGTAATGGACGTGGCCGTGCCAATGAGCCGCCTCATTTAAGTGCAATTTGTTTCCCTGACGTCTCTCGCCAGTTTCTTTTGCAATATGCTCTAATTATGATCTCCCTCTTCGACCAGAAGTTAAATGAGCCCTCCTCGATAGCCTGCAATTTATTTAATTGGCAAATGTTGCCAGGCTCTCTCGCTCCATAAAGGGGCCCCGTTTCTGTTCTTGTGAGGCTGGCTGACCCCATTCAGCGTCACTCAGAGGAGGTGCCAGCGCTTTCCGTCTTGTAGAGGGAGAGCAGCCAACCCCAGTCTTCAGGTCCGGTCATATCCCATTCAGCCACCCTAGACCAGGCGTCTGATGCCATTGATCACATGTGCATAGAATAATCAGATTGTTACATGCATGTTTCCTCAGGACAGTTGACAACAATACAAAACCAACAAAGACAAACCAAGAAGGTGTGTGTGCGTGTGTGTGTGTGTGTGGTCACACAAATGCATTTAGGAGACAATTTGGAGACTCCTGTAAATGTAATTGCACACCCAACCAGGGGTGGCGCTGTTGTGTGACGCCTTTTCTCCTCCTCCTAATGCAGAAGCAGTGATTGACAGTCGCATCCCCAGTGATGTCACTTCCAGTTCCTGAACACCTAAACCCTCCTCTTCCTGTGCTTCAGAGTTAAAATCGACTCCGCCTCCATCTTGGAGCCAGACTCGCATCTGACGTGGCACTCTGCCAATTCTACGGGGCTCACTACGGGGCCCCAAATCTTCATCTGTGTCTTTTGTTATCCTAACGTTGTTTTTACACAAAGTGCGTATAAAACAGATCCACTTCCTACATTTTCTTGTTATACAGCATTGAGTCAGTGGATTACATTTGGCTTTAAGACTCTTTAATGTCAAAGTGAAAGCAGGCCTCTGCAAAATGGTCCGAATTAACGACACACACATAACACAAAATAACAAACCTCCATAAGTATTCATCCCCTTCAGGTCCATATTTAGCAGATGGCAGCCATGTCTGTGTGCACGGGTCTCTTTCCATCATCTCTGCCATTTCTCTCCATTCTTCTTTTCCAGATTGCGCCAAGCTCTGCCAGGTGTCCCGGTGACCCACAAGTGGACAGTCCAGCCACAAACTTTCCTTAGGACTGAGGCCTGCTCCCGTTATTTATCTCAGAATTACTCCTAGGAATGGCACTTGATGTCTGACTTGTATAAGAAGAAGGACATGCAGTTAATGAAGCGTCCCTCAGCTGCCCCCGGCACGGAGCAGGAGGTCATGTTTGTCAATCAGTGGCGGCCCGCTGAGTCCCAAAACGGCACTCGTGAAGGAGATTTGGAGTTTCCTTGGAAGCCGTGATGAGGCTTTGTCATTTTCTGACATTAACGCTAAGGCTTCACCACAAAGATAGTAATAATAATAATAATAATAACATTCAAGGTTGAGTGAAATACAATTCCACTCTTAAGAACTGCTCTAAAGTCACACCATTTTGGAACAACATCCACCTTAATATAAGGACACGTGTCTGTGTGTTTTAAGTGCCATGCTGGATGGACTGGCATCCCGACTGGATGAGGGGAGGCATATCCCATCTTGGATGGGGCTGGATTATTATCTCAGTTGGGGATAATAAGAATATATGAAATATAATATAAAGATTTTTTGATTGCCCTTTTGTGCACAAGCCAGGGGTTTATGGTCATCCACTTCCTTGTGGGGATTTTTGATAAATTCTGAAAAATGTTTCTTACATTTTGAACCTTTAAACCAGCTTCCCATTTTGAGGTCTGCCTGGTCCAAATTGGAGCAAGCTGGACTGGGTGGGCCCATTCTGGACAGGCTGGTGGGGAGCATTTTGGAGGTCTCACACCCCATTTCCACCAGGTCTGTGACTCCTAATCACAACAACATCCAGCCCATGAGAAGCTGCCATCCTTTATGTTACAAATGTCAAATTCTGGTAATAATGTCTGTGCTGACAAAGCTGTGGGAGATGAGCGAATTGCAAAAAACAAACAGAATTAGAGGACATCACAGAGATGATGAGCAAACCAAAGAAAGTAAATCCATGGGACGGCTGACTTCCTTCTTGATTGGAAGCTCTGATCAGTTAGATGAGATGCTTTCGATGGCTTTGACAGGGAATGCAGAATGTCATGTCTTAGAAATGCAGGCTGTCCCCAGGGAAGATCCTACATGATGAGTGGTACATCAAGATGAATGGAAATGAGTAGGTCAAAATCAGAAAACAAAAAGAGGAACGAAATGCAAAAGCCAAAGCGATATCCAAAAGTCAAAGCCAAATGGCACATGCAAGTCTTAATAACAGCCCGTAAATTCTTAGGTCAGTGCATACTAAAATGATCAGGCCAGGCCAGGACTTGGATGGGAGACCACCTAGGAAACACTTGGTTTGCTGCTGGGAAAGGTGTTGGTGAGGCCAGCGGGGGGCACTTACCCTGTGATCAGTGTGTAGATGCCAATGACCCAGTGTAGTGATGGGGACACCATGCTGTAAAAATGGTGCCATCCTTCAGATGAGACGTGAAGACGAGGTCCTGACGCTCTGTGGTCATAAATGATCCCTGGACATCCCTCATAAAGAGTAGGGGGTACCTGTTCAAGCTAATTTTCCCACCACTGCCAAGTCGTTCTGACCCCTTAATCATCCTGTGTCTCTCATTGGCTAACTGTCTCTCATCACTTGACCACCTAACAGCTCACATGGGGTGAGCGTCCAGGCACAAAAATGGCTGCCATCACAACCTCCAGGTGGGTGCTGCACATTAGTGGTGGTTGTAGTGGCTCTCCACTCACTGTGTAAAGCGCTTTGAGAAGTGAGAAAGGTGCTATATAAATGTTAAGAATTATTAATATTATTATTAGGCAATATATAAATGTTAAGAATTATTAATATTATTATTGTTATTATTATTATTATTAGTCAGTCAGTCATTGTCCAACCCCATGACCCTGTGTTATTATTATTATTGGGCATTATACAAATGTTAAAAATTATTATTATTATTATTATTATTATTATTATTCATAATAGGCACTATATAAATGTTAACAACTATTATTATTATTATTATTGGGCACTATATAAATGGTAACAATTATTATTATTATTATTATTATTATTATTATTATTAGGCACTATATAAATGTTAACAATTATTATTAGGCATTATATACATTTTAAGAATTATTATTATTATTATTATTATTATTATTATTATTATTATTAGGCCCTATATAAATGTTAAGGATTATTATTATTATTAGGCACTATATACATGTTAAGAATTATTATTATTATTATTATTCACTGGCAATTTTTGGAATGGAATTCAGAAACCTTTAGGTATGCACTGCCATCTTAGGTAACCTTCGCCGGTAACCTTGTGGTACCAACAGAGCACTGTCACCACCAGCAATGTGACTGCAGCTGTCTAGGAAAAGAGAAGATGGAGAAACTGAAATGAAATGGTGACATGTTCAGAATTAACAGCCGGGTTGAAATTAACATGAAGAAGCTTGAAAAAAAAAAAGGAAACAAAAGCAGTGTGATGGAGCAAAGGGACCTCCAAATGGACTTAAGCAGATTTGGAAACTGATGGGCCTGAAGATTTCGACGTCTGGTCATTTTTGTAAGACACATAAATAAACTCATTACCGCCAGGCTAATTCATTGGATGAAGCCCCGGGGTCGTGGCAGACGGTCGACGTCAGCACATAACCCACTTTCCAATACATCTTTCCAAATAAATGGCAACGTGGAGGCATTCATTAGTCACCGTGGCACACATTTAATGGCACATAATTAAGATGTATTCATTATCGAGGGCTGAGTGCCAGGGCCTCCTTCATCAGAGCCGGAAACATCAAGTCTCGTCAGTGGCCCTGGACCCGAGGATGGATTACACCGCCTGTGTGCTGAAAAACCATCCTGAAAGGGTCTGGGGGTCTGATCCCTGGCACAAGTATAAAGTTTCTGCTGTGTAGTTTTTCAAATATTATGCCTTTGGATTACAGACAGGACTCTTGACCAATGAATGGGAGGATCAGGGCAGATTATGGAAATGCCTGCTTTTTCTGGAAACAGTTATTAATAATATGAGGGTAAAGCAAAAACTAAAGACAATCTGAATATCACGCAGATACCCACAGAGGATAGAAGCTGGTGCCACACAATACATTCGCAGTGGCTTATGGGTACTCCAAAGCACTCTGCCGTTAATCTACTTTAGGCCAAGCTCAAATGAACATGCAGGATGGCGTCATTGTTGAACAATGTGCCATGGTGAGATTTCTTTGGGGAGAGGGAAGAAAACCCCCTGAAATCCACTGAAGTGACGTCATCTTGTGCAGATCAGTCAGCTGTTTGCGTGTCCATCTTGCACAAACTTTACGGGACCCCAAGTCACCACTCACCGTGGCATCCACAGCTGTTGTGCAGCAACAGTGGACATTGTAATCCGTTGGTCTTCTCTGATGAAGACATGGCAGCTCCAGGAAGCCAATACAGTGATCTGAAAAGAGGCGCCATGTGTGTTCATGATTGATTGGAGAGAAAAACCCTCAAAAGAATGCATGAAAGTCAAAAAAAAAGACTCCAACAATTAATAAAATACGAGATCATATCACAAATGAAGCCCTAATGACAAACTCATAACAAATGTTGGGGCACCACCTTTGTACTTCAAAAAAATGAAACCAAAACAGAAAGAAATGTCGCCCTCTGGTGTTCTAACAGAAAACTGCTGCCTATTGAGGCTCCTTGTTACTCTCGTGGAGGGACGGCAGCCCACCCCAGTCCTCAGATCCGGTAACCCCTAACACATATCATGTCTCTCCAACAAGTGTTGCCTCCTTCCGGGCAGAGGGGCTTTTATGGCCTGGGGACTGGAAGGGGCGGAGTCAGCTGCCCTCAGTGGGCGGTGTCTCACTGCTGTGGAGCCAGAGGAAGATGAACCACTTAGCAGCGGTGCCCCCTCTCAGCCCACGGTGGTATTACATACGTGGAAGGAACCTGCAAGACGACCATCTATCACGCAATGCATGACACATAACACCTGACGGAACGTAAAAATAAAATAAAAAGGTGCATTTTTGATGGCACAGACATCAACATGCAGGCCCGATGCTCAGATCTGCACGTTGGGTCACCTCAGAGGTCTTCATCTGAGGTTCAAATCCCATGGCCAGTCAATGTCCGTGTTCCCTTCTCCATGTTGGTTTAGTTAACGGGGAGCTGGAAACTGGACCATCACGGGTGTGCGCCTGAGGGACGATTTTGAAATGTCTTCTGTTTCCCATTGGAAAAAGAAAAAAAAATGCTTTTCTAGCAGTTTTTGTATTGCAAACTTTCTTACCGCGGACCGAGAGGAATTCATTTAGAAAGTGAAGACAACAAGCGGCAGGCATTCCTACGCCGGCTGTAGAGTAGAGCAGCTGTCTGTGCAAACCTACAGGGAGCGAGTATTCTTAGGCGCCATGACACGAAGTGGGCAACGGAGGAGGAGGAGGAGGGGAAGTTTAACCCGTTAGCGTCTCAGCACCAGCGATGAGTCCATTTCAGCCGACGACAGCATCCTCAGACCGGTCCCCTTACTGTCACAGGATGGCAATGGGTCTGATTTTTGGGTCCTTGCGTATTTCCCTTTCTGCTTGGCGTGTTTCTTCTCCTTAACTGGGTGTCACGGCGTCTGATCTCAGTTATGTGACCGGGCGGGTCTGGTGGCCGTTTCTCATCCGAGTTCCCAAAGATTGAGGCCACACTTCTACGTTTTCATTTAAACAATGACACTCTCCTTCCACGCTAGCGTTTTTAATATTGTACACAAGTGTGTTTTCATGCGTACTAAAATGCACTTGACGTCGTCTGCCTACACTGGGCAAGCGTGCAGAAGAGATGCCCCTAACCGGATGCAGACTGTACCATTTTTGGGTGATCTTACGCCCGATTTGCAGCTGCCGACTGATTTTGTGTGCAGGATGAGGGGTTGCGATGCCCGATTTCCTCTCGCGATTTGCCTGCCACCCAATCAGGAGAATTTCTGTCCTGTCAGAGGACCCAATCAGTCGACGTGTAGCGTGAGTAGCCTCGCGAGTCGATTTTCCCCAAATTCACACTGCACATGAGGGTCACTAGGGTAGTGTGGAGGGGGTTGCGAATGTCACAGGGCGATACCATCAGAGAGGGTGACACCCAATTGACTGTCCCTAAAATTCTTGTGCATCGTTTCGGGCTGAGATCACCAATCCTCCCACTCATATGAAACGTCCGCATGTCCGCACGCCATCTAAAGTGCGGATTACAGTAAAAGGCTGGCAATCCGCGCACTTGTGGTCAACTCTCTGCTAAGGGGTTCGGTTCATCAAGTCGCCCAGGGGCCTGTGGGGGGGTCTTAATCCGGCCTTGGTGACACCAACCCTAGTGACGCCACCAGTCTGAGTACCCACATGCTAGAACTAACTACCAAGTCATGTACTTGAAGAAGTAACCTTGACAACCTTTAAGAAGGTTCTGGATGAGATGCTGAAATTGCCAAACTCCTAGCGAAAGAAACGAACAGCTAAGGGACGGAATGGCCTCCTCTCGTTCGTCAGGTCTCTCGTGTTCTTATGAACCTGACTGGCGTGAGTAGGCCACAATTTCTTTTTGCAATTTAGATGCAACACAACATGCACCATGGAAAGTAATTCTTCTGTGCCCGCTGTGTTGGCATGTCTTCTTCGGAATCCATTTAGAGAAGGGCTCCACAATGAGAACGACGGAGTCAGTGCGTTTCGAAATCTTTGTTATTATTCATCAAAACTAAAACACGGCTCTGGAGAGTTAGTTATCACAAATATTTGCTTTTGTGGGTTGAAAACGACAAAAGGCGAGTCTGTCAGGCTCGGAATTCTACGTGAAAACGGTTAACCCCGAGTTTTGATGAGACACATAGAGTATTAAGCCCAACTAACGCTTGGGCCAGAATTCTGCGGCCATTTCATGGATGAAATAACATCACGGTTCCAAACATCGTGAATTTTTCACTGCCTTCCGCCACGTTAATATTGACGAGTGGGGGTGGAGCCTCCAATTAAAACACAATGGCGTGAAGGCCACTTTAGAACAAACTAAAGCTGAATGTTTAGTTCAATAGAGTGAAACTGGCACCAATTTGTATAGGTCATCAGATGTTGTCATGAATCATGAAGCTGATGCATTCGGCACTGTATGGCCGGACCACCGTGGTAGGCTTGGGGAATTCAGTCGCATGAAGCTTCAGCGTGGCAAAAGGGCAAAATGACTACGATCAAGCGAAAGGACAAGAAAGGCATTAGCCCCATAAGCACTGTTCACAATACCACAACCGTCCGTGTTCGTGTCCCAAGTCTTGCACTGAGGTAGCCTTACAATAACACAAGGGATGCGTCCCCCCAGTCAGATACCTGAACCACCTCAGCTGACTCTCTTCAATGCAGAGGATCCGCGGCTCAAATCTGAGCTTCTCCCTAATGTCTGAGCTCCTCACCCCGTCTCCATGGCTGAGCCCAGACACCCCCCCGAAGGAAGTTCACTTTCACTGCTCGTATCTGTGATCATCAGCACCAAAGCTCGTCACCGTAACTGATGGCAGGAATGTCAATCGACCGGTAAATTTTGGCTCAACTCTCCGTTCTCCATCATCGCTGACCGGTACAACGTCTGCATAATGGCTGCCGCCGCTCCAATCTGCTGGTCGATCTCATGTCGCCTTCTTCTATGACTCGTTAACAAGACCCTGAGATATTTCAACTCCTTCACTCGAGGGAGCACCACCCCGAAGACGGCACTCTGCCCTTTCACGGCTGAGAACGCTGACCTCAGACTGGCGGGTGCCCGATTCTCTTCACATTTGGCTCTATTTACACTAACAAATTCTCCATTTATAAAACGTCTTGATGGCCTTTGTCTTTTCAGGCCAGAGGTTTTGCAGTTTGTTCCCCTTAAAGGGGTACTTTTGAGCATTTTTAAAACATTTATAAAATCCTAAAAGCCTGCCTGTGGAGTTTGGGATCGGACCTCCTGGGGTGAGGCCTTGTGGAAAACTGGTTTGGTTTTGGATATTTTGAGGCCTGTATGTGAAGAAATCACAAAAGCTGCGCAATTCTGGCTGCCTCTCCATAGCAGTGCTGTGCCAGCTGAAGCGTACGATGGCAGCACCAACAGAAAACAAAATGGCCTCCAAGATAATGCAAGAATATTGAAATTATTTTAAATGCTAATTGTCACAAAGTCACTGATAAATTCCTCACCCTTTGAAAAGCCCCACAGGGACACCTTCAACATATTATAAAAATGAAACAGCAGGGACTCTATGGCTCCGCTCGGCTCCTGGGTCACTGATGATGAGTGTGGGCAGCACTTGCTCAGCTCGGCTCTCCTCTCTTCCTCACTCTCCCCTCCTTAAACCTGGACAGAAGGGCTCAGACGCCCTCCGACAGCAAACACATGCAGACGCCCACGTGAAATCATCCTCGATTGTCATTCTTGGAGCGCCATGCTCTGGCGCCCCATTTAATTCCTGTCTAATTCTCTCACTGCAGGAACGCGGCTGGCTGATGAGCTCCGCGCGCTGAGCAGGCTGTTTGTTTTGTGAAGCTTGAGATGAACACTGCAGATGTGCCGGGATTTAGAGGAGCAACCTGGAAACGGACGCACGTGGGCACACTCTCGCTGGTGTCCACACGGAGAAGTATTCGGCCGTGTGCAGTCGCACACACACACACACACACACACACCTTCACAGACGTAACTCCATGTGTGCAGACCTGATCCCGACCCCATGGGCACACGCCTGTCCTCCCCACTTTAACATACACTCACATCTCAGGTGAGCGCACCCTCACGCACACACACACACACACACACACACACACACACACACAGCAGCTGCATTTTCACAAACCCACTTAATTCAATGGCAGTGAATCAGGTCAATGTGAGGGGCCTGTTAATGATGGAGTCCACTCACTCACACACACATACAACTGCCACATTTACGTATAACTCACATCCACACACACACCTACATACACATCAGCCCCACTTACACACACACACACACACACACAGAGTCAAATCCACATGTACTCACACATTTATCCCACACAATCACACAAAAACACACACACAGACATTCACTCCCCCCCCCATCCACATGCACCTACACACCCACTCATAAACACACAATTAGTGGGTGGAGCTTGAGACAATGATCTCACATTGCCTACTGGGTGGAGCTTAAAGATGTGGCATCAAGATTGGTGTGTGGTGAGATTACGGTGGTCTGTGGGTGGATCTTAAAATAATGGCAAAAAGTTGGCTCAGGAAGAATGTTAAAATTCTTGGTTAGTGGGTGGGGTTTGAAAATGTAAATATCATCCATCTAGTTGAGGGGTGGGGCTTAGAGCTGTAACATTAAGTTGAACAGTGGGTGGAGCCTGAAAAAATGACACAAAGTTGACTCAGGGTTCATTAGGGGTGGGGTTTAGAGATTTGGTTTGATTCAGGTTTAGGGTTAAAGTAATCACATTAAGTTGGTGAGGTGTGGGGCTTAAAGCTGTAACATTAAATTGGTTTAGTGGGCGGAGTTTAGAACAGTGACACAACGTTGATTAGTGGGCTGGGCTTAACACTGTGACATCCATCTGGCTGAAGAGGTGGGGCTTAGAGCTGTAACATTATGTTAAACAGAAACACAAAGTAAACAGACACAAAGCTGACTCAGGGTGGAGGGGACAGCAATGACAGTAAGTTCATTAGGGGTGGGGTTAGTTGATGAGTGGGTGGGGCTCAAAACAATGACAAAGATTGACTCAGGTTAATGGTGGCAGCAATCACATTGAGTTGGTTAGGGGTGGAGTTTAAAGCTGTAACATTAAATTGGTCTAGTGGGAGGAGTTTAGAACAGTGGCACATTGATTAGTGGGCTGGGCTTAACACTGAGACATCCATCTGGCTGAAGGCGTGGGGCTTAGAGCTGTAACATTATGTTGAACAGTGGGTGGAGCTCAAAAAAATGACACAAAGTTGACTCAGGGTGCAGGGGACAGCAATGACAGTAAGTTCATTACGGGTGGGGTTTAGAGCTTAGTTGGTTAGTGGGTGAGGCTTACAGCAATAACACAAATTGACTCAGGTTAGTGGTGGCAGCAATCACATTTAGTTGGTTAAGGATGGGGCTTAAAGCTGTAGCATTAAGTTAGTTTAGTGGGAGGGGTTTAGAACAGTGACACAATGTTGATTAGTGGGCTGTGACTGGTTGAGGGGGTGGGGTTTACACTTACAGCTCCAAGATGCTGGTGACGTGGGGATTAACACTCGTCACTGGAGTTTCCACTTGGTTTGAGTAGTGGGCTTTACAACTGTGGCATCAAACTGGGTAGAAGTGGGCCTGTTAAGTTTGGTCAAGGAGGGGAGAGGAGTGCAGTTTGGACCTGTGGCCTCAAGGTGGTCAGGTAGTGTAACTTGTCCCAAAAGCTCAGTCCAGGATGGCTGAGGCATAGTGTTCAGAATGGGCTCCTCCCAATACCTTCAGTAGGCTTTGGCCTACTTGAGTACAAAAGAAAGGCAAAGATGTCCATCAGAAGAGTTCTTACCACCTTCAGCATCAGAGGATTAATGAAGAGGGACAGAAACCATGTAAGACTTGGGCTCTGTGAGACTGTTAATACAAAGAGCCAATAAAGACAAGAACTGGGACATCAGACTGGCCTGAAGGGTGGCGCCAACGCTGAGAGCCTCGAGCTGGTCAGGGTGGGCCTTACCCATAAGGCTGTGGGGCGAAGCTTAGAACTGCAACATCAAGTTGGTCAGGGGGTGGGGTTTGTATCTGTGGCTTCTACCTGGGCGGGAGGGTGGAGCTTACCTCTATATGGCTAAGGCCACGCCTCCACTTGAAAGTGACTTTGAATTTGGGTCCAAGGGTTGCCCACAATGTGCGAAGAGCCAAGGCGTGGAAAACAAATTTCGGGGCTGTAGAATGAGTTTCATTTGTGCTTATCAAGGGAGCAGGAGGGAGTGGGGGTCTGAGTCAAAATCGAGTGGATCAAGCCCCCAGAAGTGAGTGAGAGCCCTCATTCCCTCTCATTCTCCCCCACTGAAGCCACAGGTGCTGAGAGAGCAGCTTGGAGACGCAGGGCGGCGGTGGCCTGGAAGTGGGCCGATTGACACCTTGAGGGGCGCAGCGGTCACAACAAACAAATCAACAAATCCAAAGACGGAGCGGCGGCTGCCTGCGCTGCGGCTTTCCTCAGAGGTGTTCATTAGTGGGGAGTCTTCTTCAGACGGCACCCGTTTGCTTCCTAATCACCGGCGCCTGACGTTTGGAGGAATCAAGGTTGTCAGGGGCCAAACTTCAGCTGTTGTGCACGCATCAGAGGAAACAATCACTGGGAGGTCTCGATTAGGATAATTACAGGGGTGTTTGGGAATAGCAAGCCAGGAAAGGAAGGGAAGAGAAAGTGGAAAAAGAAGAAGAAAATAAATTAAAACACAAAAATCGCTAATGAGCTCAAACGCGGGCCGCAGACAATCAGAATCTTGCCAGAGGAGGCATTCAAACTCTCATTATGGTGAAGACTCTCCTAATGAAGATGAAGGCTTTAATTGTAATGTCAGACAAGAGAAAACAAAGTTGATTGTTTGGTGGCAGAGGGGGTGGGGGATGCGGGCACCACGTAACACAGTTGCCAAGCAGCTGCGTTGGACTGGCGGCAGATACCCAAAAGAAATCAACTGCTGCCACACTCTGTGCCAATGGCAGACCAGACGTCCAGTGGCAGGCGACGTGTCCACCTGCGCCCAATGTGCCACTCGAGATGGACAAAGATATTTGGTATCAAGTGTGTTTCTGCTACTGGCAGCGGGCAGTAGAAGCTCCTAACCTGGCACTGAACAGCCTACAGTAGTCCTCTGGTCCAGGTAATCAATAAGCCAAATTGATGCCCGAGCCATGGAACTCATTCCCGGGCACATGCAAGAATGGCCATAATTGGGGTTCTAATGTACCTGCACTTCACAAATAACGATGACAGCGATGACACCAACCCCCAGAAAACAAAACTCTACCACCAGTGGGATGTGTGTGTCATGTGGCCATCAAACGTATGCAGAAGGTGTTTATCACATAAGCAGTGCCCAAAGTCTCACAGGATAAGGTGGCCAAGGACACAGCACACCACCTCCAAATGGGCACAACTGGGTATTGAGCTCTATGTGCTGTGTGATGTACGCTCTGGGTACCTCTGGATCGTGACACTTTACACTGGCAGAGGGACCAAGTCGGGTGACAAGGAAATCATCTGTGCTGTGCTTGGTGTACCCTTTGCTCGCCCAAGGTGACTTTATGACGACATACTGTTTCTAAACCTCACCCAGACTGTTTGAGAGTTTATTGAAAAGGAAAACCAACGCATATGACACCATGTGACCAAACCACCATGATACGCCTGGGGACCCCGGTGACGTGAAGGTGCCAAGATGCCGTGTGGGACACCGGCTGTGTGGCAGAAAGGCAAAATGATCTGGTGGAGGAGAAGAAAGACTTCGGCAAAGATGAGTGTGGCACCACAGGACCAAGTGTGCTCAGAGCACAGCAGATGGTGTCCAACGCCAACATCATGTCCGCCATCAATTAACTTTTATAAATATGCTGGGAGACACGCAGATGTGCCTCACAGAGAGCAAGATGAACGTTTCCATTTTGTTTTCAAAGAGGAAATCCACGTCATAGTGACCACAATGGGGAGGGAACCTTCCAGAACGGTGCTCATTTGTCAGCAGGTGTTGTCCTTGTTCATGTTCTTCAATTCTTTAGATAGATAGATAGACAGATAGATAGATAGATAGATAGATAGATAGATAGATAGATAGATAGATAGATAGATAGATAGATAGATAGATAGATTGGAAAGGTGCTATATAACAGATGATAGATAGATAGATAGATAGATAGATAGATAGATAGATAGATAGATAGATAGATAGATTGGAAAGGCGCTATATAATAGATAGATAGATAGATAGATAGATAGATAGATAGATAGATAGATAGATTGGCAGGATGTAGATAAATAGATAGATAGATAGATAGATAGATAGATAGATAGATAGATAGATAGATAGATAGATAGATTGGAAAGGCACTATATAATAGATAGATAGATAGATAGATAGATAGATAGATAGATAGATAGATAGATAGATAGATAGATAGATAGATAGATAGATAGATAGATAGATAGATAGATGTGAAAGGCACTATATAACCACGATTTCCCTGATTTCTTTCTCCTTGCCTCCCATGATCCCCTGCTTTTGTACGTTTTCTTCCATTTCTTCGCATACTCGTGTGAATTTCAAGCTGGCTTCGGCTTTTATTGTGTCAGCTCCTGGGATGACAGTGGATGTCAAATGGCAGGTCAATAAACTTGCTAATAGCTTTGTGGCTTTTGATGCCTCTGATGTCAGTGAAATAGAAATATGGAATGGGAACAAAACAGCAGAAAAAAAAGAAGCGTGTCAGACGGAGACGATTAGTTGGAGAGCCCCGACACAGGGGTCTGCAATCTCCCTCGCCATTACTGTTAGCTGACATTGTCAAATGGCTTCCTAACGGTCACCTTATGCTGGGAAGTCCATTTGGCTAAATTATCACAGCCACATGCTTTTCTAGGAAAGTGTTGCAGGCACAATTATGGGGACAGGGAGGCATAGGGAGGCAGAAAGGTGACAATTTGGCAAATCTGCATCTACTTACAGCTAAAGCACGTCCTCCATGACTTAACAGAAACAATGAATGGGATGGCTGTTAATGGGGAGGTGGCACAGGTGCCAGGGTCTCGAGTGTCAGCAGGCAGAATTTTCTGCCACAAGTGACTTTAGTGAAGAATTTAGACGAGGCCACCACTGACGCCTTTGATTGCACTAAAAGTCTCCATTTTATGTAGTGCCTTTCACACTAGGAAGGAACATTCACAATGAGCTTGAATAAAGAAATCAAAGATAAAAGCCAAAGTGTCCTGTGGTATCAAAGGCAGGTTATGAAGTAAATGCAAAGTGCCATTCTGTTGGCATAGGCCCTGGCATTTATGGGCCTTTTGGCTTCATTGAGTGCTGACCTCAGATGCACACTGGGTAGTTTGAGGCCGAGCGTGAAGCGGTCAGGATCAGGATCTGCACCTCCAAGTCCCAGGTGGTGGCTCTCAGCTGGTAAAGGGTGGAGTGCCCTCTCCAGGTTTGAGATGAGGTGCTAACTTCTATGGAGATGTTGAAGGATCTCGGGATCCTGTTCACGAGTGAGGGCAGAAGAGCACAGGAGATCAACGGGCAGCAGTTGTGTGGATGTTGTACCAGTCAGTCGTGGTGAAGAATGGACTGAGCAAAAAGGCAACACTCTCCGTCTCTTGGTGGATCCTCAACTACAGTCATGAGTTTGGGTAGAAGTTGATCGTGGAAGAGATCGTCCTTCACTGGGTGTGTCAGGATCAGCCTTAAAAACTGGAAGAGGAGCTCTGGAGGCTTCAAACATGCACAAAAATACCCTTCAAGGGAGAGGAAACCATTAAACTGGGTTGATTTAAATTGTTCTGCCTCAGCAGAAGATGGTGAAAAATAAATTTAACAGAGTCAGGAGATGAAACGAGGTCTGCAGCTGAGCGTGAAGAACCTCCAGGTCTGCGGTCGTGGCTTCTCAGTTTGGAAAGTGTGAAGTGTCCTCTCCAGGCTGAGGAAGAGTGGAGGAATTTAAGTATCTCTTGTTGACAAGTGAGGGAAGAAGGGTGCACGGGATCGGCAGGCGGATCAGAGCAGCCCCCACATTCATGCAGACGTTCCTGTCAGTCAGGGTGAAGGAAGAGCTCTGAGGATTTCTGTTCTTGCCCTTACTTTTGGCCACAAGGTTTTTGTTGGTTTCAGAAGAGCTGAGAACTGAGCGTCCTTCACAGGGTCTCTGGGCTCAGATATAGACATGCGGTAAGACTCAAAGTGGAGACGCTGCTCCTCCACCTCAAAACGAGCCTGTTGAGGTTTTCCGGGCATCTGATTAGAATGCCCCCTGGAGTGGTCCTGGCATGTCTAACCAGGAGGAGACCACCGGGCACACCCTGGACTTGCTGGACTGATTGTATCCCCCAGCTAGCCTGGTAACATCTCAGTCTCAACCCCTGGAGGAGTTGGAGCGGGACGGACGGTCTGGCCATCTTTGCTTAGACTGCTGCCCCTGCGACCGGACCCCGATAAGTGGTGGAAAATGGATGGATAGATGGATCAAAAGAGTTTGGCTCTAACATTCAACTTTCTGGCGCTGCCTGATAAATCCATCGCCAACGAGTTCACCCACCGAGCGATTTCCCATAATTCAGCTTTGGAGGCGGCTTCCAGCGGCCGCCCTCAAACAAACAGTTCTCTTCGGGCGCCAATGCAACTGCCTTAATATCGGAAATTTGTGTTAACAAGTTTGTTTTCATTTTCAATTAAAGCGAGCAGAGTCGTGGGCTGGAGACATCTGTTCTAATGAGACGTCAGAGCAATTATTGCTCGCTCATAGCGAGGGGAATTTATACACACGGCTCTCCTCACGCAGGGCGGCAGGCAAACAAAGCCAACGAGCCCCAAGAAGAAGAAGAAAAAGAAGAAACAGACTTCGTGAATTATTAAAAAGAGACACAGACGGCAGATTTAAAACTCACCGGCGCTGACGTTTTATAGCCTGCCGGGGGCCGAGCCTCAGTCCTGGCCAAGGAGGTGCGTCGGAGCGGCGCAAGGTTCTATAAGGACCTCAAAAAATAAGCAAAGGAATGCTGCCCCACCTCTAGGGGGCGATGGATCGACTCAACTTTGAGTATTCTACATCACTGCTGCCGTGTGGATACATCGTCTGGGGTTCAGATCCTTTGCCTGGTGGGGGATGCATGTTCTCCCTGTGTCTGAGTGTCATTTTCTGCTCACGTGCTCAAAAGACGTGCCAGTTAGGGTAACGGATGACCGCGTCAGTATGGCCAATATCTTCGGGCTTATGTGGTTTTTTTTTTGATGTTTTTGGTTCATTTTGAATTACAAGAAAGGCGCTATATAAATAATAATAATCATTTTATACCTCGTGACCCTGTAGTAAGGATATAGCGGGTTGGATAATGGATGGATGGATAATCATTTTATACATTTTCAGGTGTTTATGTAATTTCTGATTTTTTTTTGTATTATGTCTGTCGTCACACACGTGCGCATGGTAGGCAGCTAAAGGGCTCAAAAGAAGGTAATTCCTGGTCAGACCGGGGGGCGCAGACCGCCTGGCTCCTATGACGTCACTTCCGGTTCCGCTCCAGAAGATGTCACTTCCATACAAGCAGAAGAGCCCACCTCCTAACAACCTCATTTCAAATTCTGGTCCCAAGATCTCTCTTCTTCCTGCTTTTCAACTTTATATCCGCCATGTTTCCGAACCTGTTCAGTTCTGTCTGTAAAGCCCACCTTTCTCCAACGTTTTGCATTTACAACCAATTCTCAAGTATACAAGAAGTCTGCCCCAAACCTCTTTGTTGTGTCAAGGCTTGATTATCTACCACAATTGGCGTAGTCGGCAGGATGGTGGACTCCTTGAAGAACCAGTAGCTGGACTGTGGAGAAGCCTTGACACACCACCCCAAAGAATTTCAATTCTTATGGGTCCAGGTGGGAGAGTACCGCACCCGAGTGCTCAGGTATGGGTCATCCATGGGGGGGTCGGGGGAATGCGACACCATGTCTAAGGTTGGGTCAGCGGGAGAGGGCAGCAGAGGCCAACAGAATAGGGCCATGCCCGGAGGGGAACATGCATGAGACTTATTATGACTTTCCAGGGGAAAAGGCCCCCCCACCCAAACCCCACAGAGGCAAAGCCCCCTGCAAAAGGTGGGGGAGCCCCAGACCAGCAGGCCAGGAAAAACTTGAAATGGGGCTTCAACCTGCGGCAACCAGTAACCCAGATATTCTGTCTTCTAGGGTGGAACCAGAAGTGACGTCACGGGAGCCAGGCGGTCTGCGGGGAGATAAGAGAGAGGATTACTGCACTCTACGGTCTGACCACGAATTACGTTCTTTTCAATCAATCAATCAATCAATCAACATTTATTTATATAGCACATATTCATACAAAAAATGTAGCTCAAAGTGCTTTACAAAATGAATAGAAAAATAGAAGACACAATAAAAAATAAACATAAGTCAACATTAATTAACATAGAATAAGTAAGGTCCGATGGCCAAGGTGGACAGAAAAAACAAAACAAAAAAAAAAACTCCAAATGCTGGAGAAAAAAAAAATCTGTAGGGGTTCCAGACCACGAGACCACCCAGTCCCCTCTGGGCAATCTACCTAACATAAATCAAACAGTCCTCTTTGTATTTAGGGTTTTCATGGAAGGACCTGATGATGATGATCACGTGGACTTCTGGCTTTCAGTCCATCAATGTTGGTGCATCCTGATGCTTTGAGTAGGTGGTGGTGGCGCAGGCCACCACCACAAAGAAACCGGAAAAAGAAACAGAAGAGAGAGTAGGGGTCAGTATGGATTTTGGAGCCACTGTGAATAATTATTATGATGAATTGAACATACAGAGTATCAGGATTAAGTTAAAGTGAAGTTATAAAAAGGCCATGTTAAAGTAATGTGTTTTCAGCAGTGTTTTAAACTGCTCTACTGTATTTGCCTGGCGAATTCCTACTGACAGGCTATTCCAGATTTTGGGTGCATAACAGCAGAAGGCCGCCTCACCACTTCTTTTAAGTTTAGCTTTTGGAATTATAAGGAGACACTCATTTGAAGATCTAAGGTTACGATTTGGAATATAATGTGTCAGACACTCCAATATATAAGATGGAGCAGATTATTTAAGGCTTTATAAACCATAAGCAGTATTTTAAAGTCAATCCTGAATGACACAGGTAACCAGTGTAGTGACATCAAAACTGGAGAAATGTGTTCGGATTTTCTTTTCCCAGTTAGGATTCTAGCAGCTGCATTCTGCACTCGTTGCAAATGATTTATGTCTTTTTTGGCTAGTCCTAAGAGGAGTGCATTACAGTAATCTAGTCGACTGAAAACAAAAGCGTGAATTAATTTCTCTGCATCTTCCAATGTTATAAGAGGTTAACTTTACTTATGTTTCTTAAGTGAAAAAATGCTGTCCTAGTTGTCTGATGAATATGCGATTTAAAATTCAGATTACAGTCAACAGTTACCCCTAAATTTTTTGAGCCATTTAGCTGCCTCCCATGCACACGAGTGTGACTGTACTGTGTCTTTCAATTCATTATGTTCCTTGTGTTATGTGGGCGATACCTCAGGAGGCGGGATCACCATGACATCACACTCGAGGGACCGCCCTCTGCCTTTACATTCCCTCAGGTGGTCACCGAGTGTTGTTTACTTTATTTTTTATTTCTAGCTTCTTGATATTTTTTTATTTTGTTTTGGGATTTCGGTTTTACCCATCGGGATTTTTTTCACCTTGGTTTAACTCTGTAGGTAAATCCTATTTTTCCTTATTTTCCCTTGGTTATTCTTTGTACTTTTTTATGTTTGATGTAACCATTTTCTCTGGGTGTGCACATTCTTTGTGGGTCTTGTTTTTCTTCCTTTCTTTCTTGTGAGGCCTTTAGTTCAACTTGATCTTTTCAGAACAGGGTGAAGCCGGCCTGTGATGATTGGGGGTTGGCTGCCTGGGGTGAGGCTACATCTGGGCAGGCCACTGACACTCCTGTCCTGGTATTTTCCGAGGCCTCACACCCTTTGTGGTCCTGGGTGTCTGGCTGAATGTGTGCACTGACATGTTGCCCAATGTTAGCCCCCCAGGATGTCAAATTAACTTCAGTATGTTAGTGAAGGACTCGTCCACACCACCTCGGCTCCCGTGTTTAGGCTTCACGTTGTTTTGGAAGATGTGGGGTCCCCCAACCTGGGGATCAAGAAAAAAAAATGTATGCAGTAAAAAATGTACAGTGGTCCCTGATGGATAATGGGAGGCTCAATTACGGTGGAGTATATAGCGCCTTTTCACAGGGAGCGAGCACTGAAGTGGACAACCTTAAGCACTTATCTGGGCACCTCAGTCGTGTCTGCCTTGAGCCGTTGGCAGAGAGGGGATCGGCCCACCGGCCTGTGCAACGGACTGGCCAAGTGTATGACAGCCACGGTGTGACGTTGAGGCCATTTTGTGTTGGAAAAGCCCAAGGGACTCCGCTCGGACCAAATGTTTGTTATGGTGTGCCTCACTATGTTCTCCCGTCAACGTGACCCACAACGAAAAGGTACAAGGTGGGGGAGCCCACCAACTAAGAGGCTTTAGACACAATCAGGTTGAGGACCCCGAACTGCAAACAGAGAGGGGCCACCCACAGTTATGGAGGGGGCACTAAATTGTTCCTTTGGCTCCTGGCCTTCCATTTTCCCAAACTTTATTTTTTCATTGCAAACTCCAAATTCGGCTCCCAGTCCGTGTCTGAGTGGGTTTTTCGTGATGTTCTGGTGTCTTCTGGGTTCCTTCCACAAGTGTTAGGTGGGCATCTGTAATCTGGCCCTCTAATTGTACGGGCATGCCATCCTAGTTGGGTTCACAGAGATCAGCTTAACCCACCCTGAGCCCCGAACTGGAATCCCTGAGCTACCAGTAAGAGGCGCTCTCAACCTCACCTCCTCGTCTCCCATCATCCCTTGCGATGGCCAGTATGCAGTGTGCTGAGTGAAAGAGAAACAAGCAAGAGCTGAACAGTTTCCACCAAATGGGAGCGGTAGAGGGATGAACATCCTCCATGAAAGGCCATCATTATTGTGATGACAGCCCCGTTTTGAGATTCCTCGTGTTTATTAGTCCGCAATTACGGCTCGCCCGCTAATTAGCTCCCTCGTTCCTTAATGTGACTTGATACCGCAGCCGCATACGTAGTCATTAACGGATCTCAATCCCTCGTCCCGCTTCTTTATTGTATCTTTAAAGGAATTTTTCATCACAATTAACTAATTACCAGTGGAGCCTCCGAATGCGAGATGCTTATCATCCAGGAGGTTTCCCGTTCTCCTCTAAAAAAAAGTCATTTTGCACGATTACAGAAGAAAGAAAGTTAATAAAGCGGTTGGTGCCATTACGCAAATGACGCTCTCCCTGATCCCAGGTAGTTACGTGTCACGTGAATAATTCGAGGGTCTCGGGGTGAGGGGCTGCACGTTTCTGAAAACAAATCGGCGTAACACCTGGGGATTGGGGTAACCGGTTGAAAAAGTGCGGCATCTGGAAGTTTGGCCGATCGACTTCACACGCTTTATTTGGGGGGGGGGGCATCGCTGAATCTGTAAGTGTAAATATCCACGATAGACCAAAAGTATGGGGACCACCCCTCCAAAATCTAGTAAGCGCAAATCCATTACTGTGCACTTATTTATGTTCCTGAAGCTTCTCTTCTTTATTATCCTCACCATCTGGGGACCACCGTCCTGTCGTTGGTGAGATAATCAGTGCCGTTCCACCCCGGGACGAGAGGGGGCACTGGCGTTCACAGTTTATTCTCCAAGGCTTAGAAAAGACACCCAAGGAGGACGCCTGACTCCTCCCAGAAAAAGCCCCGCCCCTCGTTCTGGCAAGGCGGCGTCAGATACTCAGGTGACACTCGCGAATTACAGAAATCTCAGACACTTGTGATCGACTGACGTTGGCTGATCAGTTGGCCTCCAGCTTCACCGCAACACAGCTCAGGACAAACAGGTTGGAAAATGGATGGATGGATGGATGGATGGAAATAACAAAAATGCTCAAAATAGAAAAAAGATCAGAGGCAAACAAAAAATCCAAAAACAGAAAGGAAAATCCAGAGGCGCAAACAACAAAACTCCAACAAGGAGGTCTCGGTGGTCCACTGGCTGCGCCTCTCGCTCTGGGCAGCAGATAAAGGCAGAGGGAGTGGGGGTGGCCCCGCCTCCTTGAGCTCCACCCATAAGGTACAAGGGATGGAATCTCATTTAAAGACCAGACACATAATGGAAAATAATAAGAAATATTTAAAAAATGACAAAAAGAAAGCAACAAATACACAAGAATTCAGAATTCAACAAGACGCTAATTTCAAGGCGAATTGAAAGTGAACCCAATTGAAGCCCGCAGTCCTTTAAGAAGAGTGAAAAATGCAAACACTAGAAAGAAAGAAAGCCAAGTTTACAAGGACTTCGCGAGGTGGAGGAACCAAACGACACGAGCAGAGGAGCGAAGGCCTCGGCACGCGGGAGGATCACGCAGGAGACTCTAACATCAGCCCGACAGCCCTCAGTGCAACAGCAAAAAGAAAAGGAAAAGGAGTCAAACGTCAAAGAACGGCCTGCAAGCCAAAACCGGGAGACAATGAGGTCCGACATCCCGGCCGAGTCGGGAAACAATAGCAGGAAGGACTAAATGATGATCTTCAATGGCAGTTGAACGCGGCGTGTTGTCATGGCAGGGTCCTAGGGTGACCCCGTTCTCCGCTTTATACTCTTTATTACGCACACCTTCACTGAGTGCCTCAAATATCAAACTCTTATCGCTCTGTCAAGGCTAAAGGAGAAGTTTGGGATTTTTCAGGACAAACTTGGTGTCCAGTAATTTGTGCGTTTGCCACCTGAGATTGTGGTCCTCCCTTTTTACATCTGTAACCGCAGAAAATGTTCCACCGTCCTTGACGTATTATAGATGATAAGTTTTAATACAATCCATGTCATCCACGTGCGCCTTATCGTCACCTGCCTGGCTGTCACATCCGCACCTCTGAGGAAAGGTCCGCACTTTAAAACGGGACGTCCCACCTCGGAGCTGAGCCTTCTGCAGGCCGGAGCTCCAGATTGACCCACAGCCAGCCAGTGAGTTTTTTAGTTTGTTCTTTCGGCCCATTTGGAGAGTAATTGTCATAAACTTCAACTTGAACTGGGAGTCTTGGAGGTCATTAATTCCATCCCTGTCACCATTTGCTCGATTTTCCTAATTGTTTTTTGCTTCTGTAAAGTCTTGGATGGCATTTCAGGTCCTTCATTCGCTGCCATTTTGAATGTCCACGTCTTGAGTTTCTTGTGAAAGGCTGCCTGCCTGGGGCTTCTCTTCCTTATCCGCCCTCAGAGACATTTTCTGAAATTCTTCTTCTGAGTCTCTTTCCTTGCACCTCTGGATGATGAATGTTGTCTCACGCTTTTGGTTTTGGTCGTTATTTTCGGCTCTGACCCTTTTCTGCTCTCTGTATGTACGTCTCCCAGTTTACTCAAGCGTTTATCTGCCAGCTCGTCGACGGGATAATAAGAAGCCAGAACCTTGGTGATTGTGTGGTAATTGTCCAATCGTGTTCTTTTGCATGTGATTTCTTTAACTTTAAGGTACAATTTAATGGGGTCACCCAGTTGGCCCCCCAAGTGTTTTTCGTGGACCCCTCCACTTCTTCTGGAGCTTACACGAGTGCCGTTCTCTTCTTAGCCAGCTCATCATCGTCTTCACAGGACCAAGCAGCCTGACCTGTCTGGTTATGGCCACCAGGAGAGAGGTGATCTTCTCAAGATGGAAAATGGCAGAGAGCGTGGCCTGTGCAAGCCCCCTCATATTGAGAAACAGCTCCAGGACAACACAACAGCACCCCCAGACTCGCTCCGTCAGCATCTTCTCCAATTTCAAGCTAACACTCAAGAAGACACTGGTCCTGTCTGGTCCGAGCATCCCAGTCCAGCAGCAGCCTGTTCAGGTCCAAGCCACCTGTATTCCCCTGGGCTAGCTGTCATGAACATGGTGTCCCAAAACACATAAATAACAATAAGCTCCAAAAAAATGATTACTAGAGGGGGAAATCACCGTCAAACCCCGGCTATTAACAAGGGTAAGCACAGAATCTTTATAATGTTTATTTTCACAGAATGCTCCTCAATAACTATGAAGCTCCGTGGAGCACAAGCAGCAAAGGAATTAAAACCAGAAACACAAAGGCATTTCAATGCAAACAAAATCCCAAAGCAGTAATCCAGAAATGTAGTAAAACAACACGGCAATAAGGTTCAGAAATCCAATAAATCAAAGAAACACAAGGAAACCCACCGACTCAAAATTAACCGCCAGGAACAGTGGAAAACCCTCCCGATTTAGAGGGTGGCGGGCGGTTACTGACGATGATTGGCAGGTGACCCCGCCTCTTGGGGGACCGCCCACTAAGCACATGGGACATAACCAAAGCATCGATGCATAGACAGAAGAGCATAAGAAACGAGGGGAGCCCATTCAGGCCTGTGTAGTCAGCTAAGAGCTAAGGTGTCAGTGGAAAAACCAAAATGAAAATGAAAGTATGAAGCACGCAAACATCACAAATCATAAAAGAATCAAAAATGAACAAAAGAGACACAAAAACATGAATGTGAACCCCAGCCAGGCAGTAAATTTCTGCTTTGGAATTTCAACTGGGGGGCTACCGGCATGCAGAGTTCCCACTTAATAAATGGATTTGCCCAAACGTTTCTGTCCATCCATCCATTATTCTAACTACAGGGTCACAGGGGTCTGCTGGAGCCAATCCCAGCCAACACAGGGCGCAAGGCAGGAAACAAACCCTGGGCAGGGCGCCTGCCCACTGCAGGGCACACACACACACACCAGGTACAATTTAGGATCGCCAGTGCACCTGACCTGCATGTCTTTGGACTGTGGGAGGAAACCCACGCAGACACGGGGAGAACATGCAAACTCCACACCCGGGTCTCCTAACTGCGAGGCAGCAGTGCTACCCACTGCGCCCCCATGCTGCCCCCCAAACGTTTCCATTGTTAGACATTACTAATAAAAAATATTATCAATCAACATGCCAGATGTTATTCTCCATTAAAATCCCAGATACCCTGGAGGAATATTTATATCATCACTAAAATGATATCACGAGCAAGGTGAATTCTGGGAAGGGTCTCCATGGGAACAGCAGAAACAGTTACCTGCCAAAGAACAAAATGGCGTCGCCATTAAACATAAGTAAATAATGGATGTTTTTCAGAACAGAATGAAACCCCAAATGTGCAATCCTTGAGTCTCAAAACCTTAGAATCCAGAGACGGATTTGTTATGAACTGACCCATAAAGTTTATAAAGGTTAGGGAAGGGACCAGGGCCAAAAGAAACTACTAGCCTTAAAATAAAAGAACAGATGACAACATGGACACAAAATACTAAAAGACAAGGGAGGCATCAACAAGATCTCAATACAGCATTCAAACCAAAGGGAAAAGATGGATGAGGAGCGCATGGCACAACTTGAGAAGCCATCAGGGACGTCGCCTCTCATTGAGATGACAGTGCCACACCCATTGTGTATGAATCTTCCACCTGATTGGCTGATTAGAAGCTCCACCCACTCTCTGCCAAAGAAGAGAATAATAGGGGGCGGGGACAGACAAAAAATCGTCATGGACATGAAACCCCTGGCAGGTGACCTAAGTGACATGTGGGACACAAACTTAGGAACTGGAAGGTCCCGGAACACTTGCTGCTTTTCTTCTCATTAGGATACGTTGTGTCCCCTTTCTTAGGTCCCCCTGCCTCCACTCTGTGCAGAGAGACCACTTTAAAGGTAAGCTGGAAACAGATGACTCTTTATTTTATTTTATTTTATTTTGTTTTTTTACTTTCTTTACTCCTAATGGCCACCTCAGTCTCAGGTTCGTCATTTGCCCAGTGATGTTCATCCCAACGCACCCGGCATCCTGTCACCGAGAGGAAATGAACCAGCGGAGGAAGGAGGTGAAGTTTCAGTGATGAACTTTTGGGGTCGCCGAGAGGTTAATAAATCTACAAAGTGTTTCTTTATTTCTTTATGTGTTAATTAAAACTGTATTTCGGTGACATTAAAGCTCTTGAGATGAATTAACTCATTGACAAAGAGGTCCCAGGGGAGAGGCGCAATCAGCACTGCCAACGCTCACAATTAGACACTTCCTGAGAGTGGCAATTAAAAAAATAAGACTCCTTAATATAGCATCTAAAAGCAGAGGGAGGAGCACCACGGGGGTCTGAGGTGAGGACGTGACCACCGACAGGGGGAGGGGCCAAGGGACTTGGTGGGGACTGTCACCCCACCACCACAACCCACGAGCAGACCTCCAGAGGGACTGGTCAACCAGCATCTGCCATCACACACCAGAGGGGCCGAGACTTCATCTAAACATCTGAGGGGGCAGCGGGCGATCACAGGAGGAGTGACAATGACGAGGGAGCAACCAAATGGCCAGCCGACTTGACAAGGGTCTTCAGCCATCGCTAATGTTATTGGTCTCCAGCAGAATTCGTTCAGCTTAACTCTGGATCCTGCACTCGAGGACACCCGTAAAAATGAAGGGGTCGTGCGTTTGGGACTGAAGCCTGGATGCAAAGAGCTGTGGGAATGAAACAAACTACCAAGCCATGGAGGTGAAGCAGAAACCTTCAGAAACTTGAAGAGGATGTTGAGACATCTGAGCGAGAAATAGACTGGGTGGTCTCCTCTCGTTTGTCAGAGTTCATACATTCTAAGAGATCTTTGGCTGACACCTTCATCCAAGGTGATGATTAGTTGGCAGGATCACCTAAAACAGATAGATAGATAGATAGATAGATAGATAGATAGATAGATAGATAGATAGATAGATAGATAGATATGAAAGGCGCTATATAATAGATAGAGTGAAAGGAGTTATATAATAGATAGATAGATAGATAGATAGATAGATAGATAGATAGATAGATAGATAGATAGATAGATAGATAGATAGCGTAGTTGGCATGATATTATAAATAGATAGATATGAAAGGCACTATATCACAGATAGATAGAACTTTATTTGTTCCCTTTATTTGTTTCATTGTATTAATTTAAAGATATCGCCAATACACCCAGGACATCCCCAATGTTTGTAACAGCCATTACTGCTTGAAATGACCGAGTTTGAGTTTATTATTGGTATTTCACTGTAAAGCCCCATTTTCAGCAGTCATTCCTCCACTGTCCTAATGGTGGACGCCCTCAGCTTATCCTTAATTAGTCCTGAGTGAATGCTAGTTGGTTATTAGAGAAACCTTTTTTTTTTTTCGTTGCATTAGCACTGCAGACACTTGTTATTTTCTTCACTTGTATTCAGACAGTCGTTTCATTGTCCCAAGTGGACCACACTAACAATGAATAACAAACTCCTGTCTAACGTCTGCCTTGGCTCAGGATCACAGAGCCGTCCCAGTGAGGCACTATAAAGGCGTATTGCCGTAAGTCTGCAGTTGCATTTGTTGACGTACTTCTGTTGAGTAATCAATCAGCTAAAAGGATAACCGAAGGCAGGAGTACAGAAGGAGAAGGTAACCCAGGCAAACCTGAAACCCCCACACCAGTGCCTTAGAACAAAATGCAGAAGTTGAAGACCATGTGATCAAAGAACGAAACTACAAATCTCTAAACGATTAAAAAAAAGAAAACCTTTGTTTGGTTTCTGTGGGCCTCATGGTCTTTTGCTTTTTTTGAAAGCTTTTGGCCGCACTGCTAGACCTGCGCAGGCCGTAAGCCTGCACCTTGAGTTTGGGTCCGGGCTGTTTTGCAGCGCTGCGGCACACTGTGACCTTTTTGGGTTCCAGCCTGTGGTGGAGTGTAAGTCTGATTCCGTCCCTGGCTTGGATGTTTTTATATCTTCCCTTTGTTGTTGTTCTGAAGTGAGAATCCCAATGCACAAGAGTTCCAAACACTTCCAACAATGCCCAATAGAGGGGGATATTGCCATCCAAACCCTGGCAAGTATTTGGGCAAACACAGAATCCTTATTAAATAAAAGGTTTACTCTTCACAAAAATGCTCAATTACACTGTGAAGCAAAAAACACAACAATGAGCTGCCAGTGAGGGAATCCAAGGTGAAGGTGCCAATAAAGACCAAAAAAAAAAACATGGAGCAGAAAGTCAAAAATTCCACAAAACACAACAACAAAAGTACTGAAAAATCACAGAAACCCCCAAACTCCTTGCTGCATTCAAATGAACCCCCCGAAACTGTGAGAAGCCCTGACATTTACAGGGATGAGGACAGTACCTGGTGGTGAAGGGCCGGTGGTCCCGCGTCTTAGGAGACCACCCACAAAACAGAAAGCAAATAACAAAAACACTGACAGAAACTGCAGACAAAACCAAATACAAACAAAGATTAACAAAATGATTCCTGTGAATTTAACAGATGGATTGGGAGAACATGGGGGGCCATGAGGTCACTTTAAAGGGGGGTGTGTTGCCCACAAAATCTCTGCTAAAAGACGAAGGCTCCAAGTCTTTAGAGTCCTGCGAGTCCTGGACGCTATGCAGTGACCTGAGACTGAGACTGGACCCCTTCATGTGTGTCTCTTTAGAGGGTCTTTGGGTGCCGCTGGTTTGACTGGCACGTGACCTGCACTGTGAGGGAGGTCAGTTACGGCACTATGGCCACGTGGCGTGATTCCCTGAGGGTGATCTGACTTGTAGCCCCCTCATTGTTGAGGACCCAAGTGACTACACCAGGCCGGGGGGGGGCACCCACGTAACACCTGGCTGTGATAGGTAGATGTTTTTTTCGGTGTGGGGGGATATTACTGGACCGTGTTTCTGCCGAGGGTTGCCAACCAGGATCCTGAGCTGTGTGGTCATATGGCGGGTGTGCCAACGTGTGTACCGGTGCACACTCCCCAAATGGCCTGAGCTGACCTGAAAGAAGACATAAACCAAGAATTTGAACCCCAGCCAGAGGAAGACCTCCGGCTGAAATATCACCGACGTATTTGCTGTTGATGAGGTTCTTATGATTATTTCTCTTCATGTCATTTCACTGATGTGCCCTGTGCTGTTGACTTGGATCAAGAGGGCGGAGTCACCTGATGCTGTAGAGGAGGCCCCGCCCACAGGGCTCTATAACGTGATGGCTGCCTCAACGTTACGTTTGTCTCAAAGTCCTTCGGCTTTCAGCTATCGACGTCCGGCTTTTATTAAAAGGTGTGGTTTTGTTTTTTGAGTTTTGTCACACTTGTCCGTTTTTCGTTACTCCTGCCATCGTTCTTTGAATTCTGGATAAATCTTCAAAAACAACGGGAACTTTGTTAAGTTATTAATGGGCCAGAGGATTCTACATTTTTTCCTCTCCCAAATGACTATTTTAAGTATAAAAGCTTTGCCTCACTTTTGGGCCCGTGTGTCCCATAGGCCTGCACCTTGACTTTGCAACTAGACTTCACTTTTGGATCAGACCTGTGTGAGGGTGTGAGGTGTGACGCTCATTTTTGAAATCCTTTTATGTTTTCAGGATTTGTGAGCAGGGAGACCCCAACACGATCATCTTACGATCAACACGTAACCCTCAGTCGTAGTCGGAAATGGAGTCACTCGATTCTGTCACCAGTAATGCCCCCTCACCTGAACACGGGGGCACGGCGGCCATCAATAATAAGAGCAGCCACCGAGGACATGCCCCATAGCAACTGATAGATGTGGCACGGCAACAGGGGCACAAAATGGCGACGCCCACAAGAAAAACAGGGAGTGACGGAGAACACTAAACAGAGCGACACACCGGAGGGAATGAAAATCCAAAATCGGAATTCCAATAAAATGAAGGAATGATCAAGAAAAAGAAAACTGTGAAGAGCTCTCTGCACCCCGCCGCCATGTTTTCCGCAGACTTGCTAACGGGTGCTTTCACTTGTTGGTGACATTTTTTTATGGGCCTCCTCCTCACATTTTTAGGGGGGGTCCACAGGGTTTAATAAGGGGTCTCCACACTGACCCATCGCCGTGGTGAAGCGGTGCCCGCGTGCAGCCGGACAGGGCGATGCCCCGCCGGGTGTTTATCCAGTAATTTATAACTCCAGCTGACCACCGACGGGGGGGCTGAGTAATTAAGTAACAAACCCAACAGGCTGCAGGCGGCCGAGTAATTGAAGAAGAAGCGGGCGACAGGCCAAGGAAAATGCAATCTGCGTGTTGACACGGTGCCAGCCTCTGCGCCAGAGTCACCTGCTTTAGTGCCACCCATACCTACGGGTGGCGAGATGACGCCCGGCGCCAAGGTGCCACTCCGCAGTCTATTAGCATCGGAATTACCTGTGGAAGTTCATCTCCTGTAATTATCAGCTAAAAAAGAAGAGATGTGAAAGCAAATGAGAAAAGAAGGAATAAAGAAAAGCAGCGCAGCGCCTCGCACTCGAAGACAATTAACGGCGACGCCGCTGATCAATCTCGCCCCGTATGCAGATATCCTCGATTTCTCTCTAATTAGCCTTAAATCTTCAGCTAAATTTAGAGACGACAGACACCCAGCACTTAAGACGGATTGGAGCGGCACGGCCGTGATGGGCTCGGCTCTTCAGCACGGGGGGACTGACCGCCACGCTAATAACAGGGTCACCTCGGATAGGTCTCACACTGGGCACAGCGGCCCAGAAAGCTCAGGACATGGAAAGGGAAACCTGAAACGAAGCGATCCACAAAATGCTCCAAACCAGTTACCACCTTGAACTCAAGACCAGTAACCAGTAAGAAGCAAGGCGCTCAACAATGTCGTACCATCAAAGCCAAGCACTAAACTGGACGGCAGTTAACACGGGAACAGAGTTCAGTGGGTGGGCACCATCACTCCCTCCATGCTGTCCTTCAATGCTGGCACCCATGGAGGAGTGTGATGAGCCCGCTGGATGACTGGCACCTGAGTCAGCTCCAAACTCCATCATTAGACCACCAGCACAGGCCTGCACAGTAACAGCGACAAGACCACTGGCATCGACACATGAAGGGCAGGTGGAGCAGTGCCCTCAGTCTCCCAGCAGATGGTACTGGTGAGATTGTCCTGCTCCATCATTGAACCAGCCTATGAGACACCACCAGCACAGGCCTGCTCCGTGACAATGACAAGAGCAGTGGCATCTGTACATTAAGGGCAAGTAGGGCAGTGCCCCCCAGCTCCATCATTAAGTTAATTGATGACACCACCATTGTAGGCTGATCATTAACAACAACAAGACAACTGGCATCTCCATATTAAGAGTAAGGGGTGCGCTGCCCCCCAGCTCCCCAGCAGATGGCAGTGGTGACATTGTCCAGCTCCATTATTAAATAAGCCAGTGACACCACCAGCACAGGCCTGCTCAGTGACAAAGACAAGAATGGCAATGGTGGGAAGGTGGGGCAGCATCATTCATCTCCCAGTAGATGGCGCTGTTATTCAAAAATGAAACAATTAGCGTTAGTTTGAGAGACAGGCGTCTTATAGGCCCCCCAGTAGATGTCAAATCCCAGATCCCAATTCCATCTTCTCCAGCTCCATCATTAAGTCAGCTGATGACACCACCATTGTAGGCTGATTATTAACGATGATGAGACAACTGGCATCTCCATATTAAGGGCAAGGGGTGCACTGCCCTCCAGTTCCCCAGCAGATGGCACTGTTTTGCATTAAATGAACTAAAGTGGCATGTAGTATGAGAAACTCTGCCCTGTAAACCCTGAGGGTCTCCCACCATTCCTGCGCTTTGTGATTTTTGGGTTTTGTGATCCTGTGCCCCGGTTTTTTTTGTTGTTTTTTTTTTAGGATTCCGCTTTTGGACTTTCTTCACTTGGCATTACGCTTGCTGGCATCTCCTTTGTGCTCTTTGGAGCCTCAGGGTGTGATTTGTGAGAGTAAACTTTGTATTTCATGAAGACCCTTTGATGTGCGAGGGTCTGATGGCAAGTCCCCCTCTCTAGTGGGCAATTCTGGAAGTGTTTTTTGTTGGGACTTGCTTGCTTTGTTCATTTTACGTCATCCCATCCGGGGTTGGGTCCATCCTTGCAGGTCCTCCTCCGGGCCTCGTGTGTTTGGTGGCTTCAGAGGGCAGGTGGATGGACGTTTGCTGAGCCCCATCCATTGGCACCTTTTGCAACCAGGGGGGGGCACATTCATGCCACTGCCACTCTCCCCCCACCTGCACATTGGGGTCACAGGTGAGCCCCCTTTGGCTGCCGGCTGATTAAACGACTTTTTTGTTCCTTTTCTCGTGTTTTTTCATGTCGGCGAAGCGTGCGGGAGCAGCAGGGCTCCCCGGGGGTTTCATTTTGAAATCCCTTTCAGATCACATCACATTATTAGCAGAGAGCTAAGTGCACTACAAATGAGGTGTCGCATGATAAATGGATCTCGAGATACGAAATGTAATTCATCTATGACTTAGTGAACAGCTGAGTATTGTTTTGGGGAGAAAGAAAAAATAATAATAATAAAAATAATAATAAAAATAATAATAATAATAAAATAATAATAATAAAAATAATTAAGCAGCTCCTAAAGCAGGTCACCAGTGACCCACTGCAGCGCATGTCACCATCGTCTGGTATACACAGAAGTGACAAACAAAGGGTGATGGTGGGCTTGGGAGTCAGGAGACCTGCACCTCTGCCTCCTCGTCTACAGGGGGCGCTGTAGTCAGCTGTGAGCCCAGTCACCATCTCCGTCCTGGACTCTCTGATCCGAGCTCACTGGGCTGGCGACTCTCTCCAGGGTGGCTCTTTCCAGGTCCTTCATTTTCATGCTGGCCTTCCCTTTTCCGTGTGCCAGTCCTGTCAAGACTGAGGAGTCCCAAAGCCCTTCACACCTTAAAAGCACTTTCCAAAAATGGTCACGTGAAGGGAAAACCATCAGGCCCGCCCAGTAAACTCCGAACTTTTTAAATTTAAAAGGAGGAGGACGTTCCACAAAAATGTTCTGTCAAGCAGTGGAGTTCCAGAGAGAAGGGTCTCTTAAACTTTATTATCTTGGGACCCTTGTTAGTGTCTTTGAGACACGGTTCATGACGGATGTCAGATTGGGGGGCACCTCACTTGGAGTTTTGCCCTGGACGTCATGGCAGAGTAACCCGTGGTAACTCATTGGGTGACACTTCCCAAACCACACGTGACCCTTTCCCGTTAAATGGAGACCCAACGGTGGCCACCTGTGACCCCTGATCCCCTTGTGCCTGTAGTGCCCAAAAGGCAGAAAGGATTTGCCAGGACAGGAAGGCCATCCCAAGCAAACAGAAACCCAAAATTCACAAATCCAATGTGAGGTCAAAACACAGAAATTATCAAAAAGCGCAGCAGAAAACCCAGAAAGTCACCGAAACTCCCAGGGTGCCTTCACATGAATCACCAGGAACGGCGGGAGACCCTCTGAATTTATAGGCAGGAGGGCGGTTCTGGGCGGTGATTGACAGGTGACCCCGCCCCCCGGGGCACCTCCCACAAAGCAGATGGAAAGCAACAAGGTGCTGATAGGAGAATCAAAATGAAAATCAAAAGAACAGAAACAATAAACCAGAGCTGTCACTGTCAGCGCTTCACACTCCATCACAACTCTGAGTCCCACCCAATGGCTGAGGTGGTCTTTAATAAATTCTGCAGATTAGATTAGATAAGATTTTGAACATTCAGCCATTTTACTCGGGGACATTCCCAGTCCAGATTTTAAAAACTGGGAGGCATTTCCCAGTATCACAGAGTGAGGGGGAGACCCATCCCAGTTGAACTGTTTGGCCATTCCTGATTATTTTTTAATTTGGTGGCATTTCACATTGTCACTCACTGCCAATGCTGGGTGACATTTCTCACCTTCCCAAGGTTCCCCAGTCCTATTATATATATATATATATATATTTGCTGACAATTTCCAGTTCCCCAAACTGGGTGGAGTGGCCTTTCCTGTTTTGTCCAGACGGGTGACTTTTCCCACTTTCATTTACTGGGTGACATTTGAAATTCTCCAGTCCTAATCTTGCACATTTCCTAGTATCACAGAGTGAGTCAGAGGCTCTTCCCAGTTTCATTAACTGGTTGGCTCTTCCTGTTTCCTTTTATATTGTGCCATTTCCTGGTGTCACTCATTCCCTAAGTGTCATTTCCTTGGCAGGTCCTATACTGGGTGTCATTTCTCAGACCAACTCATTTCTAACTTCCATCTACTGGTCTGGGTGGCTTTTGTCCTTTTCCCCTTACTGGTTGTCATTTGTTTCTTTCAAGTTGACATTTCCCAGTCCAGCCTAGCGAGTGAGGACCATGTCCCAGTTTTGTTAACTGGTTGACAGTCCCCTTCTTTTGTATGGTGGCACTCACTCCATATGCACATTTTCCTTTGCCGCTCAGTGACTGCCAGTCCGTTCCCATTCCGTTTAAATGGATGGCAGTTCTCCTTTCGGCCAGTTGGATGCCATGCCATCCTGTTTTTACTTACTCACTGACTTTTCCAGCTCCTTTAACTGGGTGCCATTTCCCAGTATCACTCATTCTGCAGTCCCAGTTGCTGGCTGACATTTCCCATTGCCACTTAGTGGTGACATCTAATCTCACCAAGGGGGCAGCAGACTTTTTCCAGTTGCTGTAGCTGGTTAGCCTTTCCCAGTGCCACTCACTGCCCAGTCTCAATTGCTGAGTGACATTTTTCAGTCCCACCTACAAAGTGACTGGGATCGGTCCCACTTTTCTTAACTGAGTGACATTCCCCAGGACCAGCCAGTCTGGCATTTACTGCCCAGCAGACTGACTAACTGGGTATCTCTTGCCACTGCCAGCCATGTCACTGTACCAGCTGCTGGGTGCCACTTTCCCCTTGCTGGTATTATTCAGTGTCACCTAGTGGGCTGCAGATGGTGTCATAGTACTTTGACTGAGTAACATTTCCCAGCACCATCTCGTCCCCATTGCCATGTGGTGGGTGACATTTCTCAGACCCCTGTCCTCTTTCTGTAACTGAGTGACATTTCTAGTGCCAGTCATTGCACATTCCCAGTTCTCAGCAGCACTTCCTGGGCTCTTCCCACTTTCCCCTAATTGTTTCACCTTTTCCCAGTACCACTCTGTCCTCATTCCCACTTGTGTCCCCCGGACCCCCTTCCTCCTCTCCTCTCCTGTCCTCTCCCACCTCCACGTTCCGATGCTCTTGTTGCACTAAACGTAGCAGCTGCTTCACATCTGCCAACCGGCCCCCCAAGGACATCCAGTATGGCGCTAACATGAAGTGAGTCAGTCCTGTTCAAGCTGCTGAGCGGAGAAGGTTCAGTGGAAGCCGGGGACTGGTGGGCTTCATCTTTTTTGCCCCCATGAGCATTTCTACTCTGTAAAGTTGGAAAGCCCCCCATCAGCCTCTTTAATGAAGGGTCTTTTTATGGATTAATATTTGACGGTAGGGTCCTACCCAAGAGACATCTGTGAGCCATGAGGGAGGACAACTTCATGTGTGAAAGGCTCTCTGCCAGACATGGAGATCAGACAGTCAGTGCTGCCCCCTGCTGGTCTCCACTTTTAATACAAATCACTCACCATGTTGTTGCTCTGCTCGGGTGGGGGACGAGGAAGTCAAAGTCCAGATGACAAGTGGGGGGTCTTCACTGAAGTCAAACCTACCAGCAAGGCCAAAGTCCAGCATGCAAGAGCAGAGCTCAGCCGGAACAATCAAAAGAAACAAAAATGGAGTCACGAACGGCACAAGAAGTCGCGTGTTTGTGTTTTTGAGACGCCTGATGATCTGCTGGGCCGATGAGCAGAAATGAAAAGGCCCATAGAGGACCCCCCATGCCCAAAAAAAAGGGTCCGTATTTAAAATGAAGAAAAGGGGGAAAGAAACCAACAAACCCCTAGCCCAATGGGTCTTTCATTTTAAAACTTGTTGACACATTCATAAAAGAAGCAAAAGTCAAACTGGAGACAAAGCAACGTGAACAAAATCAACCCACAATTCCGAAACTCCCATTCTTTAAATAAAAATCACACAAGGAGGGCTGTAATGGGCTTCAGCAAGCCCCGCCCTTTTCACGGCCCCCCAAGCCTTGACTTCCTTAGACGACAAAGAAAAACTCCCAAAAAAATAAATGGAAAAAACCTCAGAAAAGGGAGTTCAAAGAGAGACCCCTGTCCAGGTAGGCTGGGGGTGCAGTGGGTGTCAAAAAGAAAAGGGGGTCAATACAATAGAATAGAATACACAGAAGTCATCCTCACTACAAAATAATAGTCAAATAGAAACATTACAAGTACAGAGCACAATTCAACAGGAGATGACATCCCATAATAGGATTTGTTCAGAGCCCTGGAGACCTCGGCCATCAAGTCGCCTCCAGCCAATCCGATGAAAGGACCCCCTCTACCCGACAATTCCTGCAATCCTCCATCACAGGTGACTTTACCTTAGGCTGGCAGGACAGCTTGGCAGGTGGGCCGTGGCACCAAGTGGCACATTTGAGTACCAAGAAGAGAAACAGAACAGGTGAGGGTGAGTAACAAAGTCTAACTGTCGTGTTACTTCTGTTTTAGTGCTAATGGCAGTTAATCAGCAGCTCTAGTCAGGGTGTGCTAAACTGAAGTCGTGAGTCTGAAAGCTGAGACCGAAGGGGCGTCTCTTATAGTAGCTGACAGACCAGTCCACAGTTTAGGGGGTCCTGTAGCTAAAAGCTCAACCTTCCCCTGTTATTTTATTAATCCTAAGCAGACCGGCATCTTGAGATCTCAACATGCACTGTGGTTTGCAAGATGAGATAAGTTCAGATACAAGTGAGCTGCACCTCGGCCATTTAATGCTTTGTGTGTTAAAAGGAGGATTTTGAAATCTGCCCTAAACTTAACCGGGCGCCAGTGTAAGGACGTGAGGACTGCAGTTCTTGTTCTTGCAGCATGTTCTTTGGATTAACTTGAAGCTTTATAAAGGACAATTTGAACATCCAGTGAACACCGCATTGCAGTAGTCAATCCTACTAGAAATAAATGCAGGAATTCATTTCCCACAACCCCACTTATTTAGAAAACGTCTTAATTTCCCAACATTTGTAACATGGAAGACACACAATTTAGACAGCTTTGAAATGTGCGCTCTGCTGAGATTCAGTAAAATTAATGGCGACTCCAACTGAGTTACATGACGACAAAACACTGTTGTGATCAAAATGTAAACCACGTGAGAGTCCGTAAAACCTGGAACATCCCATCATAAAGCACAAGCAGCGAGTGCAACCCAAAGACAAAGGCAGCAGAGTGCTGTGGGCGGGGTCTACAGAGGTGCCATCAGGTGACCACGCCCCCTAGGGCTCAGCACACACGGAGCAGGGCACATAACTTAAAGTACAGTTACGGGCATAAGCAATAGTAATTAATAATTTAGTCATGAATTAATTGAATAGTTAAATATTTAAATTCATTAGTTTGAAACAAATCAACCTGAGCAACTGATCAAGAGCTGGGCACCTAATTTAAAGTATAACTGTGTATGTATGCAACATTCAATAAATCAATAAGTTAATAAATTCATTGAATTCATTGATTCATCCGCATAAAGCAACATAAGTAGCCCACAAAATTAAAATACAGTTTAATACGTAAATAAGATAACTGGATCACCAAACAAATTTGTATTCACTAAGAAACCTATAAAGACCTTCTTAATAATAAAATGTACTTAATAATACTTAAAGAACGACACCCCAGTTCTCACTGGACGCTGGTTGTTCCAAATGGGCATCAGGGTGCCACTTAGCTTGCATATTCCAGAAAATATCTAAGGGGTCAGCCTGTTGGTCTGCAGGACTCTACTCAGACTGGCATCCTATTAGGAAGGGGTGGGGCCTCCAACAGACCAATTCTGAGTCCCCAGTTGGGTGCTGGCCAATCAGCCTCCAGTAGACTGCAGACAACAGGCTCCACCCACTTTGATTTACACCTCCCATTCCTGCCAGCCGAAACGGCGGCTCAGATGAGGACGGGACTCAGTAATAGTGAGAGGTTCAGAAAGTGAGGTCAGCCGCTAAAGGTGGTCAAGCATTGCAAAGAGGGCGAGAAATGTCAAACTGGAATACAAAAGAAGAACAGCAAAGGGAGAAAATGGAAAATAAAATAAAACAGAGAAAAAAGACAAAGAAGAAAAACCAGGGGAGGACATGCAGACTCCACATGGATGGCAAACGGCAGGCTGGAGACCACTGAGTGGGGAGCCAACGATAGGATGGGAGCTGCTGCTGGGGGCCAAACACATTTCACTGTTATTGTTGTATGAAGACATAAAGAGTCTTTAACCACCGCGGAGGAATGACGTGTGTGTGTACATCCAGGGAGAGGTCATGTGCTGCTGGCCACATAGCGAGAAACGCGCAGAACCAGCAGCAGCGCCTCAGATACGCAAAGCAAAGGGATGTGCGCTCGTTTCATTATAACTGGGCTGACATCAGGAACTTCTGAACGAACAAACTTCCTGCTGCAAAACACAAAACGGGCGTCTTTATGGATATGAGATTTAGTTTCACATCAGTTTGTCAATCCACACGCATTACATTTTCTGGTTTTGCTGAGACCACATCAAGTCTGACCAGGAACTGAACCCGGGTTCAAGAGGCCTTAGAGCGCCTTTCATGTCTATCTATCTATCTATCTATCTATCTATCTATCTATCTATCTATCTATCTATCTATCTATTAAATAGTGCCTTTCATCTATCTATCTATCTATCTATCTATCTATCTATCTATCTATCTATCTATCATATAGTGCCTTTCATCCATCTATCTATCTATCTATCTATCTATCTATCTATCTATCTATCTATCTATCTATCTATCTATTTATCATTTAGTGCCTTTCATCTATCTATCTATCTATCTATCTATCTATCTATCTATCTATCTATCTATTTATCATATAGTGCCTTTCATCCATCTATCTATCTATCTATCTATCTATCTATCTATCTATCTATCTATCTATCTATCTATCTATCTATCTATCATATAGTGCCTTTCATCCATCTATCTATCTATCTATCTATCTATCTATCTATCTATCATTTAGTGCCTTTCATCTATCTATCTATCTATCTATCTATCTATCTATCTATCTATCTATCTATCTATCTATCTATCTATCATATAGCGCCTTTCATCTATCTATCTATCTATCTATCTATCTATCTATCTATCTATCTATCTATTATATAGTGCCTTTCACGTCTATCTGTATATTAGTGTATATTTTTTCTTTTCTTTTTTTAAAAGTCCATTTTGCTGACGACTTGTTAGTTAATTGTCCCCTGTTCATTTTTTTCTTTTCTCTTTAATTGTTTTATTTTTTTATCTGTATTTGCTCTTGCAGCCTGAGGTTTCGTTGCCCTTTTAGCAGACGCGTGCTCAGCCCTGGGCAGCCGTGCCAGTTTTGGTTCTGTTTTCTTTCCGACTTGGACTCGGCCATGAAGGACTACTGCAATGTCTGGCACATTTACATCGAGTGGTAATTAGCAGGAGGCTGTGTTTTCCATGGCAGCAGAACGCTTTCTTGAGTCTACAAAAAACAGGCCGTCAGTAAATCTGTTCATATTAAAAAAAAAAAAAGAAAGAAGTATAAAGGGCCCCTTTGTGCTGCTGTGTGTGCGCCGCTCTGTCGATGTGCGGCTAGGAAGCAAAAGCTGAAGAACGGCAGGTTTATTGTGTTTCATATATAATGACAATAATATCCGTTACAATTCTCACTTTAATAATTAAATATCCAGCACAACACAAATGACATTTTCATCCGCTCACACACACACACACACAAACACACACGCGCGCACCCCAAGCCCAAAGAGCTCCGTGTTTTTTAATTTTTATTTTTTCCTTTTAAATTGGACGGCAGGCCAACAGCGACGCCAGCTGTTCATAAGCAGAGCTGCAGCCTCCCGTTTGCGTTTCAGCTGAACAAGAGTGCCCTCAAGTGGCAGACATTGAAAAGTGCTTTAAAATAGAGGGTCCAGTATTTCGAAAAAGGAAGGTCTGTCTGCCTCGTTCTCCACGAAGTCTTCATTACAGTAAGAGGTTTGCGCAGGGGGTGCACGTTACCGGGTGATGATCCCTGGTTTGTGATTCACAGGAGGTTTTGATGTACGACGGACGAACTGAAACGTCGGGGTGCAGGCAGGCAGGTGACTGTAAAGGAGGATCAGCGAGTCTGCTTATTATTAAGGACATAATGCGTAAAATTAAACCACAAAGGGGGGATTATTACAATTACGTTTTCACCCACCTCTGCTCTCTCCTCTTCTCCATTTGCTTTTCCCGGTGAGTCTCCAGCTTGCCAGTTTTCTCGTTTCCAGGTCCTAAACTTTTTTCTGCCTACCTTCACCCTCACGGCGTCCGCCTTTGTCTTTGTCTACGTTTTTGATTTTCAGTCTCAGGTTTGTATGCAGAAGTTCACGATTTCCTCTTAATCCCCCTCATCCTGTGGAGTTGTGAAGAAACGTCCGGACTTCACGGAATGACAGCCCACCCTTTAATGGGACCCGATCTGCCCACCCCCTCCTGCTTTCTGGCAGACTATTCCTGCTTCGAAGGGATCTGTGCCCCCCACCCTAATTGTTTTGAAATAATTGGGAGTTCATGGGCGCCCACCCCAATTCCTTCAATGCGATTTGGAGTTTCTACTGTTTCAAAGTGTTTGGGACTTTATGGGGACCCCTGGACTCTTTGACATGACCGGAATTTCACGGTGGGGGGACCCCCTCCCCAGATTGCTTTGATGTGACGGGGAGGGTTGCAGTGTAATGGCGAGGCACATTAGGGGGGCACACGTTTGAGCAGCACACCAGGGAGGCTGCAGTAAGATGTTGGGGGCTGGCGGGAGGGGGGTGGTCGGTTTGAGTTGTCCGTTTTGTCACCGAAGTGAACACTTTAGTGCCGACCCCATACCAGACCATGACCTCAAAGAAACAGCAAAACATCACTTGGAAGACCCTACAAGGATGTGGCAGAAAATAAAGGGGGCGTTTTATCTTGAACCCTATGTTGTATGTGTGGCACGACAACCCGGTGGTACCATCAGCACTGCCAGCGCCCCGATGCCTTCTCTCTCTGTTGTGCCTTGTTGAGCCGAAGGGCGGGGTTTAATGACTCCACCACTGTGGCCCCGCCCCATGTCTATATATGGCTGCTGCCGCTCAGAAGCTCCACCTCTGCGTTGTGGCAGCCCCTTAACTGCCCTTTTCCTTGTTTTCTGCAGTTTGCTGTTTGGCTGTGAGATTTTGGGATTTCAGCCTCGTTCTGTTTGCATTCGGCATTTCGTTTTTTAATTCATCTTCTCTCCTGCTTACCGTTTTTGAATGTTTGTTGAAGAAATACCTCAAAACAAACCAAGTCTCCTTCTGTTGTTGTGGACCAGGGGTGTTATGGTGGTTTTCTCTCCTGTTCTTCTGTTCTTGAATATCAAAGCAGCCAGTTGCTCGAGGTCTACAAGACTGAATCCACGTTTTGCTTTGTCTGTTCTAACTGACCAGGGACCACCCTAATATATATTTCTCCATTGTTGCTGCTGTTTATGTTCTTCTCTCCTCCGTTGTCAACTGGCCGCCGCTCAACGACAATAAAGTTAATGGCAGATATTGCTGGGCTCCCCATTGTGTTCTTCAGTTTGAAACTGCTGCTTTATGTTATTGTGCGCTTAAACAACTCCGGCTCTGTATGTGTGTGTGTGTGTGTGTGTGTGTGTGTGTTACGTCTTCAGTAATTAGTAAAGTTTGTACTTGGATCTGATTGTGGTCTGCTCCAGTGCCTAAAAAACAAAGGAGTCGCTAGAGCCCACCCACTCAACTCTGCATTTCAAGGGGCATTTCAGGTTGCACGTGGTGTCACTGAAATACATTATTAAAGGAACATCTAAATAAATACATAAAGAAATAACCAACCCAAACACACTGTTTACACTCAATTTTTATTGTCAAATTTCACAGTACATTTATTTATTTATTTATTTATTTATTTGTTTAATTTTGTCTGTGATCCCCCCAACACCTCGTGATTATTCCTGGCCTGCGCAGATTTTGTCCAGTTGGGTCTGACGGACACCCTGAGAGGCGCTCTAATAGCGCCGTGATGTCTCCCTCTTGTGGAGCTTTGAGGTATAGCAACGACGTGTTAGGACCTGCGAGATTTGCCGGGTTAATAAAACGGGAAGAAAACGGCGAACCTAAACTTCTTAGTGTGTGTGATGGAGGATATGGAGACTGGGATGATTCCTGCTTGGCACCAACACCTTCTGTGGTTGGCCCCGGCTCTTTGACCCTGAATTGGGTTTAAATGATTTGATAATGGCGGGCGATCTTCAAATGGCACAGTGGTTAGCGAGATCGCACAGAGCCACAGGCAAGGCTTGGATTTGGCTCAGCAGTCAAAATTTCTCCATCAAATGTGAATGCAGGCACTTTTTCATGGAGAGCAGCGGCAAATGTCAATCGCTTGATCCTGACTTCTTCATATATGAGACACTGTTGAATGAATAATAACTTTATAATAATAAACTACATAATAATAATGTCTTATTAAGAAACTGTGGATCAGGATATCCCTGTGGTACCGGAAATGAACTGAAGATACGTAGCAAAGTATTTAGAAAAAAGCTACCTGTATATGGAAATATATAGTGTCTATCTATCTATCTATCTATCTATCTATCTATCTATCTATCTATCTATCTATCTATCTATCTATCTATCTATTATATTTTGCCTTTCTATCTATCTATCTATCTATCTATCTATCTATCTATCTATCTATCTATCTATCTATTATATAGTGCCTTTCTTCTATCTATCTATCTATCTATCTATCTATCTATCTATCTATCTATCTATCTATCTATCTATCTATCTATCATATAGTGCCTTTCATATATATCAATCGATCTAGAACATTAAAGAAAACGAACTTGTTTATTTATCACATACTATAAAATAAAATTTACAAAGAAATTGTGTTTTTACGATGTTCCCGTTAATTTCATTTATTCGGTGTAGCGCCTTTCACGTAATTTACTGTGTCAATAATAAAGTGAACTCCGGCGCTTTTAGCCAGTCGAACACTAGAGGGCAGCAAACACCACGCGAGCTCACAGCTGGCTGTGCAATGTGAAACGGGCATGCGCGTGCGCTTGTGAAGGCTTGTGTGTGTGCGTGTGTAAATGACAAAAAACACATTCCACGCCTTTCACATCTATCTATCTATCTATCTATCTATCTATCTATCTATCTATCTATCTATATATCTATCTATCTATCTATTATATAGTGCCTTTCTTCTATCTATCTATCTATCTATCTATCTATCTATCTATCTATCTATCTATCTATCTATCTATCTATCTATCTATCTATCTATCTATCTATCTAGTGCCTTTCACATTTCTGTCAGTCATTCATCTTCTTAATTTTTCAGTCGCTCTTTCAATCAGTCAGTCAGTTAGACCCTGAACGGACTAACTCATTATATGCTCAAGTATCAATTAATCAATCAATTAATTAACTAATCGATCCATTAAAAGCCAGTTAAGCTGTCAGCCATTGATTGAGTCATTGATTCTGTCAGCCAATCAGTTTCTTAATTGGGGGTCCGCAGTGTGGACTCGTCTGCCTTAAGGGGCCACAAGCAGAGACGGCCAGTGCCCTTCTATTATCACAACTAACAATAAACTGATTTCTAAAGTGCCTTTCACTTCATGTTCTGCAAAAGAAAGCAGAAAAGAATGGAAGGGAGTAACAGACACTGAAGGCTTAGGAGGGGCAGCCGGACCACCACACGTACTGCTCAGCCGGATGCCAATCCTGCCGTTTCCCAATGAGTGTGTTCCCGTTGACGTCGGAGAGTGAGGCTCTGACGACAGGCAACACCAAATCGTGAGAAGACGATGCGCGGAGCACTGAGTCACTGCGGGGGGACGCTCCTCAGACGTGTGCTGCTCATTGGAACAAAATGCTTTTAAAGTCTGCAAAAAAAAACCCAAACAAAACAAACAACAAGTGCTGGAGGTCCAGGCGTCCACCCAGTTAGAGCCCCCCCTAGTGGAGGGCACCGAATCGCAGGTCCTCGAGCCACCTTGATCTGGATCGGCCTGTCAGCGCGCAGGTGAAGACGGCTCTCGGCTGAGTCAGGAGATCAGGACTTCGCCTCCAGCAAAATGAATCACAGGAAGCGTCTTGGGAACTGCGCCGTGTCATCCAAGAAGAATGCTGTTACTGCTGCGGGGACGTCACCTGGCAGGAAGACTTCCACGAAGAGCGGCGATGGCAGCTGGAGTGATGAGGTGGTGCGGTGGGCAAGGGGGCCATCAACACCTGGACATTGTGCTGGCTGCTTGAACCAGAGGGGGCGTGGCCTGGGAGAAGAAACAGCCAGGAATTACAGGAGAGAGGAGGGGAGCTCTGGCGCCCTCTGCAGACCACTGCTGGAACAAAGAGCTGTGGTGGCTGCTTGAGCACTTGGAGGGTCCGTCCTTTTACCAGTTATCATCCAAGGGGGCAGGAGAATTGTTGGAAGGCCTGTGCTGGAGGATCTTCTCCAGCTGCTGCTCCACCTGCTCGGGTTGTGGGAGCAGTCGGTGAAAATGATCAGCTCTCCGATCAATCGAGATGATGATAATGATGATTGTTATTACATATTTTATCTGGGGTGATACTTACAGCCCAAGCCACCTAACTGGCAGTCGGAGGTGCGAGTTGAAGCAGCCGCCCAGTGGTCTGAAGGGCAGCACCTTAGCCACGGCGTCATGGAGAATAAAATTGAGTAGAAGACGCTCGTAACAACTGCGATGTCTAACAGGCAGGGAAGTGATTGCTGAACACGCATCTTATTAGACACAGGGACGGTGACTTTGTCACCTGTGACAAGCAGAAGGAGGACAGACCAGAGTGGGCCGGGGGTGCAAGGGACGCTTTACATTCTGTGAGCCTTCCTGGACTGGGAGTTACGAGTGCATTTAGGACTCTAAGAAAGGAGAAGGTTTGACCGGGCAGTCAGCAGCTGATTTGCCTGTATATCCTTTCTTTCTACACATGTGTACCCTTCCTAAACCGGAATAAAATAAGTGAGGGAACACAAACAGACCACTGGAATGGGTGGCGAGTCTACTTGACCAGGATACGTGCCAAGGGCGACAAGACTGGAACCACCTTGGCTTTAACCTCCTGAGCCTTTCTTGAGCTTTTATTAAAGGACAAGTGTCTGTGTGTCTGTGTATGTGAGTGTTTCTATCATTCCAACAGATGGCGCATCACAGACATTTGTAGTAATAAAATACATTGCATTTGTCATTCCAACAGGTGGCGCATCACAGATATAAGCACTGCTTTTGTAATAGTACGTAACAGAGACACGTCAGATGGACGGACACACTGCACTGCAAACATTAACACTGACATCTCTGTTGATTACTTAGATTTCAACTGCTAGCCGACCTTAATAAAAACATCAGCATCTGTGTGGGGTTTGCTTGGAGGAATATTTCAAACAAACCCAAACGAATACATAAATAAATACACGCATTGTGAAAAATGCACCTTAATGAAAGGATTAGTGTCTGTGTGTCTGACCAGTTGCTATGTTTGTGATGGCACATTATAAACATTTGTTGTGATAAAGTGCATTGCATTTGTCATTCCAACAGGTGGTGCGTCACAAACATTTGTAGCAATGCATCTTATCACTACAAATGCTTGTGGAATGAAATTTCAGTGAATGACAATGAATTTTATTGCTACAAGCTTTACAAAATACATTCCAACAGATGGTGCACTGCAAACGTTACCTGTGAGGTTTACTTTGATTATTTAGATTTCTTAGATGAGCAGCACAGCTAGTTCTGTGTAAACAGCGTTAATGCCAAGTGTCTCTTGAGCTGTTATGATCACACAGGTGGCGCAGTGGTAAGGAGGATTGTGGGTTTGTGTCTCGGGTCCTCCCTGCATGGAGAGCACTTTCTGCTGCCATCTAGTGGATAACATAACATCATGCTGAACAAGATGATGACTTTTTCTCATCAATATTCATGAGCGGGGTGGAGCCTTCAACCTAAACACCCAGTGGCATGTAAACGAGAAACTGTAAAGCCAGTTTTAGAACAGACCGCAGCTGAGCCATCAGTTGCCTCGAGCCATCGTGACGGCGCCGTGAATTGGTCATCAGATGCTGAGACGGACCCTGAATGTGATGCTTAAAGCCAGCCAGGAGGTCGGGGGACCTGCCAGCGGAGTTTGGACACACAGATCTGGTGACGGTCCAGCAGTGGCCTCCGTCATTCCTTAATGGAAGAAATCTGAAACAACCACCTATTGCAGCCCACCCACACAACCTGAGGGTCTCGCCGAGAGAGGTGACCAAGGACCCCGACGGTCATTCTGGCTGAGCTCCGGACGAGCCTGTGTGGAGATGTAAGAACAACCGTCGAGCGAGCCGCCCTGCCCTGCCCTGCCCTGCTCAAGTGAGCGGGAGACTTTCTGGAGGGTGGGCTCGAGTCGGTGGGTTTCAGAGTTGAAATTTGCTGCTCGACTTTAATTTCTTATTTTGTTTGTTTTTGTTTTTTTCACATAAGGGTTTAATTATTGCCAGAAACAAATCTCCAGGCTCCCCCCCCACCCCTCAACAAAACAAAACAAAAAATAAAAACGAAAAATGAAGAAAAGTTCAGCTGAGGGGTCAAGTGGCGCCAGCTCAGAGCTGCAAGGAAATATGTGACACCAGTGTCAAGTCCATGGGAGCGCGGCCCCTCCGTGTGGTGGTCTCTTAAAGCGCTGAGCGTGCGTCTCGCTCTCTGGTTATGGCGTTTCTTCTTTAAAGCTCCTTCTATGCAACGATAGAAAGTGAAGGCTGATTGATTGATTGATTGATTGATCGACCGATCGATCGATTGGCCAGTCTCTACGTCTCCAAAGCCTGCATTTCAAAATCCGCCCCTCCATTTTTTTTTTCAAACCCACTTCAGGATGCCACTGAGCTGCTTCCCATTCTGGCACCGTTGGGCACACAGCATCAGCCCATTCTCGGCCGGGCACACGTGCCCACACACCTGCAGTCACTACGGGGTTAATTTACAGGTCAATCTAGCCTGGAGGACCCCGAGGAACGCTGCCATCAACACAGAGAAGACAGGCAAGCCACCGATAGTCAGTGCCACCGAGCCGCCACGCTGCCCGCACATCCAAATGCACCAGGAGGGTGGCAGAGCTTTGGTTCAGATTCTCCACTGGTGGGTGGCATGGTGGCACAAAGCCTAACTTCAAGGGCTCACTTTGGTCTGATTTGCGGTGGGTGTGGCGAATGGCCGGGTGGGTGAGTGGGTTACGCCAACATGGCAGCTGCGTGACGCACTTGTTTGGCTCTAACACGGCGGCTCCAGAGCGACGCTTCACATTCTGCCTGAGTGGATTCGTCTGATCTTTTCTTTCTTCTTCTTTTTTTCCCTGATGAAGTGGCCCTCTTCTTTGTGTCACTGCGCTCTTGGAAGGGGATTGCTGGGAATTCAATGACATCCGATGACCTACCTTGGCTATAAATAAAACGCCGCGCTCAGCTGCTGATAGCTCGGCTCTCGCCACAATGGGGGACCCTGATGGGCTGGCACTGCTCTCTCATTTTTCTTCTCCTTGTTTTTTTTTTTTCAGGTCTGGCCTGATTCGGCCCCTTGTTGTACTGGGGTGACTTTGGCCAGGACCTCGGGAAGCTGGAGCCTTGCTGGACAGCAGCATTCGTAAGGCAGGAACCGACCCTGGGTGGCAGCGCGGTGACTTGAGGTCACCACACATGCAGATCCGAGAGATTCGTGGAAATGGAGGTGCAAGCGGAGAAGGCGTGAATCCTAAAAGAGGCTGGCGTGTTGTGATCCAGTGCTGCCTGACCCTGGCACTGCCAACTAACTCACTTTCACGCTCAGACGCACTTTTTATGGAGGGCTTGGAGATGATCCTGGCAGCCCAAAGTGAGAAGATGTCCATCCAAATTCAAACCACTGACCACCTAACTAGGGTACTGTAAGGAATGAAGTGCCGGGCACAAAGTACCACTGGCAGCAGGCGCAGGTAAGATAACCAGGAGATGACTAAGCTGGTTACAGACCCCATTACTGAGTGGCGTATTTGTTAGAATTTTACTGGACTCTGTACACCTGACATTCCTATTATAGAGCACCTTTCACACTGGCACACATGTGAATTCAGGGGTCCCTGAAGCTCGACAAGCTCGACTGAGGTAAGCAAGACCACTCCGGGGCGAGAGGGGGCGCTGTCATTAGTGATATCCACAGCCCAGAGAAGACGCCCAGTGAGGGGCGTGGCATCCGGGGGTAAGCCCCGCCCCTTCTGCCGTATCCACCATAAGGAAATGACGGCACGGAAAGGTGGGGTCTTTCTGTTGACCCGGACCTGAGCCCACTAGGAGCCAGAGACGCTTACAAGAGAGAAGCAAGTGTGAGGAGGCCAGAGTGAGTGACCCGACGTCAGGGCCTTTTCAGTTGTGCATTTCAGCACCCATTTTTGTTCTTTTAATTTTTATTTGATCAAATGTGGTTACCGGGGTGGCACCCAGCACTTCGTCCTGCTCCTGTCCGCTTCCTCAGTGCCAGCCAGAATGTCTGTCTGTGCCTTTCAGATCTACTGCTCTGTCACTAATGATGGATCTGGAGAGTAGCCACTTTGTACACATGGAAATCCTATTATATAGCGCCTTTCATATCTACCTCTATTTTTATTATATAGCGCCTTTCACATCTACCTCTATTTTTATTATATAGCACCTTTCATATTTATTTTTATCTCTACTATGTAGCATCTTTCACATTTAACTATATCTCTTTTATATAATGCCATTCACATCTATTTATATCTCTATAGGGTGGTCCAGATTTAATTATGCAATTTTCATTATGCTATAACTTATTAGGTTTATCACATAGAAAATCACCCAAAAAATCCCGGACCATCGAGAAGTGTGCGAACTGACAACATGAAGAATCGTCTTCACGCCAAACTGGAATCGTCCCCGCATAAATCAAAGTCATCCAGACGATCTGGATCTGCATAATTAGATCTGGACCACCCTGTATTATATAGCGTCTCTCACATCTATTTATATTTCTATTATATAGCACCTTTCACATCATTTTTTTGTCACCTTGGCAGTTCCCAGTGCCTTTAAGAGGACACCTGCCTTGGGTGCTAGTGATGCCAAATTCTTTAAACATGGGACCACATCATCCATCAGCTGGCACTACTGAAGGCAACAAACAAAATCTGAGAGGATCAGTGGCGACAACTTGTAAGGAGCAGCAGAGACTGCAAGATGGAGGAAAGTTCAACCAACTTCTGCAATGATGGCAAAAATCCATTAGAGTTGCGTTTCTCAACCACAGGGTCACAAGCTGCTGTCGTTTAAAATGGCGGTGGGTCACAAAGACACTTACATGGAAAAAAGTGGGTTGCAACACCAAAAGGATGTGAAACACTGTGTTAGAGAAGTAAACCAAAGTCCTTTGACAGATTGACTTGTACCCTCCTTGGACACCCAGGATGTGTGCGTTGCATTCGGTGTGACAACCGGACATCGACTACAGAAAACGTTTAGAACAGGAAGGCTCCCTTCTACCTCTGATCGGCTGGGCGAGTCACATCTCTCAGGTGTCCCACCAGCCTTTGAGAATCGCACAGCTACTGCCTTTCATTTTTCAGATGCCTTCTGTCAGTCGTGTGGTTCACCCTTCACTGTCAATGAGGAGCTTCGTGTGTCTATTGGTAACATTTCACCTCCGCATTTCAGCGTACTCCACACATTAACAAGATCGGCATATAATACTTAAGGACAAGGCCGCCTTGTTATGTTCCACTGCATGTTTACAGTGGATTATCTGTTCTCATCTGCAGGGAATGAAAGAATGGATTCGACAGTTTGTAACGCTCCTCCTAAACGCATAATTACAGCTCTGTGGCCAAAGCAAACAAGCGTGTAATTATTCCTGTGGTAATAAAGTGGGGCCGTGGAGCTGGGATGAGAGGGCTGATGTGCTCGGGGTATGCGTGGAAAGTGCAGGCCGAGAGAGAGGAGGAGACAAGAAATAGATAGAGAGATAGAGAGATAGATAGATTTGAAAGGCGCTATATAATAATAGATAGATAGATAGATATGAAAGGCGCTATATAATAATAATAATAGATAGATAGATAGATAGATAGATAGATAGATAAATAGATAGATAGATAGATAGATAGATAGATAGATAGATAGATAGATAGATGAAAGGCACTATATAATAGATAGATAGATAGATAGATATGAAAGGCACTATATAATAGATAGATAGATAGATAGATATGAAAGGTGCTATATAATAATAGATAGATAGATAGATATGAAAGGTGCTATATAATAATAGATAGATAGATAGATAGATGAAAGGCACTATATAATAGATAGATAGATAGATAGATAGATATGAAAGGTGCTATATAATAATAGATAGATAGATAGATAGATAGATAGATGAAAGGCACTATATAATAGATAGATAGATAGATAGATATGAAAGGCACTATATAATAATAGATAGATAGATAGATAGATGAAAGGCACTATATAATAGATAGATAGATAGATAGATAGATAGATTTGAAAGGTGCTATATAATAATAATAATAATAGATAGATAGATATGTAAACAACTCCCAGGCAGTCAGGATGCTGGAGTCACAGACCAGACGTTCTAACTGCTGAGTCATCATGCCACCCTGGTGCCTGTTTTTAAGTAACGTATATAAATTACACAAATCCCATTCCAGTCTATTAATGCCCACAGAGCTCAGACCCGATGGTTGCTCCTCTTTAATTCTTGACCAGTTTTTATTACAGAAGCAGAACTTTAAACTTTAGCTTTCTGCTATTAAAGTGTTTTATAAACGTGAACGTCTTCATTTCAATTTTGTTCTCCCCTTCCTCCCCTGCTGTAGTTCTTTTTTGTCCTCATTTGGTGGGTGGTCTTGTAATGTCCTTTGAGGTCTTCATTCCTTTTCCAGACACCTGTCTTGGCTGGCACTGCCATGTCCCAGGATCATAAAGCCCAGCAGCTCTTTGAGGTGCCACTGCCATCCCGTGACATCTTCTTTTCGTGACTCTCCGGGTCACGATATCTGCAGACTTGTGATGCCTGATGTTTCGTGGAGGTAGGCGGCACATTCAGGATGCCATCACTGATGCCCTCCGTGCAGCCTAATCTTGCGCCTGATCGGCCTGATAGCTGTCTGCGGACGTGCAGGTTTGGGCTCTGAATAAAAGTTATCTTCTCCTCTTACTGTGAGAGGCTTGGCAGGAGATCAGATAGCTGGTAAGACAGAGTAACGAGTGTTGTGCTTTATAAACAGTGTGGAGTGGAATTTGGGAGAGCGGCTGATAGCATCGCCAGGCGGCGCAGCGCAGGCCTCGGGAGCCTCTCAGAGTGCTGAGATAAAGACCCCCAGAAGCACGTAAACATGGAGGCACCACTGCACACTTTGAAAGGGCAGGGACTCAGGTTGGCATCTGAGAGAGAAAGTGAAGGGGTCCGATTACTTCCTGAATCTGCTGTGTGTAAATACAAATAGTGACTGGTGGGCAAACAGTGAAGGAGCCAGGAAGAACAGCTGGGGTGCCAGCCGGGCTACCCTTTTAAATTGTGGGCGACTAGTCAAAGAAAAAGACAAATAGAAAGTCGCTTTGCCTGTGAGCACAAATTAGGAGTAAATTCGGCCAGTAAAGCAAAGAAGGGATGCATCAGCAGGAGCTCCGTCTCCATTGCCGGTTGGGTCTGAAATGAGCCGCCATCTTCCCGGGGACCACCCACTGTTAGGGTGTCCCAACCAGAAGGGGTGGGGCCTGCTCAGGTATGAAGGTGGGCACTAGGCGTCTTTCTTGGGCTGCCTCTCGGAAAAGGAAGATAATGCTGGTGATAGCGCCCCCTCTCACTCTGGGGTGGCACTGTTTACCTTGACAGGGTCAGGCAGGTGATGCCCAGGCACATGTGCGTGACAGTATATATATATATATAAATAAGTTCACCAGATAACAAATGTGTTACTGTCCATGTAAGAAGCACCAATAGGGGGCACCCCAAAATACCATCCTAGAAACAGAGGTGTTGTGTGCCACGGGGTTCATAGAGTGACGAGGAGTCATGGTGTGGCACGTGTGTTTGGTTCTCTCTGTGAAAAGTGGGGCGCACACCAGATGTGAATGATTGACAAGAAGGGGTTAGTGTGCTCGGCCATGCCAAGGGGCATAGTGGACAGGAAGGGGTTGCCTAAGCGGGTGAGTCAAAGTGTACTGTCCAGCAGGTCTGCCAGCACTGGAATATGATGCAGGTAACCACAAATTGTCACCAAAGTGCTGGTTGAAAGGTTGCGCTGGCAGACAGTGTCTGTGACACATTGTGACAGCAAACAATTTCTACGGGTGTCCTGACTTCTGCTGCTTACTTCCAAACCGTCTGCTTGTGTAAAGGCATTGTGGGAACAAACTCTTGGGCTTCGTCTCCAGAGTGAACACAGAATGTCTACCACCAGTCTTCCAAGATGGCAATTGGCACAGGCACAAGGCTGGATCTGTACTTAACTGGCACATAGAACATTATGAGGCATCTCGAGTGGCGCACAGATTCCTCAGACTTGAATCCCATTAAAAAGATCCATGGGACCATTTGGATTGTGGGAAGTGTGGGATTTGGTGCTGGGAGAGCGGGTGAAAACCGACATTGCCCACATCCGCAAACTGGCAGTGTCCGTGCCAGACAGAACTGCTGCTGCCCGTCGGCCTCACGGGGGAGTTAGGCGCCTATCAGATAAGCTTTAGCCAGGCTGACTCACGAGTTTATATATGTAATAGTGGTCACTCAGGGGGTCTTTAAGGATGAGTGGTAAGGAAGGAGCCTGGCAGAGAAACAAAAAAAAACAGACACTTCCGTCCCTTACTCTTCGAGGGCTAATTCTTACTTTTTTTTTTTCTGTTTTGGCCCGGGGATGAAAATGTTTTTTTCCAAAAAGCCCACAAAGCGATGGTTTCACACCTTAACTGTTGAGATTCGACCAATGTCACTCTGCCTTATGTTCTGTGGGCACCCACAGCGTGTGAATTCACATACCTGTGACACGGCTGCCAGTCTCTTCACTCAGAAGCAGGAATGAACAGCGAGAAGGAGTCAAGTGACTGCTACTCCGCCGTGCCCGCTGGCACATCAAATTCTCCCACGGATTGACGTCTGTGTAGCCCCTCTGAAGACGCACGTGGGCGTGGGCGCGTTGGCCATGCCAGTGTGTTCAGCACTGTCATCAGATGATGCAGGTACCTGACTCTCATTTTCAACCTCCAGATCACTTGCATCAAAATCGGAGTCCAATGAGTCTGATTCAGCAATAATATGCAACAAATTAATTTACAATATGCACTCTGTCGCCAGATGGCGATGCCAGTTTAGACGTAGTTTGTTCTTCGCTACTCGGGCACGGGCAGGGACTCGAGGTCGAGCATTCCTTCCAGCAAAGAGAATCTACCCGTGACGTAACGGCGAGTTGATTAGCGCCCTCTACCCTTGGGTGTCGACAATAGCCGACGTCCGCCTTCAACCCCACGTGTTGACAAATATCCACACCACACCCGCCCTAAAAGAGTTCAAAATGCACAAAACGTCACTTAGATGATCCAGAAAGTTCTTATGTCCCGAGGAGACTAAAGGGGGTTCAACACTAGGTGACATGTGTGTGGCATGGCACATCAGCCGGCTGGCAATGTCACTACAGTGGCAATGCCACATTGTGGGACTGGCAGTCTGGTCACGACTGGATGGAAGGTGAAAGTCGCACCATCCAGACAGACCGGGGATGACAAGCTGCCGCCAACAGCCAGATGGCTTCACGTCGACCGGCGCCGAGCCAAAACAACAAGAAACTGGACGCTCTTGGGTGGGCCGACCTTCACCCCATCAAACATCTGTTGCAAGGCCTCAAAACAACTGACCGCTGCCAACACGGCCCACTCTGAGGGATTTAGCAACTTGAAAGTGTTTACTTCATCACAATTGTGCAAAACAAATAAAGAGGAGCCCGTGGAAGAGCCCGAGGTGGCACTCGACCATGAACGCTGGCATTGCCCGTTTTCATCCATCCATCCATTTTCCAACCCGCAGAATCCAAACACAGGGTCACGGGGGTCTGCTGTAGCCAATCCCAGCCAACACAGGGCACAAGGCAGGAACCAATCCCGGGCAGAGTGCCAACCCAGCGCAGATTGCCCGTTTTGAAATTGAATTTTTTAAAGGGTTTATAATTTGCATTTTTTTTTTTCTTTCCTTGAATCTCATTAGTCAAGAAATGAATGGAAGGAGATAAATGGCCCACAAGTCGGGTGTGCAAAGCTCGTAGACACTTAACGAGAAGCTGGAACTGAGGGCTTCGACAAAGAAGGGAAGTGAGGGTCGGAAAAGACGTGTGAATAGGAGATTTCATTTTTAGAATTTGAATAAAATTGTCATGATGGGTGTTGATAAAAAAGGCCAATTTCTCATTAAAATGAAAATCAACAACACAACACATTGCACAGAAAGTGAAGGGGGTCTTGGCCCCGTCTGAACACATTCTACAAATTCTACATTACACATCTATCTGATAAAGCCATTGGCTGGCCAGATACTTGCAGTTTTCTCTAGCGGCTCAATTTCTCAAGGCCCCGAGACCCTGAAAAGTCCAAACTCACCAAATAGTTCATTTAATTGTGAAAACAAATGGAGAAACTGCAGTAAAGTCTTGTATTTGACAAACACAAAGGGGCCATCTTAGTGCCGCTCCACAGAACAGCAGGTCAGGAGCTTCGTGCTTCGCGTCCCAGCGGTCTCCTTGTTTATTTTGATTTTATGTATTCCTGTGACCACAAGGGGGTGCCCCAAACGTGGGACACAGTGTCACCCAACACAGTCCTGGGTTCAAAGATAGGACTTTTATTGCACTAAAATAGCACAATTACAGAAGCGAATGTGAAGTGAATGCCCCTTCTCTCATTCTGCCCCAGACCTCCAGGCTCTGACTCTCCAAGGTGAGCCTGGCAGCTTCTTTAAAACCAGACAGACTGCTTCTGGTGGCGCGGCGTTGGCCGTCTATAGCCCTCTGTGGAAACCAGGGCAGTCCTTCCCAGGCAGCGCCCTCTGGTGGCGCCCTAGGACTCCAACAGGGCTGTAATTCTGAGCTCCAATTCCAATGCCATCTGTCATGTGGGGGTGGTCAATTTGCTCCTGGCACCTACCTTCCCCTAGTCCATCTAATGTTCTTTGTTCCTAACCTGGACTAAGACTGCAGGGCATCCCGGCCGGGTTGTGTCTCCACTCTTGCTGTCTTTCCATTATGGCATCCTGGCTGGGCACGAAGTCACCTTCCATCCCAGTCAGGGAGCTCACCCATCCTCATTGGCACTCACAACTTTATATACAGAACAAGAAAAGAAGGTCCAGAAGACCCATGAATTGTGTTATCATAGATGTTACGCAGTGCCACCCTGCGCTATAAAATTTAAGATATTCCCACCATTCCATCCCTGCTCCCGTCCATTCCCTATGCCCTAGCAGTGATACCCGTCTAAGGTGGGTAGAAGTCTACATAGTCAAAGTTGACCTCGTTTGCAGTGCACTAGAATGTATTTTGTAATACATGCAAGAAATAAAATGCTTTGCAATTGTCATTCCAACAGATGGTGCATCACAAACATTTGTAGTCATGTTTGTCGATGCTGCAGATGTTCATTGGCAGGTAGACCCTGACGTGTCGAGACCCCCACCTGCATTCAAGATTATTTGACAGCACAAGATCATGTCTGACATTATAGCGCATCTCCTCTGCGTTCTGGGGGTCAAGGGAATGGCGTAAAGTGCCAGTGTCTGAGCTGGACACCACCGTCAGCACATGGCACATTGAAATGACATGATTGCTTTTTAAGTAACTGGCACAATGAGGGTTCAGCCTCACCCACACACCTGTCATCACGTCCAGCCCCGTCTACCCCACAATAAATGAATTACGGGTTAACGGCCCACCGAAGCACGGTGTTTGCCAGTCACATGTTGTGCGTTAATGGGATGTCGCCCACTCGTGGTTAACAGAGGCAGCTTCTGTCTCGCCAGGGGCCCTTACTGCAATATGAGTGCCATCAGTTGTCACGATGACGTTAGGAGAACCGGATACGGCTCTGCTATGAGTTACATGCGCACACCCGTAACATACGAACATTGGATATAGCGCCTTAAAGGCATCCAGCACGGTGGGCCTGAAGGAGTGGAGATTGGCTGAGATGTTCCTGACCTGTCAGCCAGGGACCTGAGAAGTGACAATAGCTGGCCAACAGAAACTGATGAAGTTCTTCAGTGCGAATACGCAGCATTGGCCCTCATCAAAGGCAGTCTGCGTGTCACTGTCATCACCTGTGAGGGTCACATGTTTGTCACCTCATCGCTAATGACGGTGCGGTGGTCTGAATTATCACACATGACAGTCGTTTGCCTGCATTTTCCTGCTCGATGGAGGTGGTCTTCACTTCCCAGTTTCTCTGGATGGATCAGAGCTGCCATAAATGTACGCACACCACGTTTTCTCTGATAAATTCTGATGTTTACGCGAGAAGGGGCTGGAAATGCGAGTGTAAATGAGACCCCGGGTAATCGCTCAGCTCCTCTTTACACTCTCGGGTCGCAGTCGTGTCCTGACATGGCAACTGTGTTCAATGTTCCACAAGTTCTGATCTGTCGAACCCGGGTCACCGACCCTGTGAGGTGGCAGCTGTAGCCACCATGCTGCCACCCGGTGGCTCCCTCATCTCGCCATACGTCTCCATGACTCATGAGTCGCGGGCCTCTCCGTATGGCTTGATGCGAGATTCCGGCCCCAAATGGTTAATAATAAGGTGTTTGTGCGGAAAAGTTACAAAACATTTGAGAGAGGAATGGGATTTTTTTTCGGAGAAACGCAGATGTTTCCAATCATTGCGACATGAGGCCTGGAGTGTTTACTGCCAGGAAAAAAAAGAAAAAAAATGAACACAAAGGTTCACCCCTGGAAGTCGAGGACATCTAAAGCTAATGGGGGTGGTTGGGAGCGGCCGCTGGTACAATGCATTGGGCGCACTCACCACGCGACCCCCTCAAGAATCCCAAATTGGGACCCGAGTGCCGCCATGCAACAGCTAGAGGAGTTCTGCGAATCCCAGGCATGTCCTCCTCCTCCTCGTCTTCTTCTTCTCTCTCGTCCTTCTCAAAAAGAGCCTGCGAAACACTCAGCCTTCAGGCAGAAGACTCCATAGCAAAAATGAACCCAGCATTCAATCAGCCGCCAACAGTGTCTTCTCCACACTCCGGTGGACCATCAGGGCCAACGTCAGGAGCCTGGCCCAGGACCTTCTCCTCTCTCTGGATCCATTGTGGTCCACACCCAGATATCACCCACCCATCTTATTTTCTAGCCTTCCTCTTTTCCAAGAATCCCTGTCCTTATCCATCTACCATCCTTCATCCCACAGACAAGACCACACATGCCAGCTTCCTCCTTGTGGTCACACCCGTTACTCTCCTGGTATTCTCGTTGCTTTTTCACTTTCAACTCACTGACGTTCCCCTTCTTCAGAGTCCAAGAGTGGCCTGAGTGCCGTGTAGACATCATGCACGCTGTGGATGCCATATGGGCCGGACTGGCGTTGTGGCTGGAAGAGGCGATGGTTCCTTACCTGGACAGGAGAATCCAAGAAGGCAGATAGGCATCCTGACCGGGAAAGAGAGAGCAACCAGAATTGGCCAGAACAGGGGGTCGGACAGCCCCTTGAAGAAGGAAGATGTTGCTGAGGGCCTTTTCCTCCTCCAGCACGCTAGATGGCAGCAGCCCCCATAGCAGTCCCCAGGGGGAAGCCAGCAGGGCTGCTCTGCTGGACTACATCTCCCAACATGCCCTGCAAGATGCCGCAAGATGGTGCTGTAGGGAGACAAGCGCCCTGTTATAATGGACTTCCGTGTGACCTTTCGTCGGGCATTCACCCTGGCACCGGGAGTACGCCCAGGTCCATAATTAAAGGGACCGCACTCCCTTGGCCAGGTGAGCCGGTGCTGGGAGGTAGTGGAGCAACGCTGGAGTGGAGGAGGGCAGTGCGGTGGGGAGAAATAAAATATTGTGGAGAGGAAGACCTGAGTTTGTGTTTCTGCTTGTGTCACATTTGGAGGTGATTATAATAAACATCTCCAGTATTTGAACCCGGGACTGTGCAGGTGTGTTCGTGTTGGAGTCTGGGGCTTGCTGATGCCCCTGGTTTTATTACAGCGCGTCTCCTCTCCTCACATCGTTGGACCCTCTATACATACACCACGGGCACACCTGTGTGTTTCTAAACGACGTCCGAACGGCTCACTTTGTCAGGTGGGCTCCAATCAAGTTCATCTTAATGCTCGAGTCAGCATGATGGACCCAAACATGGGCCACAGCGACGGGTCTGAATGCTTTGAGGGATGAGAGATTTCAATTTTGGGTTGTTGAGAAATGTGCAGACCTTTCTGAGAACCTGACGTCACTTTGTCATTCTGGATCAGTGAGTGGCAGATGTCACTTCTGTCTATAAGACGCCGTAACGTGTGCAGAAAGTGAAGGGTCCGAGGTTCTTCTGTTTACACATACTGTACGTAGACAGACATGGCTGCTGCAGACGCCAATGAGCTCCTTCTATGGATCTTCCAGCAGCCCCACGTGGCACCTTTATCCGGAAAACTCTGCACACGCGGACTGGTTGCTCACTCCCAGCCAATCAGATGATCCCTTAGTGTGGGGTCCTCGCTTCGGGGCTGGACTTCAGGTCACATCGTCAAGACTGCATGCCAAGCACAGCAAAGCCTGCGGTGAAAGTGCTGGAAGGCTCTGGAGAAGGGACTCCCTCCAACTGAGAGGTCCTCTTGTTCCCGGTCAGCTTCCCAGTCCCCCACCGTACCCAGATGGCTGACCCTCCACTGAGGTCATCAAGTCGCCCGCGGCTTCTTGGGCAAAAAAGCAAATTTTCACATGTGAGCTGGCCTGCCGGTGGTTATGAATCCCGTTGGAGTAACAGGTGTTAATGTCATCAGGGGGTGCTACACTTTAGTTATCAGCCTTCGTGACATGGACGTCACCACAGAGTCCCATCAGAAACACTGAGGATGACAGTGACTGCCTCATCCATCCGCACTCCCTCTTCATGTCCTCTGTTGTCCTCTGTGGCCTCCATTTTACAGCTTTCTGTTGGGGGGGGCTTTGACTTCTGTACACAGAGAAAGGTTGCGGACCCCCATGAATGTTCTGAAGGGGCACAAAGTCATCTCTGGATTGATGACCAAAGTCAATTTGCTCCTTCAGATGGCACAAATACTTAGCTACACCACCAGGGGGAGACCCTTCAAGAGCTGGAATCCCTGCTGATGTGAAAGGCGCTTTCTAAAAACAGTTGGTGGTCAGGGGCCTACACTTACAAATGATGGATTGGGTGGGGTGGGGGGCATGCTGAAAATTCAGTAACCTTAAGCCCCTGTTTGAAAATATGGTGGGTATCATAAAAAGGCAAAGGCTGACACATTTGACAGGGCACAGCCCTCCACAATGCCCCCTCTAAGCCAGCTTTAGCCCTCTTTGGGCTGTGGGTGTCCCCAGTCTCTTGATGAAGGGTACATCACCTAAAAGTGAGCCTGGGGGTTTGCAACAGAGGACCTGGGAGAGGAGAGACCCCTAAAAGCACTCAGCGGGACACAGCTGAGCTGAATGCCCCTTCTCTCCTTCTGCCCCAGACCCCCGCTGAATGTCGTCAGCCACCTCCAGGCTCGGACTCTCCGAGGTGATGCTGCCGACTTTTTTTAAACCAGACGGACTGCTTTAAGAAAGCGAAAGTGGGAGAAAGTAAAAGAGAAACTGAGAGTGTGAGGCGAATGGAGAGAGAAAGAGAGAATAACTGGGAGTGAAGGAAAGATGCAGTGGGTGAAAAAGATAATCAGTAAAGACAGAGTGAGAGAGAAAGAAAGAGAGACAAAAGGGAGAAGAGTGAAGAGTGTCCTGGAAAAGGGAACGTCAAGGGTTAGCACTAGAGAGAGTGAGTAAAGGTGATGACTGAGAGTCCGACAGTGAGGCCGCCATCCCAGGGCCACCACACTGCTGAGATTGTAAAATTCAGTTTTGAGCGCCCCCGTGTGGCCACACCCTCTTTAAATAGGACCAGTTTCCGTTGCTTTAATCTTTTGCGGAGCTGTACACTCGGGCGACATAAAATGACGGAAACTGGACGAGTTATGCGTCTACTTCGAAGTCTTCATGATGAAGGGAAAACCCCTCTTAATGGCACGAGTTTTGGGAATACCCAGCAGCCATGGAAATGGAAGAGGAAGGCAGGTGGGGTGAATGAGTGACAAGAAACATCTAAGCGTCGCCCCGTCGTCTTTCACTGCGTACCTGTGTGCGCGCGTCCTCACTTTGACTGACAAACTCCCTGGAAGCTGATGTAGGCTCCGCCTCCTGTTTAGCATAAAATATGCTGGACTCTTGGGAATCTTCTAACAAACGGCTTTGTCTCATTTGACGTATTCAGCTGTCTTTGTGGATTTAATTAAGTTACCGACCCACGTAATGAAGGTTACGAAAACACAAATGACGGGACCGGCCTTCCAAAGAATTGCGCTGACATCCTGACAGCTAAAAAAGATCAAAGTGCATCGGCGGAAATGGCAACTGGCATACAGCGTGAATGGCAATCCACGGATGCAAAATATTTTCATTGGAAAAGGGTTCTCTCGGGGCTCTGATTTCCCCACATAAGATAGAAACACACCGTCAGACTGAGAAAAAGCTTTCCGCCGAGTGAAGGGGCCGAGGCGGAGGGGCGGAGGAGGGAGCTTCTGACTGAGCCCAAGGAGAAATTTGCAGCCCCCCGGCGAGCTCCTTGATTTCTTGTTATTTCGGCGTCAGCTTGGCTTAGGAATTGCTTAAATTGTGCAACCCTGCCGTAATTAAATTTAACATTAGATGGCGCAGTTTTGTTAAAGTGACAAGCCAGCGACATTACAGTATTTCATTCCAGCAAATCCGTGACACGCACTCTGCGAATCAAAGACTCTTTTATCCAAACGACATTTGTTTCTTGTAATGAAAGTGATTAAAGAAAAAAAAAGGAAAGAAAAAAAAAAGTCCGAAACAGTAGGAGTCGGGCTGACGTGTGCAAAGATACGGAGCGGCTCGTGTTACGTGAGGACAGCTGTGTACTGTACGCCGCCCTCTCAACTGTCCCACCGCTGGCTCCCCTCCAGTACGGCATGTCGGCAATTTGCCAGTGAGGGACGCTAATCTGATTTTCCAGCCCGCGTCCAGGAATAGCAAAGCAAAAAGGGAATCTGAACAGGTGTGGCGAAGGGGAAAGAAGAAGGCGAAACAAGCGCACTACATAGGAATTACACAATATAAAGAGGCTACATAGATAGGAAAGGCGCTATATAAGAGATCTGATAGATAGATAGATACTATATAATAGATAGATAGATAGATAGATAGATAGAGGGGCGGCACGGTGGCGCAGTGGTAGCGCTGCTGCCTCGCAGTTAGGAGACCCGGGTTCGCTTCCCAGGTCCTCCCTGTGTGGAGTTTGCATGTTCTCCCCGTGTCTGCGTGGGTTTCCTCCGGGCGCTCCGGTTTCCTCCCACAATCCAAAGACATGCAGGATAGGTGGATTGGCGATTCTAAATTGGCCCGTGTGTGTGCTTGGTGTGTTTGTGTGTGTCCTGCGGTGGGTTGGCACCCTGCCCAGGATTGGTTCCTGCCTTGTGCCCTGTGTTGGCTGGGATTGGCTCTGTATTTGTATTTGGATTCAGCGGGTTAGACAATGGATGGATGGATAGATAGATAGATATGAGAGACGTTATATAATAATAGATAGATAGACTACATAGGAATTACACAATATAAAGAGGCTACATAGATAGGAAAGGTGCTATATAAGAGATCTGATAGATAGATAGATAGATGAACAATTAAAAAACATAGTTATGAAAGGCACTATATTATTAACAGGTAGGAAAGACAGCATAACAGATTGATCAATCAATAGATATGAAAGGCACTTTATAATTGATAGATGGATAATAAAGAAACTATCTTAATAGCATAGGTATGAATGACTTTATATTACTGACATATAGGAAAAGTACTATATAATAGATATAGACAGATAAAACACTAATAAAAATTAATATGCAAGGTACTATATTAGATAGAAATGAAAGATGCTGTAGATATATAAATATGAAAGGCACTATACAATTGGTAGATAGATCGACATGAAAAGCGTTTGTGATAGTTGTGAAAGGCACTATATAATAGATAGATAGATAGATAGATAGATAGATAGATAGAAGGAAAAAACCCTAAATAATACAGAGATAGGTATGAAAGGCACTGTATAATAGGGAGCTAGGTAGTAAAAACAGAAAGTAGTAAAAACATAGAAATGAAAGGCACTATATAATAAATTTTATAAGCATGTATGGGCACATCTGTCTCACTGCCACATCAAATGTACAAGAGGTTCATTTTATAGCTTCACATCCACTAGGACAGAAGAACAGATGGATGGATGGATTTCCAGCGGTGTTTTGTCAAAGTTACCACAGCCCACATTTCCGTTTTTCTCTCTCTCTTGTTGTATTCTTCCCATTGTTTCCATGTCCATAATGGTGATCAGGTTGATTAAATATTTTTAAATTAGCCCAGAGTCATTATGAACTTGAACGTGATTCACAGGCAAACACAGCTGCTGAGAATTTCTCATCCATTCACATAACAGACTTACCAACACCACAATACAGAATACACGACACCATCACAACATTATATGCAGTAAACACAGATCTACAAAACAATGCAGTAAAGTAGAATTGCACTCCCACCCAGTAGTATATCAGGTAAGCCCTACATAACGCAAACCTAATTCATATCAAATGGAGAAAGTCGCAGATGAATCAGTGCCCGTGTTTGACCCAAGCATCTGCTGTAGGACATAAACTGTTTCTTTGTCCAGTAGTTCTTCTCCCCTTAAATTCCTGCTTGACGCCCGATGCCGTCAGGGTAAGTTCAGGCTCCCTGCACCCCAAGATTGGATTCAGTGGCTTTGTGAAAGGACCGGCATATCGTGTTATGTTGTGTCATTGCATTCTTCTTCATTGGCACACTTGCATGCTGAACTTCATGTGACTGTTTGGAGATATGCAGTCCTGGAACAGAACGCTGTAAACACCGGATTGCTGGACATGTAGGTGGTCTTCTGTTAATTCAGCCAAATGTCATTACTGGGGGATGTTTACTGAGAAAAGTTTGTTATGTCTGAACCCTGCAATATGCTGGAGAATTGATACCAGCGGCCTGGAGTGGAGATGAGCGCTTGGCCAAAGCCGGATATTTAGTCTCAGACCCTCTAAAAGCTGCCGATAAGGGTGAGCGGAGCCGCCGGTTTCACCATATCACACTGGCCCTGAGCTTTGACCGTTAACGTTAAACCTTTCATGCACATTCCTCTCCACAATCATTTCATTTTTTTATTTGTTAAGTAAGACTGACCACTGCAGGTCGGTGACGGTGGCCAGTTGGACAATGAACTTCAGATCAGCAGATCATCTCAGCGTGTGAAGATCTTTATAAAATCCGTTAAACAGATATTTTAGTTGACCGATAGCTTGTTTTGTTTTTATTATTTTTTTTTAACTGTGTTGGCCAATGAAACCTTCATACTGAATACCGACAGGCAAGCCAAGGATTGGACAGAGGTAGTGGTGGTCTGAACTGAAATTGTCCTCTGATGCCTTCAACTGTCACATCTTGGCTGTCAAACCCTTTGCTTTAATACTCCTTGAGCTGTTTCTAGAACTCAATTAGAGCCCACGTGTGGCAAACCGAATTAATTAGACATAATTCGCAAAGGAACACGTGTACCTGTGTATAGAAGGTCCCACAATTTATACTGCATGTCAGGACAAAAACTAAGTCATGAAATCCAAAGAGCTCTCTGTAGACCTCCACAATCACATTGTGGCAAGACGCAGATCAGGACAAGGGAGTCATACCCCTTGTAAAGCTTTGAATGTCCCCAGGATCACATCAGTCTCAAAAGTTGTGACATGATAGACATTTGGAACCCCCAGGACACTCATCTGGCCAAACTGAG